>NC_056432.1:50174008-50481508 GCF_018296145.1 Oncorhynchus tshawytscha
CATTTAGAAATGTTGCACAAGGACCAGGCTTAAAGGAATGCATTTTGCTCCACGCAGCAAGCAGTTGAGGAGCTGCGAGCTCTCGCTGCCGACAGGTGATGTTCCAGTTAATTAATGCTCTGTATGCGGTGGGTGTTTGATAATTAGGATTTTTATAGCGAATTAACACTCTTATTTAATTTGACTACATTATTCAAAGTCACCTATGTGACAAACATGATCGATTACATGTATTCAGATGGTTTACAGTCAACAATTAACATCCCTATTTGCAAGCAACATCTGACCAATTGGTGACAGATTTTCATGTGAATAATCTATAATCCTCAAAGAAAATATCAGCATTTTCCCACCAAATGGGTTTGTTGCAGATAAAAATCAGTGATGTTAGTGCACACAATGTACTTTTTTACTTAAGTTTTCAAGTACAGACTAAAAAATTTGAAGTTCAATGCATTTCCATCACATTTTCAACTCTACCGATTAAAAAATAAACGTTTAAAGAAAAAAGAGAAAATTGTTACAAACTGTTGCGTTAAATAGCACGTGCCTACTCTGGTCTTGGCACCTATGTTCTACCCAACGGGTAGTGTGGGTGGGCTGTGCGGATTGGCTAGTCAACATGAGATTATGGATAAGAGTGAGAATTTTATTTGTCAAGCATCGATCATGTCACCAAAATAAGACCCTCGATTTATTGGAAAGCAGCATCAAGCTCATCACTGAACTTTCACCACCCTGTGAAATGTATTTAATCATAATTTATTTCATCCTTAGCTTAATTTTAACTGCATGGTTTTCTGAGTCGTAGTGGGTGGACCACACACCATATCATCGTGTGACTCCAAATGTACCTCGATATGGTTATTTTATCAATATTTGCACATAAAGGCATTTCCACTGCCATTTCCCGCATAATACATTTTACTGACACACAGACCCCACCATGACGAACAAATACTGTCTTTTTTAAATATATTTTTTATACAAACTTCCTGTTTCCACCCCATCTGTGATTTTATTAAAATTGTATGTACAATATCACTTCACTCACATGAACTGTGGATGGAAATGTGGTTACTAAAACATTTTCTGTTCTAGTAGTTTGATTGTTGCTGTTATTGTAAATAGTGAGTGGATTTCTCTCCTATTCCCCCTTTCGTGTAGCCTCAGCAGAGGGAGGGTGAGGACGAGTGCGCCACTCTTCTCTCCAAGCCCCCCGTGGCCCCCTCTATGGATGTGCTCCAGAGCAAGATGTCCCAGATCCTCCACAACCGCCAATCACAAGACCAGCGTCGCCCACAGAGCCCCACCCGGCCCGCTGACTCCGGCTCCACAGGCAACCTAGCTGACCTCATGAAGAGACTACAGAAGATCAAGGGCAACCAACAATAAACTAGCCTGAGTGCCAGTCTGTTTCTGCTCTTGCCAACTCCTTATGAAATTGTCATGCCAAACATCACGTTTGGCTTGACAATGACGAAATAGTTCAATAAGGGTGCAATCGTCAAAAGACGTCTGCTCTCTTAAGGGATGCTGGTGGCGTAAAGGACAAATGCACAAATGGAGTGTTTGAGAGGTGTATGCAATCCGTCATTGCCAATGAAGGTGAGGTGTGTGGTGAATGTTTGTATGGATTATGTCTTTTTGTTTTATAAATAAAGTTTGACAAATATCTTGAATTGTTCTTCATGTTCAAGGCTGAAAAAGGTAGGGGTGAAGGTCCAACCGAGTGACCGTTTAAATGTTTTACTCCTTGTAGCAAGAGATCTTACATTTTCAGCCGTATTTGACCACATTCTTATAGTTCTTTAATCCCTATCAGTGGGCAATTCCAAAATAATTATGTGAGAAGGAATAATTATGTGAATGTATAAATTTTTGTTGTGAAAGGATCAACTTGGGCGATGGACAAATGATCAGCCTTTACGCAATAGTGGGGTTTGTGTATCAGTCAGGGTTTTGCTATACAGTAAGTACATGTTGGTGGTGTTCCCCTGCCCAGTAGTGATGGGAAGTTCGGCTTGTTTTACTGACTCGGATCTTTGACTCGTTCAGTCAAAAGAACAAGTCTTTAGGCTCATTTAATTAGAGTACATAATGCGCAATGAACTGAACTTCAAATAATGTTCAAGCCTCTCGTTCACCAGAAGGGGCTTATTGGAGCAGCCGTTTGTGACACTTGTAAAGCGTGCTTTAAGACGTTTTGCTTGGCATGTAAATAAGGTCTAGTGGCTGCAACCGGACCAGATTGTACACTGAAAAATATAAATGCAACGTGAAGTGTTGGTTTCATGAGCTGAAATAAAAGATCCTAGAAATGTTCCATATTGTTGATGAATAGGTATATGAGAAACGAGACCAAGTCGAGACGCTGGACAAGGCGGATACGGTATAGTAAAGGCCGTTTATTCAAAGTAATGATATCTGGCAATTACGTGCACGGCTCCGTTTCGTCAAGTTCTCAAACGAACCATTGGAAAAAAGAGAGACAGGTCACAATCGTACAGTTCATTTTATACATTGAAATGACGTAGGTAGATTCTGGTAGTCCTGGCTCCTAGTAGTCCTGGCTCCTAGTAGGTTGTTCGTAGATGATAGACAGTCTCCTCCAGCCTGGTGTCAGTATCCCATTGGTTCTCGACAGAGTTCTTTGTCTTTGGAGCCCATCCAGAGGAGAGGGAATGAGTGTGTGTAATGTGTGTGCGTTCTTGTCTTGGCAAGTCAAGTCTGTGTGTCCTCGCAGTGAGTGTGTGTAATGTGTGTGCGTTCTTATCTTGGCAAGTCTGTGTGTCCTTGCAGGCTAGCACCTGTGGCTAGGATGTCTCCTGTTTTGACAGTGTTGTGGATGGTTAAAGTGAGTGTGTCTGTGAGAGATATCCTGTTATGAGGCCTAACATGTTTTACTGTGAAAATACGTTGCTATGTGTTGTCTCAATTATAGCAATGCAATAGCAGTAAGCTGGTCATTTGCATAGGAAATAGCACTTCATTACAATATGCACTAAAAGCTTATTTCTTAGATTTTGTGGATAAATGTTTCCATCCCAGTTAGTGAGCAGTTATCCTTTGCCATGATCATCAATCCACCTGACAGGAGTGGCATATCAATAAACTGATTAAATGGCATGATCATTACAGATACACCTTGTGCTGGGGACAAAATGGCACTAAAATGTGCAGTTTTGTCACAACACAATGCCACACATGTTCCAAGTTGAGAGAACGTGCAATTGGCATACTGACTGCAGGAATGGCAACCAGGGCCCTGTTTCAGAAAGCGGGTTTAGTGAAAACTCAGTTGAAGTGAACTCTGGGTTTTTGGTTTCGCAAAGCCAGTTCAGCTTAACTCTGAGTCGGTTACTATGGCAACATATTCCGTGAAGCTAACCTGCTCGCTGGCAGGTTTTCAACTAATGCAGAGTTTCTCCTCTTTAGCAATAGGCTGCAGACTGAAGGTGTCAGACATGGCGTGTCCTTTTCTTGAAGAGCCAGTTGATATTGAAGCACGAAATCACCATCAGGAGAGAGTGATCAGACCCCGCTTGGATGTTTTATTCCCTGATTATCTGTTTGAGTATTTCTGTTTTTCTGCACAATCGATTCATTCATCTGAACAATATTCTCAGCCCTCATAACGTTCATATGACACATCGTGGACATGAACTCAGTTCGGGAACAAATTCTTTGTTGCACTTTTTTGGCCAGCGGGAGTTTATATAACATCGGTGACGCTAAGCATATTTCCAAGGCAACCGTCTGTTGGGCTGTCAGAAATGTGACTCTTCCACTGAAACATTTACTGTACATTTTTGTGGTGTTCCCAAGTCAGACAGACCCTCCTTCAGTAAATGGAGATTGTGAATAGGAAGTCTTTCCACAGCATTAATGTGCAGGTAGGCCTAAATAGTAGCCTTTAGCATTCCAAATGAAAGATACTAAACAGTACAGCTAATTACTGTTCTGCACTGAAGATCTGTGTGATGTGATGCAGCCCACATCAGCAACATGGAAGCAATGTGGCCTGGGTCTGCATGACTCGCAAGTTTTTCACGAGTGTACAGAGAGCTAGATTTTCCCGTGGTGAGTTTAAATAGCTATCCTATTATAATCAATTTTGTTTCCTGCTATTGCAACAAACTACACTGTATTATCATAGTTTGATGGTTACCTGCTCAGTGACCGGGTACCCCTGCCAGTCCTATTTGCTGACCCCTGATCCTGAGCCTGGCCCGCAGCAACATAACTTGGCTCACTGCAGGACACAAGCCAGGGTAGCGATGACCATTGGGATGCTCAAAGCTCGGTTCCAGTGCCTTCGTAGGCTCAAGGTCACCCCAGAAAGGGCATGTGACATTGGCATGTGTGGTTCTCCACAACATTCCCACAATTGGAGAACAATGTCCTACTCAACCAGTGAACGATCCTGACCACCCCGCTGATGCACGAGATGGAAGAGCAGTCAAAGACGATATGCTACCGTCATTTCTGATTGGCCCATCACCTCCCCAGTGTCAAATAGACTGCCTTGCTTTTTAGGAAGTCGTCCTCATTTCCTGCAAGTACACACATGCAGTACAGTAGTTAATATTTATGTTCAAAAAAGTAAAATCATCCACCTGTGGGCACATCACCCACCTTTTTAACTGCTGTTCCAACAGTTTTTATATTTTGCATCTGTAGCCTTGTGGTCAATTTCTAAATATAATTTTTCAATTTATTTATCCAAGTACACCTTGTACAGCTGTTTCACATGGAACTATAGAAACACAGTGCCAGGTCTACTTAATTTCATTAAGTCATGGGCCAATGCTGAACAACATCCTACTGAGGTAAGTTGTGCTGTGGAGGTGGGTGGACCCTCTTCCTGATTGTAATTTCCAGCATTGCTCTGTTAGTAAAAGGTGCAAGTTTTATTATGGTACAACACTATCGTCAACTGTTACATGTTTTTTAAGGTGTAAACCTCAATAGGACTCGATCTTCCCTCTGTGGCAGCTGACAAGGTGTCTTCATCCTCCTGTAATGAAAATTAACAATTTGTGTTCTACTCTAACCCATTATGAAAAATCTGGAGTATTAAGTGTACTTACAACTGCATGGAGGTCTGTTATGGCAGGTTTCACCAGACAGATTACACCATCAGTAACTGGTAGATGAGGATTAGACAGATAAATGTATAACTTTACCCAGAAAGTGCCCCACCTAATTTGAATTTGCTTTTTACAAGTGTGAAGTCCTCATTTTTTAAAATATATAACCGAGTCACCTTCAAATAATGTCTGAAGGACAACCTAAGAATCTGAAAAAGTAACGGCAGTCAATTACAAAGAATTGTACCGCTACAAGAAAATCAGTGCGCTAAGTTGTCAAATATGGATGGGTGGGCGTCACTGAGGTAACACTGGCAAAAGGATGAATGTACATATACAGTGGCTTGAGAAAGTATTCGCCCCCTTGGTATTTTAACCTATTTTGTTCCCTTACAACCTGGAATTAAAATGGCTTTTTGCAGGGTTTATAATTTGATTTACACAACATGCCTACCACTTTGAAGATGCAAAATAGGTTTTATTGTGAAACAAACATGAAAGGCAAAGAACTAGAGCGTGCACAACTATTCACCTCCCCAAAGTCAATACTTTGTAGAGCCACCTTTTGCAGCAATTACAGCTGCAAGTCTCTTGGGGTATGTCTCTTTAAGCTTGGCACATCTAGCCACTGGGATTTTTGCCTATTCTTCAAGGTGAAACTGCTCCAGCTTCAAGTTGGATGGGTTCCACTGTACAGCAGTCATACCACATATTCTCAGTTGGATTAAGGTCTGGGCTTTGACAAGGCCATTCCAAGACATTTAAATGTTTCCTCTTAAACCACTCAAGTGTTGCTTTAGCAGTATGTTTAGGGTCATTGTCCTGCTGGAAGGCGAACCTCCGTCCCAGTCTAAAATCTCTGGAAGACAAACTGGTTTCCCTCAATTTTCCTGTATTTCCTGTATTTAGCGCCATCCTTCTGACCAGTTTCCCAGTCCCTGCAGATAAAAAACATCCCCACAGCATGATGCTGCCACCACCATGCTTCACTGTGGGGATGATGTTCTCGGGGTGTTGGGTTTACGCCAGACATAGCGTTTTCCTTGATGGCAAAAATGCTCTATTTTAGTCATCTGACCAGAGTTCCTTCTTCCATATGTTTGGGGAGTCTCCCACATGCCTTTTGGTAAATACAAAACGTGTTTGCTTATTTTTTCCTTGAAGCAATGGCCTTTTTCTGGCCACTCGTGCGCTTCCTCCAGAGATGCCTTCAGCAATAGGTCGCCCACTGTTTTGACTGAGGGCCATCTCTTCAGCCTCTGTGTGGTGGTGGACCCCCCCCACCTGTTTTTCAGCACTCAGCCTTTTTTCTATTGGCTATAATGGAGGTCTTGTATGTATAAATGCATTTAGAGGTTACTTTCAAATAGACAATATTAAATACTGGCGGTGTTGGGATGGCTGAAAATGTTACTTTTTGTGCTTGTGAAATTTTCTATGCACAAAAACTGACATTTTTCTAAGTACTTAAATATATCACATGTTGAATGTAACCACGGAATGCTGTTTAATTTGGTAGGGTAGGCTAAACAACATCACCATTGCTTGTAATGAAATCATACCTTACCTGATTTAAGTATATTTCATCTTCAGTTGCTGCCGAGTACATTTTGTGCCTGTAGGTCGCCCTCCTAAAAACCAATGAGGAGATGGGAGAGGCAGGACTTGCAGCGTGTCATGCGTCAAAAATAGGAGCAATTTGTATTTTAACGCCTGGCTAGTCAGACTCTTGTGGATGTACGAGCAGTTCAGATTAAATGATTGAATAACATGTATGTGTACATTTATTTTGGAGCGTGAGTGGTGTGGTCAGCTTGTTAGGTGAGAGAGTCTAACATAGCAGGTGTAAAAGAAACGCCTGAGCAGTGTTTTTCTGTTCCTGAACATAGAAAAAAGCTGCCTGGAGGTTTTATTCTGCACTGTTCAACCACTCCAGTAAATGTGGAGGAGGAGTTAAGATGGAGTGTTGCCTTAACGTCCAAAAGCCTCAGTCGGGTCACAGGCTCTTTCAATTTCCCCTGAGAACCGGATACATCTGGTTAAGATTGACCCCCCTGAAGGTGGGTGAGAGATGACAGGGTTCTGGGTGATAGCTGTTTTTGATCTGGTTATAATAAGTTCAGAGTTTTGGATGGATTGACTAGTGCATGTTGGAGTGAACTTCAACATTGTGTAAGTTACTGTAGGGCTTCCCTACAATTTTCTGTGTATAATGAAAATATGTGATGCAGAAAACCCCTGTTGCCAGGAGAATTTCCTCCGTCGCGATGTCTCTCTAAGGCCCTTCTGCTAGCTTGCTGGCCCCGGCCTGCTGGCTGTCTGCATCGCCGTGTCTCCAGCCAGCTTAACTACTCACTGGACTCCTATGACCACTCGGCTACACATGCCTCTCCCTAATGTCAATATGCCTTGTCCATTGCTGTTCTGGTTAGTGATTGTCTTATTTCACTGTAGAGCCTCTAGCCCTGCTCAATATGGCTTAGCCAACCCGTTAGTTCCACCTCCCTCACATGCAGTGACATCAGCTGGTTGAAATGTTTCTAGAGATATATCTCTCTCATCATCACACAATGCCTAGGTTTTCCTCCAATGTATTCACATCCTGACATACCTTTTTGTCTGTACATTATGCATTGAATCTATGCTATTGCGCCCAGTAACCTGCTCCTTTTACTCTTTGTGCCGAACGTACTAGACGACCAGTTCTTATAGCCTTTAGCCATACCTTTATCCTACTTCTCCTCTGTTCCTATGGTGATGTAGAGGTTAATCCAGGCCCTGCAGTGCATAGCTCCACTCCTATTCCCCGGGTGCTCTCATTTGTTGATTTCTGTAACCAAAAAAGCCTTGGTTTCATGCATGTTAACATTAGAAGCCTCCTCCCTAAGTTTGTTTTATTCACTGTTTAGCACACTCTGTCCTCGCCGTGTCTGAATTCTGGCTTAGGAAGACCCTGTTATAGTTTCCATCCCTAACTATAAGATTTTCCGACAAGATAGAACTGCCAAAGGGGGCGGAGTTGCAGAGTTCTGTCTTACTATCCAGATCTGTACCCAAACAATTTGAGCTTCTACTTTTAAAAATCCACCTTTCCAGAAACAAGTCTCTCACTGTTGCCGCTTGCTATAGACTTCCCTCTGCCCCCAGCTGTGCCCGTGAATTGATTGCCCCCATCTATCTTCAGAGCTCATGCTGCTAGGTGTCCTAAACTGGGACATGCTTAACACCCCAGTCATCTTACAATCTAAGCTTGATGCCTTCAATCTCACACAAATGATCAATGAACCTACCAGGTACAACCCCAAATCCGTAAACACGGGCATCCTCATAGATATCATCCTAATCAACTTGCCCTCCAAATACACCTCTGCTGTTTTCAACAAGGATCTCAGCGATCACTGCCTCATTGCCTGTGTGCTTAATTGGTCTGCTGTCAAATGACCACCCCTCTACTGTCAAACGCTCCCTAAAACACTTCAGCGAGCAGGCCTTTCTAATCGACCTGGTTCGGGTATCCTGGAAGGATATTGACCTCATCCCGCCAGTAGAGGATGCCTGGTTGCTCTTTAAAAGTGCTTTCCTCACCATCTTAAACAAGCATGCCCCATTCAAAAATGTAGAACTAATAACAGGTATAGCCCTTGGTTCACCACAGAATTGACTGCCCTTGACCAGCACAAAAACATCCTGTGGCGTTCTGCATTAGCATCGAATAGCCCCCCGCGATATGCAACTTTTCAGTGAAGTCGGGAACCAATACACAGTCAGTTAGGAAAGCTAGGGCTAGCTTTTTCAAACAGAAATTTGCAGCACTAATTCCAAAACGTTTTGGGACACAAGTCCATGGAGAATAAGAGCTCCTCCTCCCAGCTGCCCACTTCACTGAGGCTAGGAAACACTGTCACCACCTATTAATCTATGACAATTTCAATAAGCATTTTTCTACGGCTTGCTATGCTTTCCACCTGGCTACCCCCACCAGGCCAACAGCTCTGCACCTCCTGCAGCAACTTGCCCAAGCTCCCCCCTTCACCCAAATCTAGACAGCTGATGTTCTGAAAGGTGCTGCAAAATCCGGATCCTAAAAATCAGCTGGGCTAGACAACCTGGACCCTCTCGTTCTAAATTATCCGCCGAAATTGTTGCAACCCTTATTACTAGCCTGCACAACCTCTCATATCGTCTGAGATCCCCAAAGATTGGAAAGCTCAGACAGAGTTCAGTATGAAAATTGGAGGGCCTGTTGTCCAGTCCTCTGGCAGTCTCTATGGGGATGTAGGAACATTCTCTTCATTCCAGAATGTGATGGTTACGCAACCGTACATTTAATCTGCGCTGCCTTCAAACCAAGGCACGCAGCCTGTTTTTATTTATAGGCTGTTTTCAATTTGTAAATTTCAAATTATTTTCTAACAAGTTTTTTATTATCTAATAACATTTTGAAATGAGGTGTGATCCGCCTTATTCATTCACATAAAACTAGTCATTTTTACTTTTGCGGACCAATTAATTGTTTTGACATTTCTGACCCGGACAAAATTCCCAAACACTTCCCAATTGTTAGTGCAGTTCAAGTCTGCAGACATTTGCTCATCTCCCGTCCTGCACACACGTGTTCACATTTTCCGTCTGTTGCCTGCATCACAGTCATAGTTGTTTTCGTTACCAATAATAACTTGGGAGATGTGTGCGTTTCTATCAAAGTAAGTGCCTTATTACGTTAAAATACTTTCTGCATGTCGTGTTATATCGTTTCTACTGTAGCATAACATTGTTGTGTATATTCCTTATAACTGCAGACACGAGAGGTAATGCTACTCATTTCATAACCTTTATGGTGTTATACACAATGCTTAGGTAGCTAGTTACATTCTTCTATTAGCTCTGGAAAACAATGCTAATTGCATCAGAGAAGTATTAGCATGTGTTGTATTTTGAAGCTACCCTGGCCTTATGACTCCCAAGGGGCACAGCGTCTCAGTGCTAAAGACGTCACTACAGACACCCATGTTCAAATCCAGACTGTTTCTATCAAAGTAAGTGCCTTATTACGTTATACTTTCTGTATGTCGTGTTATACCGTTTCTACTGTAGCTCACTGTGTGTATGGAGCATAATATATTTGTGTATATTCCTTATAACCACGGACGTAACCAAGGCAACGTTCCTAATTTCCTGACCTTTATGGTGTTATATTCAAATGTGCTTATGTAGCTAGTTACATTCTTCTATTAGCTCTGTAAAACAATGCTAGTTGCGTCAGAAGTATTGGCTTGTTGCATTTTGAAGCTACCCTGGATTAAAAAAAAAAAAATCTTCTTATACCACTTGGTTGTTTTCTGAGTGCATTCCACAAAGCTGTTTATTATGTCCGCCTTATCCACTGCCCCCATTTTGAGGTTATAGTCAAGCATGCAGTCTGGTTTGATTTTTCTCTCTCCCGTCAGGTGGTCCACCTTCCCTGTGGCCGACATGGTTGCTGTATGGACAGCGGAGAGGACATGGATATCTCGTTTGTCATGCCACTTTACTGCCAGCTGTTAACATTTCTTATTTTGTATAATGGGTAATTTCGGATGGCACTACTAGCATTGTTCATGAAATGCAGTCTTGGGAAAAGAGGGTGACAAAGAAGGGAGTTGCAAACACAGGATCTGTGCTCCAGTATTCTCCTAGGGAGTTCTTCTTTACTATCCCCATGAGAAAGACTGTCACCAGGAAGGTATACATGGTTGTCCCCCGACTCCTGGCTCTCTTCTCCTGTAGCTCCAAGGCATAGTGATTGGTCTCTGCTATGTCTCCCACCACCTCCTGTCAGAAAGAACTTGAAGCACTCTGCCTCAGATGGAAATGGCAAGGGGTGTTGCACTCCAGACTGGGACTCATCAAGGCAAACAGCAGGGCCAGGAGGGGTGAAATGGCTGGCAGCCTCCCAGCAACCACAGAACTCCTGTATTCCTTCCATTGTCAGTCTGCCTCCATCACCAGCATCTGGGACTTTGTCAGTGGTCAAGGGGTCCTCAGATTCAGTGTTCTCAATGGCTGGGGGGCAGCTCCTCACTGTCAGAATCTGATTTCTGACTTTCAGACTCATTGTCATAATTTTTTGTAAACCTCCAGAATGTGCGCACTTGTGAGTTGTCTCCTTTTGAAAGACATTACTAATGCTACAGCTTAGTTCACTAGCTCCATACATAAACAACACTTAATGGCTCAGAGTGGCAGTGAGAGGTTACGTGATTGACTGCCTGCACATGCCATTTGTATCAATAAATCACTATCAGAAAATGTTTTGTGGTAATTATTGATATTTACTGTATTCTCATGTTTTTCAATTTCCTGTAATAAATCATGCATTCCGATTATTGCATAGATTGTAATGGGGACATTGTGTGTAAAATACTTTTTTTGAAGGTTGTACTGATTATCATGAGCTAAGCTAATTACAGCTGTGTGTGGAGCCATGTTTGTTGACATACAATGCATTCTGGGTTTCACGTAACCATCTGTCGGACCAAAGATGCTATAACAAAATGAGGTGAGTAAGGGTTCACTCGTTTTTTTGAGAACTTCAGGAAGTGAATGGTGGGATGTCAACGATGGTAGACGACACACCCCTTCAACATACATACTATAAAAAGACCAAACATCTTGTCTTCTCTTGTTATCTTTGGTTTTTGTAAGGGAAAAAAGCATGGCTGCGCACTGAAACTAATCATGTCGGATTACTTTCGATTTCTAGAAAGTGTTTTACTCGATTATTTTGATCAACGGTGAGCTCACCCTTGATGTGATTAATTATACATAGTAATTACATAGTAAGACGACAGGACTTAGAAAAACGATCCACAACGACCAGGATCGTGGTGTTACCCTGTGAAGGCGGAAGATCAGTTAAGAAATCCACCGATAGGTGTGACCATGGCCGTTGTGGAACGGGTAAGGGTTGTAACTTACCTCTGGGCAGGTGTCTAGGAGCCTTGCTCTGGTTGCACACTGAGCAGGAGGAAACATAAATCCTCACGTCCTTAGCTAAAGTGGGCCACCAGTACCTCCCATCAAGACAGCTCACCCTCCGACCTATCCCAGGATGACCAGAGGAGGGTGACGTGTGGGCCCAATAGATCAGTCGGTCGCGGACAGCAGACGGAACGTACAGACGCCCAGCTGGACACGGGGAGAGGGCTCAGCACGTGACGCCCGCTCATTGTCCGCGTCCAGCTCCCACACTACCGGCGCCACCAAACAAGAGGCTGGGAGTATGGGAGTGGGATCCATGGACCGCTCCTCTGTGTCATACAGCCTGGACAATGCGTCTGCCTTCACGTTCTGGGAGCCTGGTCTGCAAGAGAGGGTAAACACAAAACGGGTGAAAAACATGGCCCACATTGCCTGGCGAGGATTCAGACTCCTCACCTCCAGGATGTACTCCAGATTGCGATGGTCAGTCCAGATGAGAAAAGGGTGTTTAGCCCCCTCACGCCAATGTCTCCACGCCTTCAAGGCCCTGACAACAGCCAACAGCTCCCGGTCCCCCACATCATAGTTTCGTTCCGCCGGGCTGAGCTTCTTCGAAAAGAAGGCACAGGGGCGGAGCGTCAGTGGCGTACCTGAGCGCTGAGAAAGCCCTACTCCTATCCCAGCTTTGGATGCGTCTACCTCCACTATGAACGGCAAAGAGGGATCCGGATGAGCCAACACAGGAACCGAGGTAAACAGAGCCTTCAGGTTCCCTGTTCGCCTCAGCTGACCACTGCAAGCGCACCTGGCCCCCCTTTAGCAGTGAGGTAGTGGGAGCAGTAACCGGAACAAAACCCCGGATAAATCTCCAGTAGTAGTTGGCAAACCCTAAGAATCGCTGCACCTCCTTTACCGTGGTGGGAGTCGGCCAATTACGCACGGCTGCAATGCGATCACTCTAGATCTCCACCCCTGACGTGGAAATCCGATGCCCCAGGAAGGAGACAGACTTGGAAGAACAAGCATTTCTCAGCCTTGAAGTACAGGTCATGCTCCAACAGGCGAACAAGCACTTTGCGCACCAGGGACACATGCTTGGCACGTGTAGCGGAGTATATCAGAATGTCATCGATATACACCACTACACCCTGCCCGTGCAGGTCTCTGAAAATCTCGTCCACAAATGATTGGAAGACTGATGGAGCATTCATCAACCCATACGGCATGACTAGGTACTCATAATGCCCTGAGGTGGTACTAGATTCCGTCTTCCACTCGTCTCCCTTCTTAATACGCACCAGATTGTACGCACTCCTGAGATCCAGTTTAGTGAAGAAGCGCACCCTGTGCATTGACTCAATCACCGTAACGATAAGAGGTAGCGGGTAACTATACCTCACCTTGATTTTATTGAGACCTCGATAATCAATGCACGGGCGCAAACCTCCATCCTTCTTCACAAAAAAGAAACTCGAGGAGACGGGAGAAATGGAGGGCTAAATGTACCCCTGACACATGGATTCGGAGACATATTTCTCCATAGCCACCGTCTCCGCTTGCGTCAGGGGATACACGGACTCCTGGGAAGTGCAGCGTCTACCAGGAGATCTATCGCACAATCCCCCCGTCGATGGGGTGGTAATTGAGTTGCCATCTTTTTACAGAAGACGAGAGCCAAATCGGCATATTCTAGGGGATGTGCACGGTGGAAACCTGGTCTGGACTTTCCACCGTAGCAGCACCAACGGAAACCCCTAAACACCTACCTGAACACTCTCGGGACCACCCCGTAAGAGCCCTCTGTGGCCACGAAACAGTAGGGTTATGACAAGCTAACCAGAGTAGGCCCAGCACCACAGAATATGCAGGAAAATCAATGAGAAAAAGACAAATCTTTTCCCTGTGACCCCCCCTGCGTTACCATATTCCAGGGAGCTGTGGCCTCCCTGATAGATAAACCCTGACCCTAATGGTCGACTAAGGCATATTTACAGGAAAAATGGGAATCCCTAAACTATGAGCTAATCCTTTATTAATGAAATTCCCAGCCGCGCCTGAATCTACTAGCGCCTTATGCTGGGAATGCGGTAACAGAGACAAACATATGTGCAACAGAGGGCTCTGGATGAGAATGGTGCCTACTCACCTGGGGTGACGCCAGAGTGCCCTGCCTGTCGCCTCGATACCCAGAGGAACCAACCCGGCGCCGACCAGCAGTGTGACCTCTGTGGCCACATATGGTGCACGAGGGGGAAACCCCTCCGTTCTCCCTGTGCACTGCACCTCCCAGCTCCATAGATATCGGAGAGGGTGTGCGGGAGGAAGGAACAACCAGACCCCCGATCTGGATGTCCGCGAGTAGCCAGCAGGTTGTCCAGGGATGGACAGGGCCACCAGCTGGTCGAAGGTGAGGGTGGTGTCTTTTAAAGCCAGCTCCCGACGGACGTCCTCACGTAGACTACAGTAGTAATGGTCGATTAAGGCCCGGTTGCTCCATCCAGCTCCGGCAGCCAGGGTCCTAAACTCCAGTGCAAACTCCTGGGCACTCCACTTCTCCTGCCTCAGATGGTAGAGGTGCTCACCCGCCGCTCTGCCCTCAGGTGGGTGGTCGAATACTGTCTGGAAACAGCGGGTGAACTCCTCAAAATCTTCCAATGCTGCACCTCCACACACAGCGCTGGCCCACTCCAGGACTTTCCCAGCAAGGCATGAGACGAGGGCGAAACTCGTCTCACGGTCCGATGGAGCTGGGTGGACCGTGGCCAGGTACAGGCTTAGTTGGAGAAGGAAACCCTGGCAGCCGGAAGCTGTATCGTCGTATCCTTGTGGCATGGATAGCTGGATCCTGTTAGGTTCAGGTGGAAAAGGGGCATTCAGGGGAGACCCCGGTTTTGCTGGTGGAGGTGCTGGGAAAACTCCCTGTGTCTCCCAGCGGTCCATATTCTGGACAACGCAATCCATGGCGACGCTCAGTTTGGAAATCATCGCCGTATGTTCCATGACGCGCTCCTCCACCTCCATGGTAGGGGTACCTTCTCCTGCTGACTTCATTGGTGGTCAGAGATTCAAATCAAAATCAAATCAAATTTTATTTGTCACATACACATGGTTAGCAGATGTTAATGCGAGTGTAGCGAAATGCTTGTGCTTCTAGTTCCGACAATGCAGTAATAATCCAACAAGTAATCTAACAATTCCAAAAAAAAAACTACTGTCTTATACACAGTGTAAGGGGATAAAGAATATGTACATAAAGATATATGAATGAGTGATGGTACAGAGCAGCTTAGGCAAGATACAGTAGATGGTATCGAGTACAGTATATACATATGAGATGAGTATGTAAACAAAGTGGCATAGTTAAAGTAGCTAGTGATACATGTATTACATAAGGATGCAGTAGATGATATAGAGTACAGTATATACGTATACATATGAGATGAATAATGTAGGGTATGTAACATTATATTAGGTAGCATTGTTTAAAGTGGCTAGTGATATATTTTACATTTCCCATCAATTCCCATTATTAAAGTGGCTGGAGTTGAGTCAGTGTGTTGGCAGCAGCCACTCAATGTTAGTGGTGGCTGTTTAACAGTCTGATGGCCTTGAGATAGAAGCTGTTTTTCAGTCTCTCGGTCCCAGCTTTGATGCACCTGTACTGACCTCGCCTTCTGGATGATAGGGGTGAACAGGCAGTGGCTCGGGTGGTTGTTGTCCTTGATGATCTTTATGGCCTTCCTGTAGCATCGGGTGGTGTAGGTGTCCTGGAGGGCAGGTAGTTTGCCCCGGTGATGCGTTGTGCAGACCTCACTACCCTCTGGAGAGCCTTACGGTTGTGGGCGGAGCAGTTGCCGTACCAGGCGGTGATACAGCCCGCCAGGATGCTCTCGATTGTGCATCTGTAGAAGTTTGAGTGCTTTTGGTGACAAGCCGAATTTCTTCAGCCTCCTGAGGTTGAAGAGGCGCTGCTGCGCCTTCTTCACGATGCTGTCTGTGTGAGTGGACCAATTCAGTTTGTCTGTGATGTGTATGCCGAGGAACTTAAAACTTGCTACCCTCTCCACTACTGTTCCATCGATGTGGATAGGGGGGTGTTCCCTCTGCTGTTTCCTGAAGTCCACAATCATCTCCTTAGTTTTGTTGACGTTGAGTGTGAGGTTATTTTCCTGACACCACACTCCGAGGGCCCTCACCTCCTCCCTGTAGGCCGTCTCGTCGTTGTTGGTAATCAAGCCTACCACTGTTGTGTCGTCCGCAAACTTGATGATTGAGTTGGAGGCGTGCGTGGCCACGCAGTCGTGGGTGAACAGGGAGTACAGGAGAGGGCTCAGAACGCACCCTTGTGGGGCCCCAGTGTTGAGGATCAGCGGGGAGGAGATGTTGTTGCCTACCCTCACCACCTGGGGGCGGCCCGTCAGGAAGTCCAGTACCCAGTTGCACAGGGCGGGGTCGAGACCCAGGGTCTCGAGCTTGATGACGAGCTTGGAGGGTACTATGGTGTTGAATGCCGAGCTGTAGTCGATGAACAGCATTCTCACGTAGGTATTCCTCTTGTCCAGATGGGTTAGGGCAGTGTGCAGTGTGGTTGAGATTGCATCGTCTGTGGACCTATTTGGGCGGTAAGCAAATTGGAGTGGGTCTAGGGTGTCGGGTAGGGTGGAGGTGATATGGTCCTTGACTAGTCTCTCAAAGCACTTCATGATGACGGAAGTGAGTACTACGGGGCGGTAGTCGTTTAGCTCAGTTACCTTAGCTTTCTTGGGAACAGGAACAATGGTGGCCCTCTTGAAGCATGTGGGAACAGCAGACTGGTATAGGGATTGATTGAATATGTCCGTGAACACACCGGCCAGCTGGTCTGCGCATGCTCTGAGGGCGCGGCTGGGGATGCCGTCTGGGCCTGCAGCCTTGCGAGGGTTAACACGTTTAAATGTTTTACTCACCTCGGCTGCAGTGAAGGAGAGTCCGCATGTTTTCGTTGCAGGCCGTGTCAGTGGCACTGTATTGTCCTCAAAGCGGGCAAAAAAGTTATTTAGTCTACCTGGGAGTAAGACATCCTGGTCCGTGACTGGGCTGGTTTTCTTCTTGTAGTCCGTGATTGACTGTAGACCCTGCCACATACCTCTTGCGTCTGAGCCGTTGAATTGAGATTCTACTTTGTCTCTATACTGACGCTTAGCTTGTTTGATAGCCTTGCGGAGGGAATAGCTGCACAGTTTGTATTCGGTCATGTTACCAGTCACCATGCCCTGATTAAAAGTAGTGGTTCGCCCTTTCAGTTTCATGCGAATGCTGCCATCAATCCACGGTTTCTGGTTAGGGAATGTTTTAATCGTTGCTATGGGAATGACATCTTCAATGCACGTTCTAATGAACTCGCACACCGAATCAGCGTATTCGTCAATGTTGTTATCTGACGCAATACGAAACATATCCCAGTCCACGTGATGGAAGCAGTCTTGGAATCAGCTTGGTCAGACCAGCGTTGGACAGACCTCAGCGTGGGAGCTTCTTGTTTTAGTTTCTGTCTGTAGGCAGGGATCAGCAAAATGGAGTCGTGGTCAGCTTTTCCGAAAGGAGGGCGGGGCAGGGCCTTATATGCGTCACGGAAGTTAGAGTAACAATGATCCAAGGTTTTTTCAGCCCTAGTTGCGCAATCGATATGCTGATACAATTTAGGGAGTCTTGTTTTCAGATTAGCCTTGTTAAAATCCCCAGTTACAATGAATGCAGCCTCAAGATGTATAGATTCCAGTTTGCAAAGAGTCAAATAAAGTTCGTTCAGAGCCATCGATGTGTCTGCTTGGGGGGGAATATATACGGCTGTGATTATAATCGAAGAGAATTCTCTTGGTAGATAATGCGGTCGACATTTGATTGTGAGGAATTCTAAATCAGGTGAACAGAAGGATTTGACTTCCTGTATATTTCTGTGATCACACCACGTCTCGTTAGCCATAAGGCATACGCCCCCGCCCCTCTTCTTACCAGAAAGATGTTTGTTTCTGTCGGCGCGATGCGTGGAGAAACCCGCTGGCTGCACCGCCTCCGATAGCGTCTCTCCAGTGAGCCATGTTTCCATGAAGCAAAGAATGTTAGTCTCTGATGTCCCTCTGGAATGCTACCCTTGCTTGGATTTCATCAACCTTGTTGTCAAGAGACTGGACATTGGCGAGAAGAATGCTAGAGAGAGGTGCACGATGTGCCCGTCTCCGGAGTCTGACCAGAAGACCGCCTCGTTTCCCTCTTTTACGGAGTCGTTTTTTTGGGTCGCCGGCTGGGATCCATTCCGTTGTCCTGGTAGAAAGGCAGAACACAGGATCCGCTTCGTGAAAATCATATTCTTGGTCGTACTGATGGTGAGTTGACGCTGATCTTATGTTCAGTAGTTCTTCTCGACTGTATGTAATGAAACCTAAGATGACCTGGGGTACTAATGTAAGAAATAACACGTAAAAAGACAAAAAACTGCATAGTTTCCTAGGAACGCGAAGCGAGGCAGCCATCTCTGTCGGCGCCGGAAAAACGTGTGTGTGTGTAGGTGGCAGGGAAGTCAGGCGCAGGAGAATAACCTCGGTAAATGGAGTAATTTAATAAACAACAAAACCATAAATACAAATTGGGTACGAGGACCCTTCGCTCACCAAATACAAACAACACAAAACTGAAACAAGAAACACTCTGACAAAGACATGATGGGAAACAGAGGGTTAAATACACAACAGGTAATGAATAGGATTGAAACCAGGTGTGTAGGAAGACAAGACAAAACCAATGAAAAATGGATAATGGATCAATGATGGCTGGAAGACCGATGGCTTTGACCGCCGAGCACCACCCGAACAAGGAGAGGCATCGACTTCGGTAGAAGTCGTGACACAATGAGCCTTTTCATTAAATAATACTGCTCCTGTAAGGTATTACTTTCGGAACTGATATATCGCACTGGCTTCCTAAAGGTTTTTTCATATTCAGAGATTCAGATTTTAATTATCGCATATACAGGGTTGCAGGTTTGATTGCATGTTATAGCGAAAATGTTAGGCTTTGAGCTCCAACAAGCAGGACTCGTGAAATAAAATAATGAAAATGGTAATAAAACAATAGAAATAGAAATAGCACTATATACATAATAGTAACCGTGGCAGTGATGAATAAATACATTTCAATAGGGGTGGATGCAGAGAAGACTGTTGAGGGGGTGTGGTGGAATGTCCATAGGGAGAGCAGCAGCATGATCATTTGGTGATATAACCAAAAAGTAATAATATACATTAACAACTGCAACAGTGATGAATGTGGGGGCAGAGTAAAGTCCATAGGGGAAGAAGAAGGTCCATAGGGGGAGTAACAGGTAAGGTAAGGGGGGTCAGGTAGCTGACTAGTGGTGGCGATTCAATAGCCTCGTGGTCTGAGGGTAGAAATGATATAAGTTTTTGCCATGATGCTCCTATACTGCCTGGGTCTGTGTGATATTGGTGATATTTATTACCCCTCTATGGGAAGAGGCTCTCAGCAACACATACATGTCAGTTGTTTTGCCACAGGCCTCACAAGATTTGTCTGAAGGTCCCCCAGTACCAGTTGAAATTGAAATGTATGTATATGGAGACTGTTTATTGCCAAAAATAAGGGGTTGAATACATGTAAAAAAAGAAATAAAAAAAAGAATGCTTCATCATTCATATAACTCTCAGATATAGGACAGACAAACTTCCTTTTGATGCTATTTTGGGACTATTTGTTGTTCCATGTAGTGAATCAGTTATTCAGTTATGCATTTGTATGGGCTAATAGCGGTAAGGCCAAAACACATTTTTCATCAAATACATGTTTTACATATTCTTTTTGATACTTCAAGTGGTTTTAAAATTCTAAATCAAATGGCATCCAAAAATCTGGAAAGCCGCATACGTCACACCTCTGCATAAAGCTGGAGATCTGTCCCTAGTTGAATAATCACCATCCTATATCTAAACTTCATGTGCATGTTAAAGTTCTGGAGAACCTGGTGAATTCCCAGCTGAAAGACTTTCTCTAAAATAATTGTGTTCTATCCCCAAACCAGTTGATATTTAAAGCTGTCGATATCCAAAAAGCTGATATTTAAGTTGGGTTTTTAATTCAGGAATAAATACTGTTTCTCTGTCAGTCAGGAAAGACCTTGTCCAAGAGATTAAAAAAAAAATCTGTGCTTGATTATGGTGACTTTGTTTACATGCCAGCGCCCTTACAGCCAGGGCCCTTAAGATACTTAACACTGTATATCACGGGGCGCATAGATTTTTAACAAATGCAAGACCACTCACTCAACATTGTGATCTATACGACATGGTGAAGTGCCCCTCCCTTCCTACAAGAAGGCCAAAACATTGATACATCTTGGCATACAATGCAGTGCTTGGACTATTGCCTACTTTTCTGTGCTCCTCACTTATACAGTATATCCTTGGTCTTGAAACAAGCTGCAAAATACTTTAAAACTGGAGGAGAGGGTATCACTTGAGTTTAAAGCTCTGATAGAGGGAAATGTTGACCATTGTGATTGTTTTTAATGTATTGTGTTGTGTTTAATGCACACGCTGACTGCCTCCTGCTGACCTCTTGCCAGATCACCCTCGAAAAAGAGGTTTATAACACCAAAGGTATTTTCCTGGTTAAATTTTTAAAAACACACACACCACCACCAACACTCCTGTGCATGCACAAACACTTACATGCACACACACACACACACACACACCACCACAATATTGGATGTGTGGAAATGCCTTTAGTGATGTTGTATTGAATAGTGGAGAGCCGTGGTAGTACTCAGAGCTGTATTAATCTTCCCTGTTCTCCTCTGCCATGCTCTAGAGTACAGTCATGATGGATGACCTTCTATTCCTTGTTTGTCACACTCACACACTCTCATGCATCCACACACCACCACCACCACGTTGGTTGCCCATTAATAACTTATCCTTATAAATGGACCTAGTCGAGAACCAGGCTTCCCTAATACGAGAGAGCCTGGGGAAATTCATGGCAGAAATATAGCAAAATAGGGGTGGAGACCCAGTGTTAATCTTTTTACAGTCTTTGGTGAGAATGACCGGGAAATCGCTGATTAAAACCACATCAAAGTATGTTGTTGTATGTCTAAGAAAAAAAGGTACTACAACCAAAAAGGTTTCTTCATCTGTCTCCATAGGAGAACCATTTTTGTTTCCAGGTAGAACCCTCTCCACAGAAATGTTGACCATTGTCATTGTTTTTAATGTATTGTATTGTGTTCTTGTGTTTAATGTACTCGCTGACTGCTTCCTGCTGACCTCTTGCCAGATCCCCCTCGAAAAAGAGGTTTATAACCCCAAGGGTCTTTTCCTGGTTAAATAAGGGTTCTCCTATGGGGACAACCTCAGAACTCCTTTGGAGTGTGGAGCACACTTCAGGCAAAACATAATTATGTTTTTCCTCCAGGTTTTCTGCAATATTGAAAACTAGCATACGGAACAACTCCGCAAAGTGTGTCTTTCCTGGTCTGAAAACAGTGACAAACATAATACATAGCACCAACGGGAATGTGGGGGAGGGTTCTTGAAATGTAACATCCAATCAAAATATTTCTGCTGGGAGCCAGCGGACCATTCAAACCAATTTTGCAATACAAAATTCTCCAGACCTCCAAGGGATGTGTGACAACGATGTCATTTTGGAGGTATGGCAATGAGAGACTAGGACCAGTCGAATCCAGTAATGGAAACTTGCCCAACCTTATCCCCTAATCTCCCGCACAACATATTTTCTACGGATCAATCTTAGTTTGAACGCCAATGAGGTAAAGTAATTCTGAATGTTATTGAGGGGTGGGGTGGAGGGCGGTAGTGTTAGGTATCAGATTATTTTGTCAAAAAAAACATTTTTAAGTAAATCCTTATTGTGTGGGGTGTTGAGGCGGGGTAGGTCGGGGTGGGGGGACATTTAGTTATTATCTTTGAAGGGTGTTGCGTCTGTGATTTATTCCGTGCTGCAGTAGAGATTGCGCAAGAGCATTATAAAGTCATTATTGCTTGAAGTGTGACCCAATTTCTTTCTTCATCCTCCCTTTCATTCTCCTCCTCTTCTGTTGTCACCCAAATCCAGATGAAGTGTAGCTGAGCATATGGTGCTTTATCTGACTTTTCATCACAGGTTATCTAATCAGACTCCGCCACCTGCCTGTCACAGCCGCTCTGTCTGAGAGTGGGAAGGAATCAACAGACTGGAGGAGGGAGAGAGAGAGGAGTAAGGGAAGTGAGAGCGAAGATGAGATGGGAGGTCAAGGAATGGAGATAATTGTGAGACAAAAGGATAGGGAAGGGAGGAAGATGAGAGGAAAAAGATAGAGGGGATAGAGAGGGAGATCGGAAAAGAAGGAGACATGAAAGAGATGGTAGTGGGATGGGAGAGACAGGAGAAGCAAGGGAGGAGGGAGAACAGAGGAGAGGGAGATGGGAAAAGGAGACAGTGAGAAAGACCGTAGTGAGATGGCAGACAGGGATGGTGATATGGGAAAATGGAGGAAGATGGGAGTCAGAAGGGAGACGGGCGCACATTAAAGTGGGATCATTCTTTGTGGGAAGAGCATGCATCCGACATCATAGAGGAATCACTTGACTTTTGGCTGGCAGCCAACACACACGCATCTAAGACACACAGGGGCGCACTCTGGCAATCAGAGAGGGGGCAGAATACTGTGGGCTGACTGCACAGAGGTGCCATGGAAGAAGGTTCTCCATGGGGGACCAGTGTGTGTGTTGAGGGGAAGGGGGTATCCAAGCTCCATTAGCCAGGTATAGACATTGAGTTATCAGATCTTCCCATCCCTGCTCTATTTTGGTGCACCTCTCAAACAGCTACAAATATTTACGCATATCTACTCTTGAGCTGGGCTCGGGAATGGAATAACTATTGAACAACTGAGCTTCAAATTGTATTGGTCACATAGACATGGTTAGCAGATGTTATAAATATATGGATGGGCCATGACCGACCGGCATAGACAAGATGCAATAGATGGTATAAAATACACTATATACATCTGGGATGAGTAGTGCAAGACATGTAAACATCAGTATTGTGCATCTGTAGAAGTGTGTCAGGGTTTTAGGTGACAAGCCAAATTTCTTCAGCCTCCTGAGGTTGAAGAGGTGCTATTCCGCCTTCTTCACCACACTGTCTGTGTGGGTGAAACCATTACTTTAAACACACTATGTTTGTCTATTGTTGTGACTTTGATGACCAATTTATGCAGAAATCCAGGTAATTCCAAAGGGTTCACATACTTTTTCTTGCCACTGTACGTATCATTTAGCTATTTGATTTTAAGTTTTAGGGCCCCTTTAGGAATAAAAAAAATACATAAAGAAATTATTTGATGAAGTATTGATTTTGGCCTTTACTACTAAAGCCCATAGAAACGCATTGAATAACACATGCATAAATGGCTAAAAGGACAGTAAAAAGAAAATCTAGAGACACAAGGTTCTGAATTGTCTGTCCTAAATATATGAGATATAAAAAAACGCAGGAAATATATATATTTAACCCCTTTTTTGGGGTAGGCTCAAAACTACCTTCATACCTCCTTTTGTTTAAAAAAAACGGTACTAGTTACCTTCAAACAAGTCCCGTGACACTTGTGTGGGTCGTAGAGAAAAACAGAGAACATCGTGTTCATGAGAGTCTCCCCTTCGTGAGAGTGGTCATGATAGTTTGTAGGTCAAACCATTCGGATGCTTCAGACGTTTACATGAGAAGACGGATTTTCGTGATGACTCATGGTCTGACAAACCTCACTCTAGCTCTGCCGCCTTTAACCACAGAGTGAAACAGGTACACAACACAGACAAAAAAGCTATGAATGAATGACTTTAGTCCAAGCAGGGAGTGAAATAGATGTACAGTACCAGTCAAAAGTTTGGACGTGTCTACTCATTCCAGAATTTATCAAAACTATGAAATAACACATATGGAATCATATAGTAACCAAAAAAGTGTTAAACAATCAGAATATGTTTTACATGGGAGATTCTTCAAAGTAGCTACCCTTTGCCTTTGCCAAGAGTGTGCAAAGCTGTCATTCTCTCAACCAGCTTAACCTGGAATGCTTTTCCAACAGTCTTGAATGCGTTCCCACATATGCTGAGCATTTGTCTGCTTTTTCTTCACTCTATGGTCCAACTCTTCCCAAAACATCTCAATTAGGTTGGGTGTTTGTGGAGGCCAGGTCATCTGATGCTGCACTCCATCACGCTCCTTGGTGTCAGGACGTTGTTATCGTTAATGTGATGACATGCTATTCATCAAATAATTAATTATGTTTATAATTACGTGATTAAATTAATCATGTAACCATTAACTCAGTAAGGGGCACCACAGGAAAAGTTTGTTTAATGATTTACCATTTCCTGATTTAACTCAAAGAATATTGATTTCATAGCAGTCACTGATGAATTATTTTCATCAGTCTCATTCCGAGCATCGCATAATTGGTAAATCTGCACAAACCCAGGTCTCACTAAATCATTCCGTACCACACAAATTGAGTTATGTTATCATTTAGCTTGTTAGTATATAAATAATTAAGACCCATAAACAAACACACACACAGTCTAGGCTAATAATTAGGACTTAACACAATGGCAACAGGCCCCTAGCGGACCAACACAATATGACACGTGCTACACAAGATGGTGATTTAAAGAAAGAGAGAGATAAAGTGCACGAGAGAAAAGCACACTTGGATACATTTGTAAACAATGCTTTGTTTAGCCCTAACACCTTGCCCCGAACTGCCGCTCTTATGGGTCAGAATTATAATGAATGTATTTAAGAATTGAAGGTCTCCGTTGGGTATCTCTTCGTGGACCAAGTTCCGCTTAGTGGGATAGGTTTGGCTGACACCCTTTTCTTTCGATGGCCGTGTCTCGTTCGTTACCGGGTGTAAGTCTCTGATTGTCCACACAATGTCACAATGTCCTTCATCTTGGTTGTCTGTTTCCTTGCACTCGTTCTGTGAGAGTAGTCTTCTTATGAGGCTAATCAGCCGCGTCGACTCTCCCAGCTTGGGTAGGAAGGCCGTGTAGACAACCAATGATTTGAAGAGAATAACCGGTTGGACCTCCTTGAATTCACCTTCTTAGAAACATACATTTTCTTTGTCTTCAACCTCGTGTTGCGTTTTTGAGGTCACGACTAGTCGTAAACCTCGGCTGCAGCGCGTGGTAAACTAAGTCTGCATGTAAATTCTTAAATCACATGTTTTATACCTTCGGGTCACAAAGGGGCGTTTCCGTCTTTATAACATTTTATCTGGGTTCCCTGGGGTGTAGCTCGTTACAAGACAAGGTATTAGAACTTACTATGATCTCGTTTAGACAACTATAATCACAGTTCATCATTATAAAACCATTATCTTTAATCTGTATATTTTCTATACAACGCATAGTATATTAACATCCTGAACATATGAAAACTCTTCAAGTTACAATGTTTTAGTTATAATGTTGTCATTTAACTTTTAATAACATAACAAAAATGACATTAATTTTCATATTCCATGTATCATTGTTACTACCGTTTTCGCTGATGATATATAATGTCCCAATGTCCATTTATTGCATGTTACAGTTCTGAGGTAGATTCTCCATAAGGCACACACATTCCAGTCTCTCACATTAGAGACTAGGAAGGATTTGGGCTGCTGCCTCATGATTTACAATGGGTGTGAGGTCATAAACTCCTCCACCCCATCAATCCCTCTATACCTCTTCGCCTCTGCGGGAGGGAGGGATATCTCTATAGAACCTCGATCCATTGTAACCTGATCCTCACAGGCCAGTCATGACATTGGTCAAATAGCCCTTACACAGCCTGGAGGTGTGTTTTGGGTCATTGTCCTGTTGAAATTACAGTCCCACTAAGTGCCTGGTGACTCCACAGGAGAGTCACCAGGGTGTCAACAAAACAAAGGAGATGATCGAGGACTTCAGGAAACAGCAGAGGGAGCACCCCCTATATATATATATATATATATATTGAAGGGTCAGCAGTGGAGAAGGTGGAAAGTTTTAAGTTCTTAGGCGTACACATTACAGACAAACTGAAATGGTCCACCCACACAGACAGTGTGGATTTCTGTATTTCTGCATAAATTGGTCATCAAAGTCACAACAATAGACAAGCATAGTGTGCTTAAAGTAATGGTTCACCCACACAGACAGTGTGGTGAAGAAGGTGTAACAGCACCTCTTCAACCTCAGGAGGCTGAAGAAATGTGGCTTGTCACCCAAAACCCTGACAAACTTTTCCAGATGCAAAATCGAGAGCATCCTGTCGGGTTTTATCACCGCCTGGTACGGTAACTGCACCGCCATCAACCGCATGGCTCTCCAGAGGGTGGTGATGCCCAACGCATCACCGGGGGCAAACTACCTGCCCTCCATGACAACTACAACACCCGATGTCACAGGAAGGCCAAAAAGGACAACAAGGACAACAACCACCTGAGCCACTGCTTGTTCACACCTCTATCATCCAAAAGGCGAGGTCAGTACAGGTGCATCAAAGCTGGGACTGAGAGATTGAGAAACAGCTTCTATCTCAAGGCCATCAGAATGCTAAATAGCAATCACTAACTCAGAGGGACTGCTGCCCACATTAAGAGCCGATCACTGGACACTTTAGTAGATGGATCACTAGTCACTTTTAACAATGGCACTTTAAATAATGCCACTTTAATAATGTTTACATATCTTAGTACCCATATCACATGTACAGTGGGGCAAAAAAGTATTTAGTCAGCCACCAATTGTGCAAGTTCTCCCACTTAAAAAGATGAGAGAGGCCTGTAATTTTCATCATAGGTACACTTCAACTATGACAGACAAAACGAGAAAATAAATCCTGAAAATCACATTGTAGGATTTTTAATGAATTTATTTGCAAATTACGGTGGAAAATAAGTATTTGGTCAATAACAAAAGTTTATCTCAATACTTTGTTATATACCCTTTGTTGGCAATGACAGAGATCAAATGTTTTCTGTAAGTCTTCACAAGGTTTCCACACACTGTTGCTGGTATTTTGGCCCATTCTTCCATGCAGATCTCCTCTAGAGCAGTGATGTTTTGGGGCTGTTGCTGGGCAACACGGACTTTCAACTCCCTCCAAATGTTTTCTATGGAGTTGAGATCTGTAGACTGGCTAGGCCACTCCAGGACCTTGAAATGCGTCTTATGAAGCCACTCCTTCGTTGCCCGGGTGGTGTGTTTGGGATCATTGTCATGCTGAAAGACCCAGCCAAGTTTCATCTTTCATCTTCAATGCCCTTGCTGATGTTAGGCTTTGTTACTTTGGTCTCAGCTCTCTGCTGGTCATTCACTAGGTCCCCCCGTGTGGTTCTGGGATTTTTGCTCACCATTCTTGTGATCATTTTGACCCCATGGGGTGAGATCTTGCGTGGAGCCCCAGATCGAGGGAGACTTGTATGTCTTCCATTTCCTAATAATTGCTCCCACAGTTTATTTCTTCAAACCAAGCTGCTTACCCATTGCAGATTCAGTCTTCCTAGCCTGGTGCAGGTCTACAATTTTGTTTCTGGTGTCCTTTGACAGCTCTTTGGTCTTGGCCATAGTGGAGTTTGGAGTGTGACTATTTGAGGTTGTGGACAGGTGTCTTTTATACTGATAACAAGTTCAAACAGCTGCCATTAATACAGGTAACGAGTGGAGGACAGAGGAGCCTCTTAAAAAAGAAGTTACAGGTCTGTGAGAGCCAGAAATCTTGCTTGTTTGTAGGTGATCAAATACTTATTTTCCACCATAATATTCAAATAAATTCATAAAATATCCTACAATGTGATTTTCTGGATTTTTTTTCTCATTTTGTCTGTCATAGTTGAAGTGTACCTATGATGAAAATTACAGGCCTCTCATCTTTTTAAGTGGGAGAACTTGCACAATTGGTGGCTGACTAAATACTTTTTGCCCAACTGTATTTATATAGCCCTTCTTACATCAGCTGATATATCAAAGTGCTGTACAGAAACCCAGCCTAAAACCCCAAACTAAAAGCAATGCAGGTGTAGAAGTACGGTGGCTAGGAAAAACTCCCTAGAAAGGTCAAAACCTAGGAAGAAACCTAGAGAGGAACCAGGCTATGAGGGGTGGCCAGTCCTCTTCTGGCTGTGCCGGGTGGATATTATAACAGAACATAGTTTTCATAGTCGATCATTGAGAGTATCTCTACCACTCCTGCTGTCTCTAGAGAGTTGAAAACAGCAGGTCTGGGACAGGTAGCACGTCCGGTGAACAGGTCAGTGTTCAATAGCCGCAGGCAGAACAGTTGACCATGTGTATGTGACCTATACAATTTGATTTTATTTGTGGTATTTCTACATGGTACACCTCATTTAAAGCTGTATAAACATCATCCCAATACACTTTCAACTTTGGACATGACCAGAATGTACAGTGCCTTGCGAAAGTATTCGGCCCCCTTGAACTTTGCGACCTTTTGCCACATTTCAGGCTTCAAACATAAAGATATAAAACTGTATTTTTTTGTGAAGAATCAACAACAAGTGGGCCACAATCATGAAGTGGAACGACATTTATTGGATATTTCAAACTTTTTTAACAAATCAAAAACTGAAAAATTGGGCGTGCAAAATTATTCAGCCCCCTTAAGTTAATACTTTGTAGCGCCACCTTTTGCTGCGATTACAGCTGTAAGTCGCTTGGGGTATGTCTCTATCAGTTTTGCACATCGAGAGACTGACATTCCCATTCCTCCTTGCAAAACAGCTCGAGCTCAGTGAGGTTGGATGGAGAGCATTTGTGAACAGCAGTTTTCAGTTCTTTCCACAGATTCTCGATTGGATTCAGGTCTGGACTTTGACTTGGCCATTCTAACACCTGGATATGTTTATTTTTGAACCATTCCATTGTAGATTTTGCTTTATGTTTTGGATCATTGTCTTGTTGGAAGACAAATCTCCGTCCCAGTCTCAGGTCTTTTGCAGACTCCATCAGGTTTTCTTCCAGAATGGTCCTGTATTTGGCTCCATCCATCTTCCCATCAATTTTAACCATCTTCCCTGTCCTTGCTGAAGAAAAGCAGGCCCAAACCATGATGCTGCCACCACCATGTTTGACAGTGGGGATGTTGTGTTCAGGGTGATGAGCTGTGTTGCTTTTACGCCAAACATAACGTTTTGCATTGTTGCCAAAAAGTTCAATTTTGGTTTCATCTGACCAGAGCACCTTCTTCCACATGTCTGGTGTGTCTCCCAGGTGGCTTGTGGCAAACTTTAAACGACACTTTTTATGGATATCTTTAAGAAATGGCTTTCTTCTTGCCACTCTTCCATAAAGGCCAGATTTGTGCAATATACGACTGATTGTTGTCCTATGGACAGAGTCTCCCACCTCAGCTGTAGATCTCTGCAGTTCATCCAGAGTGATCATGGGCCTCTTGGCTGCATCTCTGATCAGTCTTCTCCTTGTATGAGCGGAAAGTTTAGAGGGACGGCCAGGTCTTGGTAGATTTGCAGTGGTCTGATACTCCTTCCATTTCAATATTATTGCTTGCACAGTGCTCCTTGGGATGTTTAAAGCTTGGGAAATCTTTTTGTATCCAAATCCGGCTTTAAAGTTCTTCACAACAGTATCTCGGACCTGCCTGGTGTGTTCCTTGTTCTTCATGATGCTCTCTGCGCTTTTAACGGACCTCTGAGACTATCACAGTGCAGGTGCATTTATACGGAGACTTGATTACACACAGGTGGATGGTATTTATCATCATTAGTCATTTAGGTCAACATTGGATCATTCAGAGATCCTCACTGAACTTCTGGAGAGAGTTTGCTGCACTGAAAGTAAAGGGGCTGAATAATTTTGCACGGCCATATCCAATAAATGTCGTTCCACTTCATGATTGTGTCCCACTTGTTGTTGATTCTTCACAAAAAAATACAGTTTTATATCTTTATGTTTGAAGCCTGAAATGTGGCAAAAGGTCGCAAAGTTCAAGGGGGCCGAATACTTTCGCAAGGCACTGTATAGTTGTTCACTTGTTCCTCCTAGAGAATGAAGGACCCATTTTACCTGTTATATGTGGTGTTCTGAAGAATCTTGTAATACTCTTTCATTTAAATTCCCTGCAGGTAGTTTGAACAGGTGGGCCTCAGAGCAGATGTCATGCTATGTCTCTACTGATATTTCTTGCTGTATTTCAGCTTCCCACACATTACATTACAGTTTTAAGGTCTCTGCACTCTGAGTTTTAATTTGAAGATTCTTCTATTGGTTTTTAAATCAATCCACAATTGTGCACCCCAATACGTCAGACATGCCTTTTAAGTTATGTACCCAGTAGGTCCCTCAGGTCACCTGGCACTAATGTGATCTTAAAACACATATTTTTAGCTTTGCTTTTCCTTATAGTGCTTTTTAGTCGTTCAGTTTGTGTCATTCTTTAGTTTCTTATGTTTGTTCCTCTGTCCAGTGTCTGTGTTCCTTTGCCCATCTTAATATTTTCTTTTTATTGGCCAGTCTGAGATATGGCTTTTTCTTTGCAACTCTGCCTAAAAGGCCAGTATCCTGGAGTCACCTCTTCACTGTTGACGTTGAGACTGGTGTTTTGCGGGTACTATATAATGAAACTGCCAGTTGAGGATTTGTGAGGCGTCTGCTTCTCAAACTAGACACTCTAATGTACTTGTCCTCTTGCTCAGTTGTCCATCGGGGCCTCCCACTCCTCTTTCTATTCTGGTTAGAGACAGTTTGCTCTGTTCTGTGAAGGGAGTAGTACACAGCGTTGTGCGAGATTTTCAGTTTCTTGGCAATTTCTCGAATGGAATAACCATAATTTATCAGAACAAGAATAGACTGACCAGTTTCAGAATAAAGTTATTTGTTTCTGGTCATTTTGAGACTGTAATCGAACCCACAAATGCTGGTGCTATGCTAATATAATTGCAAAGGGGTTTAGCTAACACAACATGCCATTGGAACACAGGAGTGATTGTTGTTGATAATGGGCCTCTGTACGCCTTTAGATATTCCATAATGTAGATATTCCTGCTACAATAGTAAAACATTAACAATGTCTACACTGTATTTCTGATCAATTTGATGTTATTTTAATGGATGAAAAAAATAGCTTTTCTTTCAAAAACAAGGACATTTCTAAGTGACCCCAAACTTTTGAAAAGTATTGTATATAAAAAATTATTTGATATAATATGGAATTTGGCCTTTACTACTATAGCCTCCCTTTTCCATTGTGGGGTCATATTAGTTTGTAGCTCAAACGGTTCAGAACGCTACAGACAGAAGTTGGCACATCAGCGTAACCAGACTCGTTGAATAAAAATCGTTGTCCAGTTCGAGGTGAGTAATTGCTGATCAGATGTCCAGAAGCTCTTTTCGGTCATAAGAGACTGTAGCGGCAACATTATGTACAAAATAAGTCTAAAAATAAGTTACAGACGAAGTGAAAAAACTAACAAAATAGCACAGCTGGTTAGAAGCCCGCAAAACGGCAGCCATCACTTCCGGCGCCATTATACCATCAATATTTCCACACACATACAGTATGCTGCTACTCTGTTTATTATATATTCTGATTGCCTCACTTTTACCCCTACCCACATGTACAGTGGCTCGCGAAAGTGTTCACCCCCTTGGCATTTTTCCTTTTTTGTTTCCTTACAACCTGGAATTTGTATCATTTGATTTACACAACATGCCTACCACTTTGAAAATGCTAAATATTTTTTATTGTGAAACAAACAAGAAATAAGACAAAAAAAACAGAACTGAGTGTGCATAACTATTCACCCCCCCAAAGTCAATACTTTGTAGAGCCACCTTTTGCAGCAATTACTGCTGCAAGTCTCTTGGGGTATGTCTCTATAAGCTTGACACATCTAGCCACTGGGATTTTTTTGCCCATTCTTCAAGGCAAACTGCTCCAGTTCCTTCAAGTTGGATGGGTTCCACTGGTGTACAGCAATCTTGTCATACCACAGATTCTCAATAGGATTGAGGTCTGGGCTTTGACTAGGCCATTCCAATATGGATTTGAAACATTTATGTACATATAAGTGTCTTATATTTGCTGAAAGCTTAAATTCTTGTTAATCTAACTGCACTGTCCGATTTACAGAAACTATTACAGCGAAAACATCCCATGCGTCATCGTTGAGTAATCCACTCGTTCAACATGCAGAGAAAGGAATCCAAATATCTACCCCTAAAATTTGTTTCAAGAAGTCAAAATACATTTCTATAATAATAATATTTCTTACAAAAAAAGCATGTTCAATAGGAAACCGATTTTAGCAGGTGTGTAAAATCTTCAGGGCGCACACATACACACATTTCCAAGACTGTGTCTTCTAAAACTGATATTTATTATTCATTTTTCATGTTACAAGCCTGAAACCTTGAACATAGACTGCTGACACCATGTGGAAGCCATAGGAATTGCATCCAGGGAGCTAATGTTCAATATGACCTTTTACTTGCATTTCTAAGAGGATGGTCTCTCTCTCTCTCAAAAAAAAATTCTTTGGATTTTCTCCTACCATATCTATTGTGTTATATTCTCCTACATTATTTCAACATTTCTACAAACTTCAAAGGGTTTTCTTTATAAGTGTACCAATTATATGCATATCCTGGCTTCAGGGCCTGAGCTACTGGCAGTTTACTTTGGGCACATCATTCAGACAGGAAGTGGAGAGAAAGGGGCCTAACCCTAAGAAGTTTGAATTACAGGTTATAATGCAACTAAATAGTAAAAACACCAAAGGGGATGAATACATTTGCAAGGCACTGTACATACTCTATTACCTCAATTACCCCGTACCCTGCACATTGACTTGGTATTGGTACTTTTTTATTGTGTTACTTTTACCTTTTTATATAGCAAATATTTGGCTTACTTTTTTAACTCTGCATTTTTGCGACTGGTAAGTAAGCATTTCACTGTAAAGTCTACACCTGTTGTATTTGGCACATGACCAGTATTTGATGATTTTTTTTTTCCCCAATTTCAAACATTTTGAGTAATATAATATATTTTAGGGAAATATTATTAAACACCAACAAACCAACTATTAACACATCTCAGTGCTGACTCCACACTACAGCGTGTTACATCTATAATAATACATTATTTTGACCAGCAGGTGCCGCTAGTGTACTATGTCTTGATCAAAGCCTTGAGTAATGAACCTATTTCCCACACAATTGGCTGGAAAGCTTCCATACTTCATTTCACCATCATTATTTTGTAACCCTACCTGCAAATCATATTATGCTGGCTTGCAAAGTGATGCTTAGATTCTATTGGAATCCAGCCAGACATAGGATATCTAAGAGTTGGAATTTGTATTAACTTGCAATCTGCATTCAGAACGACTACCAGAACATTGTGAGGACAACCATTTCAGCAACGGGTGCGAAAAAACAAATTAACTAATTGTATTATTATAGAACAATGTATGCAATTTATCCTTGAGTAGCATAACATTAATCAATCAATTACATATATTAAAAACAATCCTAAAAAAATCGACCTGCAGTGGAGCATGCTGGGAAATATAATAATGATGGGTGGGAACATTTGAATCTCCACCGAGTAAAATTGACACAATCACACTCTCAACACTGGTTGTTAAAACTTCTTAGGGCTGAGATCCCGCTAACAGGATCGATATGACAACAGCCATTGAAAGTTCAGGGCGCCAAATTCAAAACAACAGAAATCCCATAATTAAAATTTGCGTTATGTTCAGTAGTTCAAAAAAACATCCGGTGATTTTGCAGAGAGCCACATCAATTTACAGAAATACTCATAATAAATGTTGATGAAAATACAAGCGTTATGCATGGAACTTTAGATACACTTCTCCTTAATGCAACCGCTGTGTCAGATTTCAAAAAGCTTTACGGAAAAAGCAAACCATGCAAACCAGCCAAAATGATATCAGCTATATTGTGCAGTCAACAGAAGTCAGAAATAACATTATAAATATTCACTTACCTTTGATGATCTTCACAAGAATGCACTCCCAGGAATCCCAGTTCCACAATAAATGTTTGTTTTGTTCGATAATGTCCATTATTTATGTCCAAATAGCTACTTTTGTTAGCGCGTTTTGTAAACAAATCCAAACTCACGAAGCGCGTTCACTAGGAGCAGACGAAATGTCAAAAAGTTTGTGTAGATTGTATAGAATCAATCTTTAGGATGTTTTTTAACATAAATCTTCAATAATGTTCCAACCGGAGAATTCCTTTGTCTTCAGAAATGCAATGGAACGCGAGCTAACTCTCACATGAACGAGCGTCACGAGCTTGTGGCACTCTGCCAGACCACTGACCAGCCCTTATGAGCCCCTCCTTTACAGTAGAAGCCTCAAACAAAGTTCTAAAGACTGTTGACCTCTAGTGGAAGCCTTAGGAAGTGCAACATGACCAATATCCCACTGTATCTTCAATAGGGAATGAGTTGAAAAACGACCAACCTCAGATTTCCCACTTCCTGGTTGGATTTTTTCTCAGGTTTTTGCCTGCCATATTAGTTTTGTTATACTCACAGACATCATTCAAACAGTTTTAGGAACTTCAGAGTGTTTTCTATCCAAATATACTAATAATATGCATATATTAGCAACTGGGACTGAGTAGCAGGCAGTTTACTCTGGGCACCTTACTCATCCAAGCTACTCAGTACTGCCCCCAGCCATAAGAAGTTAAAACCCACTCTGAGGTTCTTTTACACAATGAGTGTTAATTTAACACATTAATCAACACTAAAAATTTGCTGTGCGTGAAAAGTAGTGCACCTAACCTAAGATCTGGTGCTTTTTTTGATTGGGCTTCTTGTCAATATTTAAATCACCCAGGAAATATACCCCTCTGTTGATATCACATACATTATCAAGCATTTCACACATTATCCAGATACTGACTGTTAGCACTTGGTGGTCTATTGCAGCTTCCCACAAGAATGGGCATTAGGTGAAGCGGATGAACCTGTAGCCATATTACTTCTTTCACACCATGATCTGTTTCACCTGTCTTTGTCTCCACCCCCTTCCAGGTGTCGCCCATCTTCCCCATTATCCCCTGTGTATTTATACCTGTGTTCTCTGTTTGTCTGTTGCCAGTTCGTTTTGTTCGTAAAACCTACCAGCGTTTGTTTCCCTGCTTCTGCCTGTTTCTTGCTCCTGTTTTCTAGTCCTTCCCGGGTTTTGACCGTTCTGCCTGCCCTGACCCCGAGACTGCCTGCTTTTCTGGACCCTTTACCCCTTCTCTGGATTATTGCCCCCTACCTGCCTTGACCTGTCTTTCGCCTGCCCCTGTAATACAATTGTGTTACTTCAACACAGTCTGCATCTGGGTCTTACCTAAATGTGATAACTTCAACAGTATTTAACATGAGATCCTCTCTAATCTTTACAGGAATGTGGTTCTGAATATAAACAGTGACACCTCCACCACTGCCATTTCTGTCTTTTCTTTAAATGTTATAACCTTGTATGTCTACCACTTTATCATCAAATATGTTATCTAAGTGAGTTTCAGAGAAAGTCAGAATATGAATGTCATCTGTTACTAGCAAGTTATTAACATGGGTCATTGCTTGTTTTCATTGCTTTACGGGGAAGCTTAGCAGAAGTAGATATTCTAATGTTAGTGCAGGGTGAGCTGCACACGGTGGACTTCCTACTAGGGCACACCACCTCAGTGCTAACAGCATAAATCTGGTTCATAGGCACATGATTGCTGCATACAATAGCTGTAGGATCAGCAGAGTTATTCAGGGAAGTTAGAGGGACATAAATTAGGTTACTTACATTGTGTCTCCCAAGCCCCTGGTATAATGTACATTTGCTAAAGCATTATGACGACTCAGCGACACAATGGTAGGGATTAACTGAGGTGGGCTTGGGTCATTGATAAATCATTGTCTCAATGCAGCATGATAATGCTGTCAAAGGATCCATGAACCCAAATGATTTGGATGGATTCCATCCTCCTTAATAGAATGTTTTTTTTTTCTAGAAGGTATCAACATTTTCAACAAATTGAGCTGCAACAATCATGTTGCCAGTTGTGAAGAGAGAGAATCCTGTTAAAGCATTCAATGCCACGATTTACAAAGGATATGATGTATCTTTTATTAATGTCTAGCAGGTCTCTGACAGAGGGAGAAGCACCCCCTCGATCCAGAGCAGGAAGGTTGCAGACGTCGACTTCGAAATTGTAGGAGAAGGAGTAGGAGGCACAACTTCCGAAGACACAGGAACCCCCAGTGGCGAAGGTGCAGGAAGATCAGGCTCCAGTGCGGCGAAACTATTAGTTCTTTGTGTCCGCTCCGGGCCTTTTGTTGGGAGTGTAGACTACGGAAGGCCTCTGTCTTCGGCTTCCAATGCTTGAGACATGGAACCATTGTTGGTTGCCATGGTCCTCTTGCTGTGCTCCTTCTACTCCACTATCAGATAGGGGAGAAGAGGCAGGAGATGGCTCCCCTGGCGAAAGAACTTCGGACAGCACCGTCCAGTCAGATAACGTCAAACAACAATGCGGAGATGCATCCAAAAAGCGTGAACGCCGTCCAGGCACCAGCGTAGAAAAGGTAAACATTCCATTCTGCATTTCCCCCAGTTTCTCACATAGGCTGGAGACATGCGTCATCAAGGAAGCCACCTCAAGCCTATATTCCTCGGCAAGCAAACAATTTCTGTATTGGAACTGTGAGTGATCCAGTTTGTCCCGAAATGAAGCGTAGTAGCTACAGTGAGCTCCATCGTAAAACTCATCTTCAACTAACTTCATTAGCAGCTTAGCTTAGGTAGTGCTCCCAGTCCCTGGTAAGGTGATGCAAAATACTTGATTAAGAGCTCTATTCAATCAGATCTGTTTTAGCCGACATCTGCATAGAGGTTGTTTTAGCGGTGTCAGAGGTGGAACCGCTTTAGAGCTGTTAAATCCACAAGTGGCTCCTGGCATTATACCTAAAGCAGACATTACCTTTGGCTGAACAGAGTTCCACTAAGAGAAATCCCATGCAGCCTTGTTTACAAGTTCAAACACTAGAATGTGAGATGTACACCTCGGTTAGGATGATAGAAATCCTCATTATTTTAGTTGAATTATTTTTCAATTTTAGCATAATTATTTCTATATAGCCTACACTTTCTCATTCTGAACTTCTAACATGAGTGGGGCGGGTTTGGCTTTGTGTCAATGAGCGTAAGAGCAGCTGCTCATCGATTTGACATCTCCAAGGAAGTTCCAAGTTATCTTTACTCATTGTGTATTTATTATTACTTTTATTACGACATGTTTTACTTTTTATTTATCTCTGCATTGATGGGAAGTAAGTAAGCATTGCACTGTTAGTCTACACCTGTTGTTTACAAAAGCAAGTGACAAATCAAATTTGATTTCTCAGTTGCCACTAGTTTTGGTGTCATAAGGCAATCATACTGTTTAATATATTTACGAATCAATGGGTAAATATCAACAATTTAAATGACAATTGAACAACATCCAGATTGTAGATTTAAAGTTTGTCTATTGTTCATTCAACTTGTTTCAACACCTTTCAAATCCACAGTGTGACTGGAGTAACTACAGGACAAATGCCTGCATACATTTCAGCTGCCACTAATAATACTGTATAAGCAACACATAAGTGGTTTCTAGCAACATTAAAATGACATGGGCTTTTACATGATATAAAATAAAGTGTGGAGTGCAGCTGCCAGGGCATGTCCAAATTAGACTGTACTATTTAATATACAGTCACCTCACACGGGCTTAAATCCCCTAGCTTTTCTCTCGAACGTGTTACACCTGGCACAGGAACACATTTCTTGTTCCTGTTGTCTGGGCTTAAGATACTGAGGAGGTGATCTTCTAGTACTGGCTTCTGAGTGGGTATGTGGGGGGTGGGAGCAGGGGTTTAAAGTGTAGTGAATAGAACAGGTGAGATCTATTATATACCAGTAGTTGTCGTGCTGTCCTCAATGTGTGATTGAGATAAAGCATGCATTGCCAGGTGTTTTTCCCCTGTTCCCCTGTTCCCCTGTTCACCAGCAAACCCATCCACAACCATAAACGGTAGATACTGTGCTTGGTCATGACTGTTTATGGTAAACTGAGAATAAAGAAAGAGAAAGGAGAATGTCTGTTTTGAATTTCTCTAAGGTTACATGATTTTGTCTTTCTTCATTATTTTACTCTCATAGCCTTGCTCAGGGGTACTCCCATCTAAGCCTTGAGATCCGCACGTAGCACCGGTTTCCATCTTTTCCCTCTAATCAGTAAATAATTCAAGCCTGTGTCACCAGGTCAGTGAACTCTGGTCAATCAATGACATCAATTCATAGTTCAAATCAAATTGTATTGGTTGCGTACACATACAGCAAAGGTGGACACCTGCTCATTGAACATCTCATTCCAAAATCATGGCCATTAATATGGAGTTGGTATATATAACAGCCTCCAGACTTCTGAGAAGGCTTTCCACTAGATGTTGGAACATTGCTGCTGGGACTTCCATTCAGCGACAAGAGCATTAGTGAGGTCGGGCATTGATGTTGGCTGATTAGGCCTGGCTCGCAGTCGGTGTTCCAATTAATCCCAAAGACGTTTGATGGGGTTGAGGTCAGGGCTCTGTGCAGGCCAGTCAAGTTCTTCAATACCGATCTCGACAAACCATTTCTGTATGGACTTTGCTTTGTGCACGGGGACATTGTCATGCTGAAACAAAAAAGGGCCTTCTCCAAACTGTTTACACAAACTTTGGAAACACAGAATCATCTACAATGTACCATTAAGATTTCCCTTCACTGGAACTAAGGGGTGGCGCCCGAACCGTGAAAAACAGCCCTAGGCCATTATTCCCCCTCCCCCAAACTTTACAGTTGTCTCTGTGCATTGGGGCAGGTAGCGTTCACCTGGCATCCACCAAACCTAGATTCATCCAACGGACTGCCATATGCTGCTCGGCCATAGAAACCCATTTTATGAAGCTCCAGAGGCAGTTTGGAACTTGGTAGTAGGTGTTGCAACCAAGGACAGAAGATTTTTACATGCTTCAGCATGCGGTGGTCCAAATCGTGAAATGGCCAACTTTTGATTTGTCACAGGTTAGAGATGGTTATGCAGATGTTAAGGGTGCCACTGGAGGAAATGCTTGTGTTTCTAGTTCCAGGTGAATGAGTAATTATTGGGTTCACCTGGTTTAACTAACAGGTTCCTCAAAAAAAACTACTGTCATACTCAGGTCTCTTGTCTTGATTTTGAATATGTACACTTGATATTGAATGAGTGATGGTACAGAGCAGTACATCAGTAAACATTCTAGATGATACCTCTGAGTACAGTATATACATCTGCACCTGATAAGTTTGTAAACCAGAGTTATTGTCAACGTTGGCTCCTGATATCAATTACAAGGATGCAGTACAGTTGACCGGAGTACAGTATCAGGGCAGCATTTTAGAACGGACAATGTAGGGAAGGTGGCATTATATGAGGTATGCCATTTGAAAGTCACTGAGTCTTCATTTACATCATTTACTGCCAGTGTTTGTCTATGGAGATTAAAGTGGCTGTGTGTTCAGATTTTATTGACAGTGCTGAACTAGCCAAAGCCACTCAATTTGTTAGTGGTACTTTTGTTTAACAGTGTATTTTGAGATATTACAGCTGTTTTTCAGTCTTATGTTCCCAGCTTTGAACAGTGCAGTAATACCTAACAATAGACACAAAGAAAGAAAATAAAAGAAAATATCAGAAAAAGCTATGTCTGATTCTGGACTATAAATAAACACTACCGTTCAAAAGATTGGGGTCACTAAGAAATGTCCTTGTTTTTGAAAGAAAAGCACATTTCTTGTCCATTAAAATAACATAAAATTGATCAGAAATACAGTGTAGACATTGTTAATGTTGTGAATGACTATTGTAGATGGAAACAAGAACAAGAATAGACTGATGAGTTTCAGAAGAAAGTTATGTTTCTAGCCATTTTGAGCCTGTAATCAAACCCACAAATGTTGATGCTCCAGATACTCAACTAGTCTGAAGAAGGACAGTTTTATTGGTTCTTTAAACAGGACAACAGTTTTCAGCTGTGCAAACATAATTGCAAAAGGGTTTTCTAATGATCAATTAGCCTTTTAAATTTATAAACTTGGGATTAGCTAACACAACGTGCCATTGGAACACAGGAATGATGGTTGCTGATAATGGGCCTCTGTACGCCTATGTAGATATTCCAATAAAAATCTGCTGTTTCCAGTTACAATATTAATGTACAACATTAACATTGTATTTCTGATCAATTTGATGTTATTTTAATGGACAAAAAATGTGCTTTTATTGCATGACATAAGTATTTAATTTTTTATTTTTTAACCCTTTTTCTCCCCAATTTCGTGGTATCCAATTGTTTAGTAGCTACTATCTTGTCTCATCGCTTACAACTCCCGTACGGGCTCGGGAGAGACGAAGGTTGAAAGTCATGCGTTCTCCGATACACAACCCAACCAAGCCGCACTGCTTCTTAACACAGCGACATCCAACCCGGAAGCCAGCCACACCAATATGTCGGAGGAAACACCATGCACCTGGCAACCTTGGTTAGCGTGCACTGCGCCCGGCCCGCCACAGGAGTCGCTGGTGCGCGATGAGACAAGGATTTCCCTACTGGCCAAACCCTCCCTAACCCAGACGACGCTAGGCCAATTGTGCGTCGCCCCACGGACCTCCCAGTCGTGGCCGGTTACGACAGAGCCTGGGTGCGAACCCAGCTGCAGTACAGCGCCCTTAACCACTGCGCCACCCGGGAGGCCCTGACATAAGTATTTGATCACCTACCAGTAAGAATTCCGGCTCTCACAGACCTGTTGGTTTTTCTTTAAGAAGCCCTCCTGTTCTCTACTCATTACCTGTATTAACTGCACCTGTTTGAACTCGTTACCTGTATAAAAGACACCTGTCCACACACTCAATCAAACAGACTCCAGCCTCTCCACAATGACCAAGACCAGAGAGCTGTGTAAGGACATCAGGGTTACAATTGTAGACCTGCACAAGGCTGGGATGGGCTACAGGACAATACGCAAGCAGCTTGGTGAGAAGGCAACAATTGTTGCTGCAATTTTTAGAAAAAGGAAGAAGTTCAAGATGACGGTCAATCACCCTCGGTCTGGGGCTCCGTGCAAGATCTCACCTCGTGGGGCATCAATGGTCATGAGGAAGGTGAGGGATCAGCCCAGAACTACACGGCAGGACCTGGTCAATGACCTGAAGACAGCTGGGACCACAGTCTCAAAGAAAACCATTAGTAATACACTACGCCGTCATGGATTAAAATCCTGCAGCGCACGCAAGGTCCCCCTGCTCAAGCCAGCGCATGTCCCGTCTGAAGTTTGCCAATGACCATCTGGATGATCCAGAGGAGGAATGGGAGAAGGTCATGTGGTCTGATGAGACAAAAATAGAGCTTTTTCGACTAAACTCCACTCGCCGTGTTTGGAGGAAGAAGAAGGATGAGTACAACCCCAAGAACACCATCCCAACCGTGAAGCATGGAGGTGGAAACATCCTTCTTTGGGGATGCTTTTCTGCAAAGGGGACAGGATGACTGTACCGTATTGAGGGGAGGATGGATGGGGCCATGTATCGCGAGATCTTGGCCAACAACCTCCTTCCCTCAGTAAGAGCATTGAAGATGGGTCGTGGCTGGGTCTTCCAGCATGACAATGACCCAAAACACACAGCCAAGGCAACTAAGGAGCGGCTCCGTAAGAAGCATCTCAAGGTCCTGGAGTGGCCTAGCCAGTCTCCAGACCTGAACCCAATAGAACATCTTTGGAGGGAGCTGAAAGTCCGTATTGCCCAGCGACATCCCCGAAACCTGAAGGATCTGGAAAAGGTCTGTATGGAGGAGTGGGCCAAAATCCCTGCAGCAGTGTGTGCAAACCTGGTCAAGAACTACAGGAAACGTATGATCTCTGTAATTGCAAACAAAGGTTTCTGTACCAAATATTAAGTTCTGCTTTTCTGATGTATCAAATACTTATGTCATGCAATAAAATGCAAATTAATTAAAAATCATACAATGTGATTTTCTGGATTTTTGTTTTAGATTCCGTCTCTCACAGTTGAAGTGTACCTATGATAAAAAATTACAGACCTCTACATGCTTTGTAATTGGGAAAATCTGCAAAATCGACAGTGTATCAAATACTTGTTCTCCCCACTGTATATGATGGTGTATATAGACATTATGGACAGAATATGAATAGAAAACGTGTGTACAGCATTAGTTATAAAAGATGAGCCTGACTAGAATACAGTATATGCATATGAATTGGGTAAAACAGTATGTAAACATTATGAAAGTGATGAGTGTTCAATAACTATGTACCATAGGGTACTCGAAGGTGTAGGGTTGAGTACCGGGTGTTAGTCACCTACTAACAGTGACTAAGGTTTAGGGCAGGATACTTGGATGGAGGCTGGCTAGTCGTGACTCTTAACATTCTGAAGCTGTTTTTCAGTCCCTCGTTCCCAGCTTTGATGCACCTGTACTGACCTCACCTTCTGGATGGTAGCTGGGTGAACAGGCCGTAGCTCGGGTGGCTGAGGTCCTTGATGATCTTCTTGGCCTTCCTGTGACACCAGGTGCTGTAGATGTCCTGGAAGGCTGGCAGTGTGCCCCCAGTGATGCGTTGGGCATTTTAAGGGCTGGATTGTCCCCATTTGGTAAGTCATTTTTTTACAGGGGTATTGCTCAGCGCAAAATCCCAGGTTCTATCATTATACTAGGACATACTGTACTTATTAATCCAGAGCCCCAACTTTGAATAGCCGAGGGCCTAGTTCACATATCACCAAAAAGGGGGTGAGTATTAACCTTTGAAAAATAAGAATTCCCCTGAATTCACTTATTGGATCTTCAACCAGCACTGGTTCTTCACTAGTTCTTTACATCAGGAGCCATCTTCTCCATCAATGGAGAATGATCTGTCTGAAAAAAGGCAATGCATCTATAATCCTTTTATTACTGGCCTTTTCAGCAGCCACTTTTTCTATCTGCCACCACTATCGTCAACTAACTTTCTCAACTATGACTGAATGGCCCCTGTAGGGATTGAATCCACAGTTGAATTGTCACCACATTCGTTCCTTGGGCATTTGCAGATGAATTTCATCAGCGAGTGCAAAGATCAATTTCAGATTACTATAGACTGGGAATGTGTGTTGGTTATGTAAGTGACATAGAGAGTGGAGTACATAAGTTTAGCTTCTGATTTTTGGCTTAGTATTTTCCTGACAAAGGGTTGCATTTCACACAGTTTTATTAAATTGTTAACATTTTTTCTATGATGTTTCATCTATTTGACTTGCTCTTTAAACTTGTTTGCATTTGCTTGATGTAAATGCTGTACATAGCCAGGAGTGTTTGTGCATGTATGTATTCTGTAGAAGAAAATACCAACACCTACTCATCCTATCAAGGGTTCTTTTCAAAAGAAAACGTCTTGGAAAATATTGATTTTCTATCCTTCTACCACTGGAGGCAATTAAGAGAGACGCAGGTGCGTTGGTATGTACAGTATGTGTGTGCAGGTAGAAGTGAATTGATACACTGTGGTCTGAGGCATGTGTACGGAATGAAGAGGACCAGAATATTAATGTGAGCTGGGGCCCTTGACATGGAGTCCTTGAGTGTGGTTCCTTGCAAACAATACAAAAATAAAAACTTTGAATGCATCCTTTGTAACGGCCAGTGATTCATACTGAACAAAAATATAAATGTAACAATTTCAATGATTTTACTTAAAGTTCATATAAGAAAATCAGTCAATTGAAATACATTCATAAGGCCCTAATCTATGGATTTCACATGACTGGGAATACAGATATACATCTGTTGGTCACAGATACCGTAAAAAAAAGTAGTGGATCAGAAAACCAATCAGTATCTGGCGTGACCAACATTTGCCTTATGCAACGTGAGACATCCCCTTCGCATAGAGTTGATCAGGCTGTTGAATGTGGCTGGTGGAATTTTCTCCCACTCCTCTTCAATGGCTGTGCGAAGTTGCTTGATATTGGCTGGAACTGGAATACGCTGTCGAACATGTCAATCCAGAGCATCCCAAACGTGCTCAACGGGTGACATGTCTGGTGAGTATGCAGGCCATGGAAGAACTGGGACATTTTCAGCTTCTCCAGGAATTGTGAACAGATTGTTGCAACATGCGGCCGAGCATTATCGTGCTGAAACATGAGGTGATGGCGGCGGACCTCGTCACGGTATCTCTGTGCATTCAAATTGTGTTTGTTGTCCATAGCTTCTACCTGCCCATACCATAGCCCCACTGCCACCATGGGGCACTCTGCTCACAACGGTGACATCAGCAAACCGCTCGCCCACACAACGCCATACGTGTGGTCTGCGATTGTGAGGCCGTTTGGACGTACTGCCATTTTCTCTAAAGTGGCATTGGAGGTGGCTTATGGTAGAGAAATGAACATTCAATTATCTGGCAACAGCTCTGGTGGATATTCCTACAGTTAGCATGCCAATTGTTCGTTCCCATAAAACTTCTGTGGCATTGTGTTGTGTGACAAAGCTGCACATTTTAGAGTGGACTTTCATTGTCCTCAGCACAGGGTGCTTATGTGTAATGATCATGCTGTTTAATTATCTTCTTGATATGCCACACCTGTCAGATAGATGATTATCTTTGCGAAATGCTCACTAACATGGATTTAAACAAATTTCTGCACAAAATATGAGAGAAATTATATTTTTGTACATATTTTATTTCAGCTCATGAAACATGTTGCGTTTATATTTTTGTTCAGTGTAGATCAAGTTAGATCAAACAAACTTAAACAAAGGCCAACTGCCCCTTATAACCAACTTCTCTGGTTTTAAACTGCCTATGTGACATCGATATGAGTGAGAAACATTCATTAGTGTCAAAATTGACTAGACAGTGTAAATAGGATCATTTTGGTCATAAAGTCATAACTTTTGTGAGTTCATCACAATTTACTGGAGGGTATGGATTACGTTCATGCCCGATTGCCTGGTGCCCACTATTAAGAGAAAAACAGATGTGCTGATTGCGCTCTGTAAGCTGTACACTCTCTATCGAATCATAGCAGCCCAGAACCTCCAGACAGTGAGACAGACCTGCCCAAGACTTGTTTACACAAGACAACACGTTGCCAATGTTATGTTGAAATTACCCAGGGCTCTGAGCCCTTTATGGAGTGGTCACTTGCTGATGTGTTTGATAATGTAAATCACTCGAGTCCGCCACTTTTTTGGGCAAAATGAGAATTAAGACAATTAGAGCTCAATTGTATCCCAACTGCAACTTGTCAATATTACAAAACCCATTTGTGACCTCTTTTGTATCATGATTCCCAATGAAACACTGTCAGACAGATGCACACTCTGGTAATAGATATTGATAAAGTAGAAAAAACTAAACTGCACTGAAGAACACACATCGGCACACGCCATTGACCTGATAAGCTGATTGTGGCCTGGCTGCTCAATGTGCCTGCTAATCACTACTTTCTAGCTTCATTGACATATACAGAGTTGGTGATTTTGGGCACTGATAAACAGTGTGTAGCTTGTGTGATATTTACGATAGTTTGACTGCTTGCAGATTATAAAGTTGTAGGCATGTTATTGTTCTCATAAATCAGTCCTGAGCTCGGAACCAGACTTTCCCAACTCGATAGACTATACAAGGTGTTGGAAACGTTTGTTGCTCAATTGCTATCAAGGGACATCATGTGTGCCATTAAAATATTCCCCACACCAGTACATCACCGCCACAAGCCTGTACTAAACAGGATGGGTCCATGGACTCATGCTGCTTACTCCAAATCATGACTCTGCCATCAGCATGACGCAACAAGAAGCGGGATTCGTCAGACTAGGCAATGTTTTTCCACTCCTCAATTGAATCCTACAGACGAAGGACCATATATGTGACAATTTTTCCATTTTAAGATAATCAGTTATTTTTATATTATTAATTGTGTGTACCACATTAGGTGTTTTATGGTTGACAAATAATTCACCATACCCATATCTTCCAACAACAAGTTATATGTTTTTTGTTATTTCAAAAAATACTTTTTTTTATTGCCGTTTTAATTTTTAGAATGTGGAAGAACAGTATATCTCCAGTGATGATTTCAGTTTGTGGAAGAACAGTATGTGACATTTTGCATGATGTCCTTTTTTAACACCTGATATGATGTTTTAAGTACTTTCAAGTACAGATGCCCTTCATGTAAATAACTTAAATGCATTATGTAGTTAATTCATTTGTATGGAGGTTCATTTAAAGGTGGTCTATCAACTTTAGCACTGATGACTTTTCTTAAAAGTTGAGTCATGAAATATTAGTCTCATTTAAAATGAAGCCCTCAATGTGAACATACCATATAACTACAAAAAATTATTATGCACACATTCAATCTCTGGCCTGCTTGCTGTACATGGTATTTGAAGGTTTGTTTCCGTCGTTTGTTCTCCTTTGTATCTTCAGGTTTACGTCTCCGTTTCACCTCATGCTGCAATAAAAATTGACAATGATGAATTCAGAATTTAATATACTGTAGCACATTCAGGATATTGCTTGATCAGGACCTCCATCTTTCACACACTCCCAAACTATACACAGAATGAGTTTGTATTGCACCATTGTGTAACACTGCACTTTTAGAGTTAACGTTAATGTACGTATCATTACTGTCAAAGTTAAACTAAGCAAGTGTTCAATATAGCTTTTATAATAATAGGCGTTTTGTCTTATTTCTAACCTGTTCTAAGCCAGAGAGAATCAACGCTTGTTGTTTCTCGTATGGGTCAGTGTAGAAACTGTTGAACAGATACAGCTTGCGCTCATCAGTCAAATTTCCACAATCCTTTCTGCACGTCGTGGAACACGCTCTTCCCTGCAGGATACAGTGTAACTAGCTAGCTACTGTAGCCATGTTGAATCATCCGGTGGATGGAGAAAAAGTAGCTAGCTATGTTTCTTCTATAATCTAGCAATAACTTTTGTAACGATAATGTATGAGTTAGTAGCCAACGAACTTTAGCTAATATGTTTTCTCTATAGTTACATATTAGACAACCCAGAACACACATGTTAGTTACTGTACTCTATAGCTAGCTAGCTTGATTGTTTGATATACGGTTCTTCCACATACCTCTTTTGGACAGCTTTTCCCAGTTTTTTCTTGACCCTTATGATTTGTATAGGGTTTTCACGCATCCCGTAAGATCTTCCTTTGCCTGTCTTTCCATTCTTTTAGTTTTGTTTTACGTTTCTTTCCCACATTTCTGCGATTTTCATCAGCAACAGAAAGGTTGTGCGCTTGTCCGTCCATTCTGAGTGGTGCACATAAACGGTTATTCCACGAGAGCCTATCTTTAAATTTAAAATGATTGTTAATTAGTGCGTGGAAAGCTTGTGAAACCGGTTCACTATAGAAAAAGGGTGTCCAATAATGATTTTTCATGTATCTCTTTTTTTTATTTTTAAATGTCACATATATGGTTCCTCGTCTGTAGGATTCAATTGTCCAGGGTTGGTGATCCTGTGGCCACAGGAGCTGCTTCTTCTGTTTTTATCTGATAGTAGTGGAACTCGGTGTGGTTGTCTGCTGCAATAGCCCATCTGTAACAAGGATCGACGAGATGTGCATTCTGAGATGTTGTTTTGCACACCACTGTTGTGTCTGTTTGTGGCCTGCCTATTAGCTTGTACAATTCTTGCCATTCTCCTTCAACCTATTTCATCACAGGACTGCCACTGACTGGATGTTTTTTGTTTGTCACACCATTCTCAGTAAACCCTAGACTCAGTTGTGTGTGAAAAGCCCAGCATGGTGGCTGTTTCTGACATACCGGTTCATTCCACTCTCAAAGTCGCTTAGGTCACTCGTTTTGCCCATTCTAACTGGATGTCTGTCTGCCTGCTTTATTTGGTATTTTATTAGGATCCCCATTAGCTGTTGCAAAAGCAGCAGCTACTCTTCCTGGGGTCCACAAAAAACATGAGACATAATACAGAACATCAATAAACAAGAACAGCACTACATAAAAACATTTTTAAAAGGCACACGTAGCCTACATATCAATGCATACACACAAACTATCTAGGTCAAATGGGGGAGAGGCGCTGTGCTATGTTTTTTGAAACCAGGTTTGCTGTTTATTTGAGCAATATGAGATGAAAGGAAGTTCCATGCAATAATGGCTCTATATAACACTGTACGCTTTCTTGAATTTGTTCTGGATTTGGGGACTATGAAAAGACCCCTGGTGTCATGTCTGGTGGGATAAGTGTGTGTGTCAGAGCTGTGTGTAAGTTGACTATGCAAACAATTTGGGATTTTCAACACAATATTTCTTATAAAAATAAGAAATGATGCAGTCAGTCTCTTCTCAACTCTTAGCCAAGAGAGACTGGCATGTGATAGGGTTGCGTCAATCGAATCTGGTATCAGGATAAGTATGACATTGAGTCACCATATTGTATACTATGTACTTTTTATTAGCTAAGCAATAAGTTGTACATGCAATTTTTGTATATACGGGCTCTCTGTCACACCTCGCAAGGAAAACAGAGAACTGACTTGTTCCTGACAGTTATTATTATATACTCTGATAGGAGTTCCTACCTCTCCCCATCTTTACAACCATTGAATCTATATGTTTTGACCATGACAGTTTACAATCTAAGGTAACGCCAAGTAATTTAGTCTCCTCAACTTGTTCAACAGCCAAAGCATTCAACAGCCAAAGCATTCATTCGTGCAGGTGATGGGGGACTTCATTTTGCAAAGAACACAGCAACGCCTCCATGCTGTGCCCTTTTGGCCCTGAGGCACATCCATGCCTGCAGAAATAAATTTGGGCAGATGAACACCACTTTTGGCAGGAGCTGGATGAACCAGCTTCAGTGGGGGATGGACACCTTGGCACTGGGGGGCTCCCATTCAGAGTCAGTGTCACTGTGAAAGAAAATGTTCAGTTAGAATAGTTTCACATATGAGCCCTGTATCAACAGGTATAATAAACATATATATATATATATGTAGAGTACAGGGAACATAAGGTGAAGATATTATTATAGACCTGCTAGATCTCCTGTCTCATTTATATTATGACAGACCAGCTAGATCTACTGTCTATTTTATATTATGACATTTCAGCTAGATCTACTGTCTATTTTATATTATGACAGACCAGCTAGATCTACTGTCTTTATTATATTACAACAGACCAGCTGTATCTACTGTCTCCATCTCACTTTGGCCATTGATGTGGGCCTGCCCTCCCCTCAACAGCCTCAAATAGGCTATTTCATGAGGGGGTGGGGTGGGGTGGCAGACACACGCATCTCACATTTCATTACATTACATTTTTATATATTGCTACTAAAAAAATGTAATCAAAAATAATATTTTATATTATTAATTTCAAACAACGGCATTAGCATGAGAAGAACTTACCAGTCCAAAACGATGTCCTCTCCATTCAAAAAATATTTCTCCACTTGGGAATTGCTAAATGAATCATCCTCCAACAATCTCTGTCTCACTTTCCCGATCAATTTCTTCTAAAATTGTGTGTACATCTGTATATCTAGACTTAGCTTTCCCTGACTTAGTTGCCATACTGATTGATATATAAACAGCTAAAGATGCGCTTTGCCAAACAACGCTTTGCGTAACATGAGTTGCTCCTTCAGGTATGAAACTTCAATGGCGAATGCCCCTCTTTACGCCGGAGTTTACTACATGGGTTGGTCTTCCAACACATAAACATTACATATTGCCATTTACCTCAGCTCATTGGCTATCTACCCAGCTAGATTTCAAGACGATCAGTGGTCATTGGGTTAAAATACAGTCAATCAACGAAACAGAGGTCATATTATTGGTGCACAATGATGTCATTACTTGTTGTCTTCAAATCGGTTTCTTTCAGTCAATACGTCCCGCGAAATGACCCATCAGGTTTGGTTGTGTTACAAACAAACCAGTTGATTGCAGTGAAACCAAACATGACTGGAAAAGTAACGTTTAGTGTGTGTATTTACATCGAATGTGTCGTCAAAAATGGAATGAGACGGAATTCACAACACAAGCGGATAACTCTTGGAGCTACCCCCTACTTTTTTTCAATTTCCGCCTGAAGACATACCCAAATCAAACAGCCTGTAGCTCAGGCACAGAACCAAGGATATGCATATTCTTGGTACCATTTGAAAGAAAACACTCTGAAGTTTGTGTAAATGTGAATTGAATGTAGGCGAATATAACACAATATATCTGGTTTAGATAATACAATGAAAAAAAACATACGTTTTTTCTTTTTCTATCATCTTTAAAATGAACAAGATAAACAAACATTCAGATAGGATGATGGGGACAATTTCAGTGAAAAGCATAAGAGGGCAACAGTACTTGTGCAAAGTTTCAGAATGATAACTTCCAAAATGAGTGTGCTACATGACATTTATCATGAAGTCACCCAGGTGTCCCACACAAGAAGCCCAAATGTACCCAAGTGGCCAAATTGGTGAAGGTATACATATTGAAACAAATAACTATATACAAAATACCAAAATGGTATTCTAACACCCCCCAGAAAATGGAGAAAAAAATATGGGAAAAAAATATGAAGAAAAAAATGTATACATTTACAAAATAACATGGGTAACTATTTACACACTTTAAATATTTGGGAGACCCTCAGTCCTCTATCAAATCAAATGTATTTATGTAGCCCTTCGTACATCAGCTAATATCTCAAAGTGCTGTACAGAAACCCAGCCTAAAACCCCAAACAGCAAGCAATACAGGTGTAGAAGCACGGTGGCTAGGAAAAACTCCCTAGAAAGGCCAAAACCTAAGAAGAAACCTAGAGAGGAACCAGGCTATGAGGGGTGGCCAGTCCTCTTCTGACTGTGTCGGGTGGAGATTATAACAGAACATGGCCGAGATTTTCAAACGTTCATAGATGACCAGCAGGGTCAAATAATAATAATCACAGTAGTTGTAGAGGATGCAACAGGACAGCACCTCAAGAGTAAATATGAACAATTTAGGGTTCCATAGCCACAGGCAGAAAAGTTGAAACTGGAACAGCAGCAAGGCCAGGTGGACTGGGGACAGCAAGGAGTCATCATGCCAGGTAGTCCTGACACATGGTCCTAGGGCTCAGGTCCTGAGAGAATTAGAGAGAGCATACTTATATTCACACAGGACAGCGGATAAGACAGAACAAGTACTCCAGATATAACAAACTGACCCTAGGCCCCCGACACATAAACTACTGCAGCATAAATACTGGAGGCTGAGACAGGAGGGGTCAGGAGACACTGTGACCCCATCCGATGAGACCCCCGGACAGGGCCAAACAGAAAGGATATAACCCCACCCACTTTGCCAAAGCTCTACACAATATTGTGCTGCTGATGCCAGGTGCCATAGCAGTCTCTTTCTGCTGTGAAGCAGAGGGTCACCAAGCATGTGGCGCAGGTGATGGGGGATGTGCCGATACACATGCACGAATGCGAGTAGCAAGGGATTCCATGGCTATAGCGAAGAGAGCAGGCGGGCAACCCCTGTCAGCAGGGCACCCCTGTCGGCAGCCCTTGAACAGGCAGAATGACTGCAACATTTCCTGATTGGTTACCATAGACGCCATTGGGTGTGCATAAATAATTCTAATCCAATTAATAAATTCCTTACTAAAGCCGATATGCTCCAGAACAGACATCATATACTTCCACTCAATCTGATGAAATGCCTTCTCTGCGTCAATAGCAATTACCACTGCCTCAACTTTATGATCATGATACATTATGTTGAAAAGGCGTCTCAAATTCTATTATATATGTCTTCCCGGGAAAAAAAACCCGTCTGGTCAGGGTGTATGATGTCAGAAATATATTTTTTCAATCGGTTTGCCAATATCTTTGTCAACACCTTATTTGTATTTGGAGTAACGACACGGGGCGATAAGACAACATCTCTTTCAAGATCAGTGCTATTGTAGCCTCCTACAGTGTTTGCGGGAGTTTGGCATTTTCTTTGGATTGTTGGATAACATAAAGTTATCCCAGCATTGAGTGCAGCAGCTGCCCCCCTGTCTAGTTTAGGAAGTTCACATTCAGCGAGAAAGCGTTCCATAGTTTGTGGAACAGTAGCATCGCATTTTGATTGATATAGCTCTGAGTAAAACTGCGCAAATGATTTATTAATATTCTGCGGATCTGTTACTATTTTACCCATCTTGTCTTTTATTTTGTGAATAGCTCTAGATGCCTGTACATGCCTTAGCTGTCTTGTTAATAATTTGTGGTTTGTCACCAGGTTCAAAATAAATTTGTTGCATTCTAGCAAGTGAAGAGCCCACCCGTTTCGAAAGGATGGTATTGTATTCATATTTCATCTTTGTGATCTTCTCAAGGACTGTATTTGAGGAATTTGTCCTAAAAACTTTCTCCTGCTCCCCTAACTCTCTTTCAATTTCTCTTCAACAGGCATGCGTCTAAGCTCCACGGTCGCCGACCTGTTGACATATTGTTGTTTCAGCACCATGGACAAAGGAGAGTGGTCCGTAATTAGAATAGGGTGATAGGTAACCGACGCAGCTGCTGAAATTGGTTTGGAGTCCAACAAAAAATGGTAAATTCTGGAATATGATTTATGAACTGACGAAAAGAAAGAATAATCTCTGTCTGTTGGGTGTGTCAGTCTCCAAATAGCAACAATGTTAAGGTTTGTCATCAATGTATTTAGACAGACACTGGCATCTGATTGTTGAAGTGACCTTGATAGCTGCTTACCTAAAAGTGTCATGACTTCCGCCGAACTCGGTACCTCTCCTTGTTCGGGCGGCGTTTGGCGGTCGTCGTCACCATTGCCGATCCACTTTTCATTTTCATTTTGTTTTGTCTTTGTTTTACACACCTGGTTTCAATTCCCTATTCACTATTCACTATTTAACCCTCTGTTTTTCCCATGGTTCTTGTGCGTGATTGCTTTATGTATATTCGGTCCTTTATTGTGGGCTCGGTATTACGACATGTTATTTGATATATTTGAGTGAAGTTGCTTGTGTTACTCATCTCTGCTGTCCTGTGCCCGACTCCTCTGCACCAGCTACACACAGACCATTATAAAAAGAGGATCTAACGTACAGTTAAAGTCACCTCCAACAATAACACTTGTATCCGAGATATTTGGTATTGCCTTAAATACTCTTTGAAAATATAATGGATCATCGATGTTGGGTCCATATAAATTGACCAAGGTTGTTTGTTTCAAATTCAGTGTACCAGCCACAATAATATACCGACCATATATACCGTACCATATATAATATACCGACCATTAACAATAATATACCGACCAAAGAAAAGGAATGTTTTTTCTTATCAGGATTGCTACCCCACTTGCTTTTGCATCAAAGTTAGACTGGTAAATCTGACCGATCCAGCCAACTCATAGCTTGGCCTGAGCGGAGCTGTTTAACATGAGTTTCTTGAAGAACACCATGTTAGTTTCACGACATTCCTTAAGCCATTACAGTTCCAGCTGACTATCTTTATTCCACCAGGTCTACTCTGTGCTCAGTCACTATGTGGCATTTCTTATTTTAGAGCAAATTGTTGCTGTCATACAAAGCCCAAAAGAAATACATCCCGCCGTGCGGGAGCTTATTATGCCACCTGTATTAATAAATATGAACATAAAACACAGACCCCATCACCCCTCCCGTCCCTTTACTGAGTGACTTCCCCTATATGCTCCGCATATAAACTAATATTAAATAACACTTAACTCTCACGTTCGGGGTGAGTGTCGCTAAAACATGATAGGCTAAACAATGCTATATAAGCCATAACATCTCACCCATCATATAAGTCCCAATTTCTGATCTTCTGATCGAAAAGACATAGGCAGGAAATTCAAACACATTCCTGGCCTGTATTTGGCCATTTAGCCGGTTGACATAGCCGTTCTGTATCCTCAGTCAGGGAACTTGCTTGACAAGAACAGATCGGCCTCTTTTGGGTTGTCAAAGGTACGTGGTGATCCCTCGGCTGTCACGTTAAACCGGGATGGGAAGAGGTATCCATGAAGGATGTTGGACGCCCTGCATTTGTTGCGTAACTCATCATACTCTTTCCGTTGGTTCCTCACCTCCAAAGTAAGATCTGGGTAAAAAGACACCCTGGCTCCATTGTAGTTACGGGGGAACTTATGACTAGCCAGCTTGAGGATGAGATCCCTGGTCTGGGGATAGTGCAGCCGTACAATGAATGACCTCGGTGGCGTGCCCTTGGCCGGCTTTGTTGCCTGTGATCTGTGTGCGCGGTCGATCAGGGTGGCCGTTTTGAAGTGTTCACTCCCCAGCAATGCCGGTATCAGCTCCGAGACAAATTCAGCGGGTATCCCTTCCTCAGTGTCCTCCTGGATCATGTATTCAGATGTTCTGGCATCTTCAATGCGACTCAAGCATTTCCAAATCGGGCTTTCAGGGTTTTGTTGTCATTTTTGAACGCTGCTCCCTGTTTCTTTATGTCCTGTAGCCTGTTCTCGTGATCGACTGCCGTCTGCTCAACCTCATGCACCCTTCCCTTAGTTGCATTCACAGTTTCAGTCAAAGTCCCAATACTCTTTGAGATATCAGCCAATTGTGTGTCCACCTTCTTGCGTAGTGAGTTTATGGCAGCCAGTATGTCACTTTGAGTAGGTTCTGTGGGGAACTCTTGGGAGCTAGCATCTTCAGCTAACTCCATGTGGGTCGGCGATGTTGAAATTGGTTCGTTGTCTGCCTCATTCACATTATCTCATTTAGCGCAACCTTTTTTTGGTGCCTTTTCCCTTTGTCATATTGCCAGACAATGTTTGAAGTTATAGGTTGTGAGAGGTTAAGATAATATTAATTTGTTTCAAAATAGAGTGGAGCTCTAGCAAAGCATGTCTATTCCATAGCAGACTCTCTAGCGCCCCCTCAGTGCAGTACATGTTACAGTACGTTTTGCCCCACTGTAGGTCTGCTGTTTGAACCAGTGAAAGCCGCTTTACCACTATTGGGTGGTGTTATTACTTTGGCTTCCCTCCAGGCCCGAGGACAAAGACTTTCCTCTAGGCTCAGATTAAGGATATGACAGATAGGAGTGGCTATAGAGTCAGCTATATTTTATGCATGAATACAATTGCTCACTGTTCATTGTTGCCATTTCCTGCCTAAGTTTGTCCACTTTGCCAATGAATCAAAATCAAAATCAATCATCAAAATAATTGTCAACATCAAATGGTTTTGTGATGAATACGCCATCTGATTTGATGAAAGATGGAGTTGAATTTATCTTTCTGCCCATAATTTTATTTAAAGTACTCAAGTTTTTTCCCCATCATTCTTAATATCATCAATCTGGGCTTCATACAGTTTCTTCTTCTTTTTGTTAAGTTTAGTCACATAATATCTCAATTTGCAGTAAGTAAGCCAGTCAGATGTACAGCCAGACTTATTAGCCACTCCATCTCTTTCAACCATATAGTTTTTCAATTCCTCATCAATCCAAGGAGCCTGAACAAGTTATAACAGTCAGTTTCTGACATGTGCATGTTTTTCAATAAATGGAAGAAGCAATTTAATAAATTAATCAAGTGCAATGTCTGAATGCTCCTCATTAATCACATCAGACCAACACATATTTTTAACACCATCCACATAAGAGTCACAGCAAAATCTTTTGTATGCTCTCTTATACACTATTTTAGGCCCAGCTGTTGGAACTTTGGCTGTCCTGGATATAGCCACTATATTGTGATCACTGCATCCAATGGGTACGGATACAGCTTTAGAACAAAGTTCTGAAATATTAGTAAAAATGTGATAGATACATGTGGATGATCTTGTTCATGTAGTGTTTATAAACAACCTGGTAGGTTGATTAATAACCTGAACCAGATTACAGACACTGTTTACAGTAAGAAGCTTCCTCTTGAGTGGACAGGTTGATGAAAACCAGTCAATATTCAGGTCCCCAAGAAAGTAGACCTCTCTGTTTACATCACATAGACTGTCAAGCATTTCACACATATTATATAGATACTGACTGTTTGCACTTGGTGGCCTATAACAACACCCGAAAAGAAAGGGCTTTAGATGTGCCAAGTGAATATTCAACCACAACACCTCAATAACACATGACATAAGATCTTCTCTAAGAGTTACTGGGATATGGCTCTGAATATATACAGCAACACCTTCCACATAAGCATTTATGTTTCGTCTATAGATGTTATAGCCTTGTATTGCTACTGCTATATCATCAAATTAATTATCTAAGTAAGTCTCAGAAATGGCCAATGTAAAGTTGAAGTTGGAAGTTTGCATACACCGTAGCCAAATACATTTAAACTCTGTTTTTCACACTTCCTGACATTTAATCCTAGTAAATATTCACTGTCTTAGGTATGTTAGGATAACCACTTTATTTTAAGAATGTGAAATGTCAGAATAATAGTAGACATAATGATTTATTTCAGCTTTTATTTATTTCATCACATTCCCAGTGGGTCAGAGGTTTACATACACTCAATTAGTAGTTGGTAGCATTGCCTTTAAATGGTTTCACTTTGGTCAAATGTTTTGGCTAGCCTTCCACAAGCTTCCCACAATAGATTGGGTGAATTTTGGCCCATTCCTCCTGATGGAGCTTGTGTACCTGACTCAGGTTTGTAGGCCTCCTTGCTCTCACACGCTTTTTCAGTTCTGCCCACAAATTTTTTGAGGTCAGGGCTTTGTGATGGCCACTCCAATACCTTGACTTTGTTGTCCTTAAGCCATTTTGCCACAACTTTGGAAGCATGCTTGGGGTCATTGTCCATATGGAAGACCCATTTGCGACCAAGCTTTAACTTCTTGACTGATGTCTTGAGGTGTTGCTTCAATATATCCACATAATTTTCCTGCCTCATGAAGCCATCTATTTTGTGAAGTGCACCATTCCCCCCTGAAGCAAAGCACCCCCGCAACATGACGCTGTCACCCCTGTGCTTCACGGTTGGGATGGTGTTCCTCGGCTTGCAAGCCTCCCCCTTTTTCCTCCAAACATAACAATGGTCATTATGACCAAACAGTTCTATTTTTGTTTTATCAGACCAGAGGATATTTCTCCAAAAAGTATGATCCTTGTCCCCATGTTCAGTTGTAAACTGTAATCTGGCTTTTTTATGGCAGTTTTGGAGCAGTGGCTTCTTCCTTGCTGAGCGGCCATTCAGGTTATTTTGAAATAGGACTCATTTTACTGTTGATATACATACTTTTGTTCCTGTTTCCTCCAGCATCTTCACAAGGTCCTTTGCTGTTGTTCTGGGGTTGATTTGCACTTTTCGCACCAAAATACGTTCATCTCTAGGAGACAGAACGCAGCTCCTTCCTGAGCGGTATTACGGCTGCGTAGTTTCATGGTGTTTATACTTGCGTACTATTGTTTGTACAAATTAATGTGGTATCTTCAGGCGTTTGGAAATTGCTCCCAAGGATGAACCAAACTTGAGGTCTGGGCTGATTTCTTTTGAATTTCCTATGATGTCAAGCAAAGATGCACTGAGTTTGAAGGTAGGCCTTGAAATACATCCACATGTACACCTCCAATGGACTCAAATGATGTCAATTAGCCTATCAGAAGCTTCTAAAGCCATGACATAATTTTCTGGAATTTTCCAAGCTGTTTAAAGGCACAGTCAACTTAGTGTATGTAAACTTCTGACCCCCCGGAATTGTGATAAAGTGAATTTTAAGTGAAATAATCTGTCTGTAAACAATTGTTGGAAAAATTACTTGTGTCATGCACAATGTAGATGTCCTAACCGACTTGCCAAAAGTATAGTTTGTTCACAAGAAATTTGTGGGGTGGTTTAAAAAATGAGTTTTAATGACTCCAACCAAAGGGTATGTAAACTTCCGACTTCAACTGTATGAATGGTATGTGATGTTAGCAAGTTATTGATTTCATAAACCTTATTTCTAAGGCTACATATATTAATATGACTATTTTCATCCCTTTCCTGTGTAGCTTATCATAGATATAATACTGAAAAGAGCAAACAAATCAAGAGAAAAACATACATTCAGCTGTCCATTAATCAATTGGTGTGTGTGTGTGTGTGTGTGTGTTGCGGGGTTGATGCTACGAACCCATAGGCTTGGCTCTCATCCCTTCCAGGCTTCTGGGAGGGAGGGTGGAAATGAGCCTGTCATAACGGATGTAAGGAATGTCTTCACGCGCTCTGGAAGCTTTCATGGCTGGGATCAGTTCTCTGGCACAGCTTCAGGATAGTCCTCGTTGAGGAAGATATAGGTTCCTCTCAAGTTCTTGGCTCTTACCAGAACAGCTACTGTACCTTGTCCTTGAACCTCAGGAACGTAACCACTCTCTGCCTGGGCCAGTGGTAGGTTTTCCAGTCCTGTGGGTGCGCTCCACCTCAATCTTCCTGTGGTCCATCTTCAATTTCTCAGAGATAATTTCCCTCACTTTGTCTTCAGACTTCGTCCAGGTCTCGTGGAGATTCTGCAATTCTGTCCACAACCATGTTGTTCCGCCTTGATTGTCATTCGAGATTTATCTGTCATTGTTATCATGGATTCACGCACAGAACTGATGTCTTCTCTCAATGACTTACAGATTGCTGTCATCTTGCCGTTCTCCTGTTTCAACCCATCGAGCTGACCCTGGGAGAACTGCAAACTGTTCTTCAGGTCCTGGATATCTCTGGTCAGGTCGTCCATTTTTTTTATTAGTAGAATCCATGTGGATTTGGACAAAACACTTGAAGCTATTTTCTTGTTGTTGTATCAACTGCTTGCACAGTGGTTGCTCAACTAAAAGTTTTGAGATTATGCTGCGGGACGTAAAGGTAATTTGTGGTTTAGTACGGTACCCTGCGTCACGGTTTCATTGCTCCAGACCAGTGCCAGGGGGAGTTAGAGCACTGATTATGCTTTTGTGTCCCAAGGCGCTAATGTGTCTCTAACTGACAATGAATGGGTGACATAAACCAAATAGAAACGAATAATTGTGCACAAGTTCAAAAATGAATTTCAATGAACTGAATGATGAGGATGAAGAAGGTGATTGAATTTAGAACAACAGTGTAAGAATTGCTATTCCTCTGTCCTGCACGCACACCTGGAAAAATACACTTATTTTTTGTTACTACTCATCAGTATTACTTACTAAAACTGTTTTTATTCTAAGAGAAACTAAAATGTTAAATTATATTGAACTCCCGACTGGTCACATTGTACAGCACCATTATGGGCTATTAGCAGGACAATAGACTCTTGCCAACTCCTCTCTGTATTTTAATACTTTGTGCAAGGCAATTGATCAGCATTAAAAACTGTGTGGATGTGGCCCCCCAAGTGCCGCAGCGGTCTAAGTCACTGCATCGGAGTGCAAACTGCGATGCTACAGATGCTGCTTTGATAACTGTGCCGACCGCGTCCGGGTTAGGGGAGGGTTTGGCCGGCCGGGATGTCCTTGAAAACGAAATCATCTCAAAAATATCGTTATTTTTTAAACAAACAATTTAGAATTCTCCAATCCTCTAAATGTAATTAAATATAGAGCCATATAGATTGCAAAATAGTTGGGAAGAGATTTTTGATGGCACATGGTTTATGGAATTGACCATTGTACGTTCCTCCTGAACAATAGTATAAGAATTGCTATTCCTCTGTCCTGCACCCCCCCCCCCAAATTTGGTTTGTTTGTTTGTTTTTACTTGATCAGAACAAGCTGTAACTGGACTGTAGCATATTACGTACTACAGATTACATGAAAGTCACACATTTGTAAATCCAAAACTCTAAAAGTAATTGGAAAGGTACATACAAATTATTTGTGACATTGTGGTTACAATAAAGAATGTAATCAAGATGTAAAGAAAATGCTGTGTTTTTCTTTACTGTAGTGATGAACAGCTGGAGGTATTTTGAAAACAGGTTTTCAAACACTTGTTTTTTACTGTGGTACTGTAGCCCATCATGCAAACACTGTTTCCTATAAACAGGACAATAGACTCTTCACAGCCCGGCTACTGTATGTGTGAAACTCCCCCAATTTGCAATGTATTCGATGCTTAAGTACTATAAAGTGTTACATTTCTAACTCAAGACCTCATGCAACCACAAAATTGAAAAATAGTTGGGAAGTCGTTTTATGGAATATGGTTTATGAATTGACACGCAACTCAACCCAGCTGCTATAGTTGTGAAAATCTCCCAATTTGGCCCTAACAGTTCTTCATCAACATCTTTATTCTTTAATTAATAAAATAATGAGAAAAAAGACATAAAAAACGTCGATGTTTATTTAAACTACATTTTAGTTGCACTTCCCCCCAGCTCCACGAACACGGGTGAAACCTTGCTGAGATGATCAATGCATTTTTTGCATTGGTGTATCATCAATTTCTCACGCCAAAACGTATTGATGGCCTTAACCAGTTAATCTTTGTTTGTAGGCTTGATAGAGTTACGGATAAATGTTTTCAGTTGATGCCAAACAAGTTCGATCGGGTTTAAATCAGGAGACCTATACATGTAGAGATGAAAAAAATTATCTTGAGCCATAATACCTGAAAAAGGAGGCAACAGTGAATTATTGTGGAACACCTAGCAGTCCGTGAAATGTAGACTACAATATTTTATGCACCTTTATGTACCTTTACAGTATTGTATTGTAGCCTACAGTACCTGTTCATTTTCCCTGGCTTTCGCATTTGGCGTAACACAGGAATCTGATGATAGTGTTTGCGAATAGCACTGTCCGTTACCAAAATCCCCAAGTCTTACCAGTCATTTTGAAATGTCTCCAGCAGATTTTCCGTTCCTCCTGAAAGCCCTAATCTGCTCACTTAAATGAATAAAGATCCTGGTCATGGTGGTACAGCATAATCAAAGTGAGGTCAATCGGCGATCTGCTGCATACTTATGGCCTATTGTAACCTGAAAGTCACACCTTTCCAGTACTCCTCACCCTGCCCCAAACTCCACCCTTAACACAGTTACCATAAAAACGAGCTGTTTATCTAAAAAAAAATGACATTGCGACCAAAGAGCACAGAGGACATGGACATTGTTTTCATCATGCCAGCTACTTTCTATGATACTACCTTTTCCAGGGTTAGGACTGTAACCACCAGAGGACTTGAAAATGAGTCGGAGCTGAGAGGATCACCAAAACTAAAAGGTATTTTTGTTCCAGTGCATTTTCTTTAAAATAAATGTATATAGCCTATCAATATGTTGGCATACTGTGTAATAAAATCGATAATTAAATAAAGGTTAAATGAAATAAAAAAATAATTGTGTACTAAAAACGTGAATGTGTTTTTGCAGAGCATACAACCATGCCGACTACCATCCGTGGAGATCAGTGGACAAAGGGTGGGACAACGGGCCGCACCGAAAAAACTCATGGATGCCAAGAAAGCGGTTAGTTTTGCTAGATTTTTAATATGTGCACGCAGCATTTGTCTGTTGGAGTCATTTTTAATTCTTTATTGATCTACCGTTTCTATCATAGGCCACTGTAATCGATGGGGGTTCTAGGCGGTACCATTCTACTCATCTGATGAAGGTGCACATGGATCAGATTCATACTTTGAAGACAGAAATCGAGTCATTAAAGGCAGACCAGCAGAAAGAGAAACATTATCTGAGGGCAGAGATATGGGCGACAGCTGACGCATTGGTCCAGAGCCAGGCGGTATTGGCAGAGAGTCACTAGTCATTGGCAGAGAGGGTGAGGAAGGAGATGGAGTCACAATCCATGCCAGGCACACCTGTGAACTGGAACTCCACCTCCGACAGGCAGAGTCAACATACGTGGCAGGTTCATCAGGTTGTCGGTTCACCCTGACATTTCCATTCCTCTTCTGACAACATATCTTGACGAACTGCTCACCAGGCACAGCAAGGGCCGTCCATTCAGTTATGCTGTTCTGCTATTCCAAGGATGTGTAACCAAAGAGAGAGACCACGAGTTGACACAGAATACCAACTGGGATGGATCCCCGAGGCAAATGTGGCTTACCAGTGAACCTCCGGGTGTTCCTCATTAATACTGTGTCTCAGATGTTTCTGTCCATGACTGATACAAACCGGAAAAGCATTAAAGACAGAGTTAATGAGTACTTGAGGTCACCGAGAAAGTCTGAACATGGCCTGCTCTCCCTTACGTAAGGAATTAGGCACTTTACTGTGTTTACTACAGTGTGTACTGGAGGCTATGTTTACTTGTCAGACTGCACAGTAGCCTAATAAACAAATACAGGCGGCTTCTATCTTCAAAATGCTTTAAATGCTTTATTATCCAAATGTTTCAAGTGCGTGTGGGCGACCTCATGAATCTGCAAAATATCAGATAAAGCATATACTGTACAAAACTGCATTTCTTCATCAGCATCTTTAGCTTTCGTTAATAAAATAATGATAAAAAATACTCTTTCAAAATGCAGATGTTTATTTCCTTATGGATCCATAATGAATTACTATGGGAATAAATATCACTGAATGACAGAAATATTGGAACAAAGTAGGCTAATGAAGGCAAACAAATGGGGTCAAGACAGCGGCTGCTCTGAGACAAGCTTGGGGACTGGTCTTGATAAATTAACAAGATGTTTATTTTCACTGAATTTCCATTTGAGTATTGGTTAGACTACAATTAGGGTGTGGAAATGTTAGGATTATTTTGCTCTTACTGTTGTACTGTAGCCTACTCCCGACTGGTCACGTTGTACAGCACCATTATGGGCTATTAGCAGTACAAAAGACTCTTGCCAAAAAGGAGGGTAGGGGAATAACTGTATCGCCAAATGTATTTCTTAGTTAGGTTGGCTGTATTACAACCGGCTGTGATTGGGAGTCCCTTAGGGCGGCGCACAATTGGCCCAGCATTTGTTCTTAACTGCCTAGTTAAATAAAGGTCACGTTGTACAGTGCCATATTTTCCTAACAGAAACCCTGAGGGTTTTGTTTTTAATTTTTTATTGGAATAGCAACACCATAGTATTACTCAAATTAATTAAACTACATTTCTTAAAATCAATCCCATATACTATGTTCTTACAAAAAAGGTTTTATGAGGCGACGGTGGTTTTGGTTTATCTCCCTCTAAAAACAGAAAAAAAACAATTGTAAATAACAAACTTGCTTTATTTCCAAATTAGTAATAATGTCTCACCTCTTGTTCAAGAAAGGCCTTTTTCCTCACTCACTTTTGTTTATATGAAAACAAAATCATCTCCAAAATTTGATAATCTTTTAAACATCCTATAGAAAGTTGGTTGCAATTTCTGTTTAATCCACCAGAAAGACAGAAAAAATAATACAACAAATATTGTGGTTAAACTCAAATATACTAATTAATTTAAAAAAAAAAATCAATTGGAACCTTTAATATGTGGAAGGGGGAAAAAGCATTATTATTATTAACCCTGTTTTTCACAAGCATAGCAGGCTGTGAATTCTGAAAACAACGTGTCTAGGATGGGCTATTAGCAGGACAATACAGTGAGGGAAAAACGTATTTGATCCCCTGCTGAATTGTACGTTTGCCCACTGACAAAGAAATGATGAGTCTATAATTTTAATGTTAGGTTTACTTAAACAGTGAGAGACAGAATAACAACAAAATTCAGAAAAACACATGTCAAAAATGTTATAAATTGATTTGCATTTTAATGAGGGAAATAAGTATTTGACCCCTCTGCAAAACATGACTTAGTACTTGGTGGCAAAAACCTTATTGGCAATCACAGAGGTCAGACGTTTCTTGTAGTTGGCCGCCAGGTTTGCACACATCTCAGGAGGGATTTTGCCCACTCCTCTTTGCAGCTCTTCTCCAAGTCATTAAGGGTTTGAGGCTGACATTTGGCAACTCGAACCTTCAGTTCCCTCCACAGATTTTCTATGGGTTGAAGGTCTGGAGACTGGCTAGGCCACTCCAGGACCTTAATGTGCTTCTTCTTGAGCCACTCCTTTGTTGCCATGGCCATGTGTTTTGGGTCATTGTCATGCTGGAATACCCATCCACGACCCATTTTCAATGCCCTGGCTGAGGGAAGGAGGTTCTCACTCAAGATTTGACGGTACATGGTCCCGTCCATCGTCCCTTTGATGCGGTGAAGTTGTCCTGTCCCCTTAGCAGAAAAACACCCCCAAAGCATAATGTTTCCTCCTCCATGTTTGACGGTGGGGATGGTGTTCTTGGGGTCATAGGCAGCATTCCTCCTCCTCCAAACACGGCGAGTTGAGTTGATGCCAAAGAGCTCCATTTTGGTCTCATCTGACCACAACACTTTCAACCCAGTTGTCCTCTGAATCATTCAGATGTTCATTGGCAAACTTCAGACGATCATGTATATGTTCTTTCTTGAGCAGGGGGACCTTGCGGGTGCTGCAGGATTTCATTCCTTCATGGCGTAGTGTGTTACCAATTGTTTTCTAGGTGACTATGGTCCCAGCTGCCTTGAGATCATTGACAGTTCTGGGCTGATTCCTCACCGTTCTCATGATCATTGCAACTCCACGAGGTGAGATCTTGCATGGAGCCCCAGGCCGAGGGAGATTGACAGTTCTTTTTTGTTTCTTCCATTTGCGAATAATCACACCAACTGTTGTTGTCACCTTCTCACCAAGCTGCTTGGCGATGGTCTTGTAGCCCATTCAAGCCTTGTGTAAGTCTACAATCTTGTCCCTGACATCCTTGGAGAGGTCTTTGGTCTTGGCCATGGTGGAGAGTTTGGAATATGATTGATTGATTGCTTCTGTGGACAGGTGTCTTTTATACAGGTAACAAACTGAAACTGAAAGCGTGAACCACTGCTTTTAATCAGGGCAAGGTGACTGGTAACATGACCGAACACAAACAGTGCAGCTATTCCCTCCGCAAGGCTATCAAACAAGCTAAGCGTCAGTACAGAGACAAAGTAGAATCTCAATTCAACGGCTCAGACACAAGAGGCATGTGGCAGGGTCTACAGTCAATCACGGACTACAAGAAGAAATCCAGCCCAGTCACGGACCAGGATGTCTTGCTCCCAGGCAGACTAAATAACTTTTTTGCCCGCTTTGGGGACAATACAGTGCCACTGACACGGCCTGCAACGAAAACATGCGGACTCTCCTTCACTGCAGCCGAGGTGAGTAAGACATTTAAACGTGTTAACCCTCGCAAGGCTGCAGGCCCAGACGGCATCCCCAGCCGCGCCCTCAGAGCATGCGCAGACCAGCTGGCCGGTGTGTTTACAGACATATTCAATCAATCCCTATACCAGTCAGCTGTTCCCACATGCTTCAAGAGGGCCACCATTGTTCCTGTTCCCAAGAAAGCTAAGGTAACTGAGCTAGGCGACTACCGCCCCGTGGCACTCACTTCCATCATCATGAAGTGCTTTGAGAGACTAGTCAAGGACCATATCACCTCCACCCTACCTGACACCCTAGACCCACTCCAATTTGCTTACCGCCCAAATAGGTCCACAGACGATGCAATCTCAACCACACTGCACACTGCCCTAACCCATCTGGACAAGAGGAATACCTATGTGAGAATGCTGTTCATCGACTACAGCTCGGCATTTAACACCATAGTGCCCTCCAAGCTCGTCATCAAGCTCGAGACCCTGGGTCTCGACCCCGCCCTGTGCAACTGGGTACTGGACTTCCTGACGGGCCGCCTCCAGGTGGTGAGGGTAGGCAACAACATCTCCACCCCGCTGATCCTCAACACTGGGGCCCCACAAGGGTGCGTTCTGAGCCCTCTCCTGTACTCCCTGTTCACCTACGACTGCGTGGCCACGCACGCCTCCAACTCAATCATCAAGTTTGCGGACGACACAACAGTGGTAGGCTTGATTACCAACAACGACGAGACGGCCTACAGGGAGGAGGTGAGGGCCCTCGGAGTGTGGTGTCAGGAAAATAACCTCACATTCAACGTCAACAAAACTAAGGAGATGATTGTGGACTTCAGGAAACAGCAGAGGGAACACCCCCCTATCCACATCGATGGAACAGTAGTGGAGAGGGTAGCAAGTTTTAAGTTCCTCGGCATACACATCACAGACAAACTGAATTGGTCCACTCACACAGACAGCATCGTGAAGAAGGCGCAGCAGCGCCTCTTCAACCTCAGGAGGCTGAAGAAATTCGGCTTGTCACCAAAAGCACTCACAAACTTATACAGATGCACAATCGAGAGCATCCTGGCGGGCTGTATCACCGCCTGGTATGGCAACTGCTCCGTCCACAACCGTAAGGCTCTCCAGAGGGTAGTGAGGTCTGCACAACGCATCACCGGGGCAAACTACCTGCCCTCCAGGACACCTACACCACCCGATGTTACAGGAAGGCCATAAAGATCATCAAGGACATCAACCACCCGAGCCACTGCCTGTTCACCCCGCTATCATCCAGAAGGCGAGGTCAGTACAGGTGCATCAAAGCTGGGACCGAGAGACTGAAAAACAGCTTCTATCTCAAGGCCATCAGACTGTTAAACAGCCACCACTAACATTGAGTGGCTGCTGCCAACACACTGACACTGACACTGACTCAACTCCAGCCACTTTAATAATGGGAATTGATGGGAAATTATGTAAATATATCACTAGCCACTTTAAACAATGCTACCTTATATAATGTTACTTACCCTACATTATTCATCTCATATGCATACGTATATACTGTACTCTATATCATCGACTGCATCCTTATGTAATACATGTATCACTAGCCACTTTAACTATGCCACTTTGTTTACATACTCATCTCATATGTATATACTGTACTCGATACCATCTACTGTATCTTGCCTATGCTGCTCTGTACCATCACTCATTCATATATCCTTATGTACATATTCTTTATCCCCTTACACTGTGTATAAGACAGTAGTTTTGGAATTGTTAGTTAGATTACTTGTTGGTTATTACTGCATTGTCGGAACTAGAAGCACAAGCATTTCGCTACACTCGCATTAACATCTGCTAACCATGTGTATGTGACAAATAAAATTTGATTTGATTTGATTAGGAGCACTCCCTTTAAGAGTGCGCTCCTAATTTCAGCTCGTTACCTGTATAAAAGCCACCTGGGAGCCAGAATTTTTTCTGATTGAGAGGGGGTCAAATACTTACTTCCCCCATTAAAATGCAAATCAATTTATAACATTTTTGACATGTGTTTTTTCTGGATTTTTGTTGTTGTTATTCTTTCTCCCACTGTTCAAATAAACCTACCATTAATATTATAGACTGATCATTTCTTTGCCAGTGGGAAAACGTACGAAATCAGCAGGGGATATATACTTTTTTCCCTCACTGTATATATTGTTCATATTGGTCATTGGTCCCGGGGGGCGCAGTGGTCTAAGCCACTGCATCTCAGTGCAAGAGGCATCCCTACAGTCCCTGGTTCAAATCCAGCCTGTATCACATCCAACTGTGATTGGGAGTCCCATAGGGCAGCGCACAATTGGCCCAGCGGTTAATAGCACCATTATGGGCTATTAGTAGGACAATAGATACTTTGTGCAAGGCAATTGATCAGCATTAAAAACTTTGTGGATGGGGCCTCCCGAGTGGCGCAGAGGTCTAAGGCAGTGCAAACTGCATTGCTACAGATGCTGGTTCGATACCTGAGCTGGCTGTGACCAGGAGACCCATGAGGCGACGGTGAGCTTTTGGTTTCTCTCCCTCTAAAAACAGAAATAAATTATTCTAAATAATTAACAGGCTATATTTACAAATTAGTAAGAAAGTCTCACCCCATGTATAAGAATCCTTTTTCTGGTTCACTTTCGGAAACAAAATCCTCTCCAAAATATCTGAATTTTTTAAACAAAGCAATTGTTATTATTATTATTATTAATTCATTCATTTAGAATTATATTACAATTATTGGCGGAGAGTCACATGAGCGACATGAGTCTCACAATTGTTGAGTAATGTGCTGTTAAAAGTGGTGTAGGTCTTATTTATTTAAAAAGCATATTAAAGGTAGAAGCCATAGGATTTGAAGCAATAGCCTACCCGCGTGTGGTCAACTATTTCAGCACCGTTACGGACTGCTCTGAGACAAGCATGGGGACAGGTCCTGATGAATCAATTAGATTTTTAAAAAACTGAATCTAGGGGTATTGGGTATTGGTTAGACAACAATTAGGGTGTGAAAATGTTATGTTCTTAGCACTGTAGCCTACTCCCGACCGTCATGTTGTGCAGCTCTATTTTCCTAACCTATAGTTTGTTTAAACATTTTCTTGGAATAGAAACACCATAATATTAATCTAATTAATTAAGCAACATTTCTTAAAATCAATCATATATTCTATGTTCTTACAAAAAAGGTTTTAAATTCTCAAGTACAGGCAATATTTAAGACTATCAAATGCTTCTCAAAGATGCCCTCTGGTGGTCAAACTAGCACTAACTAACATTAATGGCAACAATAGCTGACAGTAAATAATGTGCCATAGAATTCTGCAGTAGCCTGCAAGGTGTGATGCAGTATGACTCAACTTTTACAGGAAGAACCACTGTTGGTATCTTTTTGTTCATTTAATAGATCCTTCACATGTGATGTCCTCAACGGTACTCCCACCAGCTTTGGTCTTTGTCATGGTAGCTAGCAACGTTGGTTACACTCTTACTGCTCGCAGTTCCAGACAGGACAGGTCACAGGGAAGATTGAAAACAACAAACAGCAGGGATCTCGACAGCCACAAACCTGGGACAATCCGTGTTCCCAGCCACAATGGCTAACCACATCGCAGGCTGCATTCAAGAAAACCCTGCTAGCTTGATATGTCGCTAGCTAGCAGCTAGGCTAGCTGCTACACCAAATAGCTCCTCAGACCTGTCCTTGGTCGGCAGGATCACTGGAAAGAGACAAGCAGTCCCAGAAACTGACGCCAACTGCGTTGCGGGATCCAAAACAAGAAGCTAGCTAGCTACCAAGACCTTTGTATAGCAAGCTACGGCCATGAGACTCACTATCTTTAGGACCGATCCATTTTTGTAAATAGGGTGTACCTAATAAACTGTCCGTAGAGTGTATGTTCTAATTAGAGAATGCCCCATTGATCTTGTAAGACATTGGGAACTGAACATTGATACATTGCACTCTCTCTCTCAACCAGTGGCACCGAAATCCATTGCACCATCTTCCCCCAGACCACAAACATCTCTTTCTCTTAATCCTCTCCCTTTATTTTTTAATTGAAATTATCAAGATAGAGAGAATTGGACCAAGACTAAGAAAACTATTGGCCATTATCAGATAATATAATGCGCATATGTTTGGGGGTTGAAAGCTTTTCAATAGAGATAGGCCCCAGTGTGTTTGTTGAATAAGCTTTTTTATTGCTCAGGATGTGGGGCTGTGATGGGAGAGATAACATCCAATCCCATAAGAGATGAGGGTAGTGTCCCTCCCAAGAATAGGAGCCCAAGGGACAGACCTTAGGCTGCTTCTCAAATGACACCCCATTTTCCATGTAGTGCACTACCTTTGAGAAAAGCCCTGTTACGGATACAGTTATCCTGTGTGTGTATCCTGTGTGTGTGTTTCTTTTCTCTCCTTCTCCCCTCACAGGTGAAAATCATCACTCCCCAATCAGTCAACAATCAATCATCAATCAGAAGACACACCTCCTCCTATTTCCTACCCTATCACAGTTCCTTCCCCATGGTTTAAAAACCCCATCATATGTTTGCTCTAGAGCTCAATCTCTCTGTAAATGCCATGTCTGTAGGTCTCTGTGTTTCACTCTCACTTTGTGTCTTAACCTCTCTTTTGTTTGAGCACCTCCATAGCACTTTGTCATCACCTGTGAGTATTGTTTATGGTTATGGTGTTTGTTTGTTGCTGGTGGGAAAAGGGGGAAACCAAGACAAGTCGCCCATGGGCATACACTACCCGTAGGTGAACTTTGTTAAATACACTAGTTAGAACTGGGCGGACCACCCACTGTATTTTTGGTTAGTTAGTTAGCTGTTAAATTAGGCTAGTCTGGCTTAGGGGTGTTTTTATATATTTATTGTTTCTTTCCTTGGGTCCAGCTCAGCCCCTTTTCCTGCTCCCCCCCCCATTACCGTGTGTTTATAAATAAACCTGGAGTTTGACGGTAGATTTCTGTTGTCGTGGTTATTTCGTTCACACTTACTTTGTCACAATAATAATTTGCATGAGTTATGTTACGGGTCTCATTACCATCCCCCCTAGACTGTCGGGCCAAAAGGGATTCGTAACATAAGTGGGGGCTCGTCCGGGATCTGTCATAACTGACACCCATGCCGCTCATGTAGATTGTTGAAGTGGTATAGTTCAGTGTTGAGCGTCATAGCTGAAGTAGCATTAGTGTTTGCTATTTTCTTTGGCACTTGTGAAGTAGTGTAAAATGACTACTTTTGATTTGAAATCCTTTTTGGATAACCCTTCGTGGGAGGTTTTTGACAAATGTCGTAGGGTTGATTTAATGACCTTGGCTGACCATTATTCAGTATCGATTCCGCAGAGTTAAGGCGGAGGTTAAACAGCTAGTATTAAATGTATTGTTGGAAGAGCAGGTGCTTGTGTTACCGCTGCCTGAGTCTACTACCCCTGTAGGGGATGTTGCTGCTCCTGTAAGCCCATTGGTGTCTGATAATGAGGGAGAGGCTAAAACACCAGCCACATTGTCCCGTTTTGATCCACTCTCCCCACTGTCAAATGGTGATGCCAGGAGGGATGTCCGTTTAGCACAGTTCCAACTGGAGGTGGAAGAGAGCCCAAATTAGGCGAGAGACTCTCCAGTTGGAGATGTGTAAAATTGAGGCAGAAAAAGAACGAGAACAACGGCATTTGGAGATGTGTAAAATTGAGGCAGACAGAGAACAAAGGCAGTTGGAGTTCAAAATGCGCCAGATGGAACTGGAGGCAGAGACAGCAAGGCTAGCCTTCGTTCCTACTGTGCCTGTTTGTGAGCCGTCCTCACCTGCTGTGTCCTCAAACACGTTTGACATTAGTAGGCAGATTGCCTTAGTACCTTTGTTCAGAGAGTCAGAGGTTGACTCCTATTTTTGTGTATTTGAGCGTATAGCCTCATTGAAATGGCCTGAAGAGGTATGGTGTCTATTACTTCAGTGTAAATTAACTGGTAAAGCCCAAGAGGTTTTGTCAGCGCTACCTCTAGAGGACAGTTTGAATTATGAAGTGGTCAAAGCTACTGTTCTTCGTGCCTATGAGCTTGTGCCTGAGGCATACCGACAGAGATTTAGGTCTCATAGAAAGTCTTCTAGTAAGACTTATGTGGAATTTGCTAGAGACAAGGGAAATCTGTTTGATAAATGGCATGCTGCTAGTAAGGTAACTGATTTCAACTCTCTCCGGGAGTTAATCTTGTTGGAAGAGTTTAAAAATTGCTTACCCGAACGCATTGTAGTTTACCTAAACGAACAGAAAGTATCCTCCCTGGCAGAAGCGTCTGTGTTGGCAGACGAGTTTGTGTTGACGCACAAGAGTGTGTTTTCGGCTCAAACTGAGAGTAGAGCCACTGAGTTTCCTACCTTTAGCCCTAGTCGGCCAGCAGTAGTATATCAAGCACGCCAGAAGAATGAGCGTCCCTGTTTCTATTGTCATAAAGTAGGACATATGATTAATGATTGCTTCCTGCTTAAACGCAAACAAGGGATGCCTCTTCGTGCCAAGGCACCAACAGGTGTTGCTCTAATTCGTACGGTTGTGAGGTCTGCAACAAAACAGGTGCCTCAGGGTAACTGCAGTTTGAAAGTCTCAGTCCCCGACCGCAGTTATGAACCATTCATTTTCGAGGGGTTTGTGTCCCTAACGAATGACGAAGTGTCTCAGCGTCCAGTTAAAATCCTTAGAGATACTGGTGCGGCACAGTCGTTTATATTGTCTGATGTGTTGCCCTTATCTGACGATACATACTGTGGTTCCAGTGTGTTAGTGCAGGGTATTGAAATGGGTTTTGTCCCAGTGCCATTGCACTTTGTGAAAGTACACTCTGAGTTAATCAGTGGAATATTCAGAGTGGGGGTACGTCCTATGTTGCCAGTGAAAGGTGTGACCTTTATAATGGGTAACGATATTGCCGGAGGAAAGGTAGTACCCGTATTGGAAGTATTGGATAAAAGTGACCACTCTCTCTCGAATGAGCTGGCACAGAGTTATCCACATGTGTTCCCCGCTTGTGCTGTCACTCGTGCTCAGGCACTACAAGAGGGTGACGTGATAGATTTGTCGAACACTGTTCTGTTCAAAGCGGTTGATCAAGAAGATGGATTGTGTGATACCTCTGAGAAGCTGATCACCTCTGACAAACAGCCCAGGAGAGAATCAAAGAATGTTGAACTTATTGCTGAGGCAATACAGTTACCAGTCACTCGTGAGCAGCTGATTGCTAACCAAAAGGTTGACAACAAGCTTGCTAAATGTTTTTCTAGTGTTGTCTCATTGGAAGATGTGAAGATGAAGAATGTGGCTTACTTCATTGATGGTAATCTCCTCATGCGTAAATGGAAATCCCATGTTGACGCAGATGGAGATTGGAATGCTGTTTACCAAATAGTGATTCCTACAGCCTTTCGACAAAATGTGTTATCCCTTGCTCATGATCACCAGTGATCTGGTCATTTAGGAATGACAAAAACTTATGATCGGATCCTTCGACATTTCTTTTGGCCGGGTTTAAAACAAGATGTGGCTCAGTTCTGTCGGACATGCCACACATGTCAGATAACAGGAAAACCAAATCAGGTTATTCCTCCCGCTCCTCTTTGTCCCATACCTGTCATAGGTGAACCATTCGAGCATGTGGTGGTTGATTGTGTCGGACCGTTACCGAAGACAAAATCGGGTAACCAGTTTTTGTTAACGATAATGTGTATGGCTACAAGATACCCCGAGGCCATTCCTCTGAGAAGGATTACAGCCCCGGTAGTGAGTAAAGCCTTAATAAAATTCTTCACTACATTCGGGTTACCTAAGTTGGTACAAAGCGATCAAGGTACCAATTTCCTATCCAAGCTCTTCAAGCAGGTGTTAAAATCCTAGCCAATTACGCACTGTGTGTCAAGCGCCTATCACCCAGAGTCTCAGGGTGCGCTTGAAAGATGGCATCAGACACTGAAGTCTATGCTACGTAAATATTGTTTGGAATCTGAGAAAGATTGGGATGAGGGAGTTCTACTAGTTTTGTTTGCTGCTCGTGAAACTGTGCAGGAGTCCCTAGGTTTCAGCCCAGCTGAACTGGTGTTTGGTCACACCGTGCGAGGACCAATGAAAGTCCTTAAAGAACAGTTCTTGTCCCAAGAGTTGTGTACCAGAGATGAGAATGTGTTGGATTACGTTAGTCGCTTTCGTGAGCGCCTACACCAAGCGTGTGCTCTCGCAAAGGAAGCTCTGTCTTCCTCACAGAGAAGCATGAAAAGACACTATGATAAAGAGGCTGTTTCTCGTCCACTACAGCCAGGTGACCAAGTACTGGTGTTATTACCTGTTCCAGGATCTTCACTGTCAGCTCGTTTCTCTGGTCCTTATTTAATTGAAAAGAAAATAAGTGAAACTGACTATGTGCTTCAAACTCCTGATAGACAACGCCAATCTCGTGTGTGTCACATTAACATGTTGAAAGCTTATCACACCCGACCCATCACACAGTTAGATAGTTCAAAAACAGAGGAAGGTACTGCTGTCTCCTCTGCTACTACTGCTATCATAGTGGACTGTCATATTGATGATGATGGATTGGAGTTGCGCAACACTCAACAGCAGTGTGTTAGATTGCCCAACTCAGAAATGCTGCTGTCTATCCAGTCAGGTCTGGTTCATTTAACGGATGGACAGGCTAATGATATTGTGAGGCTACTACACAGTTTTCCATGTCTCTTTAATGACGTTCCTACTCGCACAAATGTGTTGGAACATGACATTAATGTTGGAAATGCTACACCTATCAAGCAACACCCATATCGTATCAACGCTTCCAAGAGGAAGATATTGAGGGATGAGGTGAAATATTTGTTGGAGAATGACCTGGCTACGACAAGTTCCAGCCCTTGGAGTTCTCCTTGCAGGTTCCTAAACCTGATGGTACGTCCAGGTTATGTACGGATTATCGAAAGGTAAATTCTGTCACAATGCCAGATTCGTTCCCGTTACCCAGACTGGACGACTGTATCGACACTATTGGTGCTGCTAAGTATGTAACTAAGTTAGACCTCTTAAAAGGTTACTGGCAGGTTCCGTTAACTTCACGTGCTTCTGAGATTTCTGCCTTTGTGACCCCAGACAACTTCCTACAGTACTCAGTCATGGCTTTTGGGATGCGAAATGCACCAGCCACCTTCCAACGACTGGTTAACTCCGTATTAGCTGGCGTTCCTAATTGTAGTGCATACCTTGATGACCTAGTGATTTATTCGTCTGAGTGGTCAGATCATGTTGACTCGCTAAGGGTAGTATGTGAACGGTTGGCAGCTGCTTCTCTAACCCTGAACTTGGCAAAGTGCGAGTTTGGGAAGGCTACTGTTACCGATCTCGGTAAAGAGGTTGGCCATGGACAGGTGCGCCCTGTTGATGCCAAGGTCTTGGCTATAACTGCATTCCCTGCACCTACCACCAGACGAGAGCTACGCCGCTTTTTAGGGATGGTTGGCTACTACCGTAGCTTCTGTAAAAATTTCTCTGCGGTAGTTGCTCCATTGACCGATTTGCATAGTCCGGCAAGACCATTTGTGTGGTCCCATGATTGTAAGAGAGCTTTTGAATCAGCGAAAGCACTCTTATGTAGTACACCTGTACTTGCTGCTCCAGATTTTGAACAACCGTTCAAACTTGAGGTAGATGCTAGTGCCAGAGGTGCTGGTGCTGTTCTACTGCAGCAGGACAAGAGTGGAGTGGATCATCCCGTTTGTTATTTTTCATGTAAATTTAATAAATGTCAAACAAACTATGCGACAATAGAACAAGAAGCTCTTGCTTTGTTGTTGGCTCTGCAATACTTTGAAGTATACATTGGTTCCAGTGCCCTACCAGTGATTGTGTATACTGACCATAACCCCTTAGTTTTTCTCCACCGAATGTACAACCAGAACCAGCGCCTTATGCGTTGGGCGCTGATTGTACAAAATTATAATTTGGAGATCCGTCACAAAAAGGGTTCAGATAATGAGTTGGTAGATGCTTTGTCTCGTGTGTAATAATTGTTGTATGTTTTGCAAGGTTGTTGCTTTGTAGTTGTGAGTATTCATGGAAATACTGTAGTCGCAACCCCTAGGGTTGCTCTTTTAAGGGTGGGAGTGTTACGGATACAGTTATCCTGTGTGTGTATCCTGTGTGTGTGTTTCTTTTCTCTCCTTCTCCCCTCACAGGTGAAAATCATCACTCCCCAATCAGTAAACAATCAATCATCAATCAGAAGACACACCTCCTCCTATTTCCTACCCTATCACAGTTCCTTCCCCATGGTTTAAACACCCTATCATTTGTTTGCTCTAGAGCTCAATCTCTCTGTAAATGCCATGTCTGTAGGTCTCTGTTTCACTCTCACTTTGAGCACCTCCATAGCACTTTGTCATCACCTGTGAGTATTGTTTATGGTGTTTGTTTGTTGCTGGTGGGAAAAGGGGGAAACCAAGACAAGTCGCCCATGGGCATACACTACCCGTAGGTGAACTTTGTTAAATACACTAGTTAGAACTGGGCGGACCACCCACTGTATTTGTTGGTTAGTTAGTTAGCTGTTAAATTAGGCTAGTCTGGCTTAGGGGTGTTTTTGTATATTTATTGTTTCTTTCCTTGGGTCCAGCTCAGCCCCTTTTCCTGCTCCCCCCCATTACCGTGTGTTTATAAATAAACCTGGAGTTTGACGGTAGATCTCTGTTGTCGTGGTTATTTCGTTCACACTTTTACTTTGTCACAATAATAATTTGCATGAGTTATGTTACGGGTCTCATTACCATCCCCCCTAGACTGTCGGGCCAAAAGGGATTCGTAACAAGCCCCATGAAGTACCCTCATTATGTATGTCCCAAATAACACCTTATTCCCCATGTAGTGCCTTATGATTGGCCAATATATTGATCCACATCGGGAAATAGGGTCATTTGGTAAGTAGAAACAGAAGAGAAGGATAAATCAATGGGCATCACCTCCAGTGATGAGGGGGGACAAGGAGATATACCTAATGAGGGTAAATCATCAGGTCACAGGTGGGATAAAGTGGGATTACATGCTGCCTTGGAATCTCTGTCCGTTTCCTAGGAGACATGGTTAAATTGACCTATGATCTCATCTTTATTCAACGTGACATGTTGATTGTGTGCATACATGCAAGTGTGTGTGTTTGTGAATCATCTGATTGATTTGATCAATCAATTATTAGTGAATTATTTTGCAAAGTTCTCTTGTGTAAATGAAATCAACTGAAATGTTTCAGTTTGTTTGCGCATCTGCCAACAAGGGGAACTGTCACATAGAAAAACAGCCTGCGGTACAGAGGCCAACATCTGTCTGCCTCTGTGCAGGGCTTTGATTTGTGTTTGCTCCAGATGGCCCATCGTGTATTGCTGTTTTACACAGCAGACCCTGGCATACACAAACGATTGCTGCCTCCAGTCAATGGGAAGACTTTACAGCTGCACAACATTGAAAGCCAGATAAATTACAACTCCTCATCATGGTTACAATAAACCAACAGTCTCTCCTGATAATTACTCCCTCTGCCCTTTACATAGCCTAATGAAAGAACTTAATGTTAAATTGAAATAATTTTCTGTCATTGATTGTGTTTTTGATGTTGCTGGGTGCAGGAGTCAGTCACACACCCCTCCCAGTGGATAAGCTAATTGATGAGCTGTGTTGTAGTTGGTACACAAAACTATTGTTTTGGGCCAACTGTTATACATTTCAGGGTGGGCTGTTTAGGTATGAACTGGTATCAATTTACCAGGTGTAATGTTGCTTGAGGCCTGAAGTGTTGAGTTATTGAGTTATCTTCCAGAGCTAATGTCTAGGCTTAGTTTAGCAGGCTAACAGTCCATTTTTTTCAGTTTCTGTTTCTTGACATCCACTGAAATGGCAAATCCGTGCCACGTGTGATAGAGGTCTGGGAGGAGAAGAGGGAAGAGGCCAATGTGGCAGGGGGAGCAGTCCGGACATCTTTTTATATTGATCAGAAATATTTTATAGATATTTTATACTTAACAAAAATATGGAAACACAGATATGCATCTGTTGGTCACAGATACAGTATCTTAAAAAAATGGGCCTCAGGATCTCATCACGGTGTTTTTTTGCATTCAAATTGCCACCAAGTAAATGTGATTGTGTTCATTGTCCGTAGCTTATGCCTGCCCATACCATAACCCCACCGCCACCATGGGGCACTCTGTTCACAACGTTGACATCAGCAAACCGCTCACCCGGTATGCGGGTGTGAGGCCGGTTGGACGTACTGTCATATTCTCTAAAACGACGTTGGAGGTGGCTTATGGTAGGAAAAATAACATTAAATTATCTGACAACAGCTCTGGTGGACATTCCTGCAGTCAGCATGCCAATTGCACGCTCCCCTCAAAACTTGAGACATCTGTGGCATTGTGTTGTGTGATAAAACTGCACATTTTACAGTGGACTTTTTGTCCCCAGCACAAGGTGCATCTGTGTTATGATCATGCTGTTTAATCAGCTTCTTGATATGCCACACAAGTCGGGTGGATGGATTCTCTTGGAAAAGGAGAAATTCTCACTAATAGGAATGTAAATACATTTTTGCACCAAGTTTCACAGAAATAAGCTTTTTGTGTGTACAGTAACTTTCTGTTATATTTTAGCTCATGAAACATGGGACCAACACGTTACATGTTGTGTTTATATTGTGGCATTAGCGGGTCCAGTCCTTAGCTAGGTAATTCATTTGATCAAAGAGGAGCCTGTTGAACCAGAGAACTGGGTTTTATTGCCCTTGGAATACAGGCTAAAACAGGGTTAGGGGGCTTGCCCAAAACAATAACAGGTGTATCTGGCTCACTAACCAGCTAATACATCTGTTTCAATGGAAGTTGTGGGAAAGTATGTTTTTGGTTTCACATTGGTTGTGGAACGAAGTCATATGTTTCCTGATCGTTTTGAGAACAGAAGTGAAAATGTTGCATATTTTTAGGTTGGAGAGAGGTTCTGATGCTCTAAGAATGTAAATTAGAGGTTATTTTGAGATTTTTGAAAAACGTTCTTAAAACGTTCACTGAATGTTTAATAACACTGCTAGCTTATTTTGGGTTAACTTTTTTGAACTACAAGCACAGATAGGACAAATGGAAATTAATTTCCTGAGGTATTAGTCATGCAAACACATTTTTTATTGTGACGTGTCGTGACGTGACTATCATTAATGCGATGATAATATTATCAAATCAATTAACTATGTTTAATTATTACGATAATTCAATTAATCATGTAACAATTAACTTATTAGCAATCTTGGGGCACCATGGAAAAAGTTTAACTTCCGGTGAAATTGCAGAGCGCGAAATTCAAACTACAGTATTATAAATATTTAACTTTCATAAAATCACAAGTGTAATACATAAAAAATAAAGCTTAACTTCTTGTTAATCCAGCCGCTGTGTCAAATTTCAAAAAGGCTTTAATGGCGAAAGCACACCATGCGCTTATCTAAGGACAGCGCCCTGCTTACAAACACATGAAAAACATATTTCAACCAGGCAGGTGCAACACGAAAGTCAGAAATAGTGACATGAAAAATGCCTTACCTTTGATGATCTTCTTCTGTTGGCACTCCAAAAGGTCCCAGTTACATCACAAATGGTCCTTTTGTTCGATAATGTCCTTGTTTATATCCGTAAAAACTCAGTTTAGCTGGTGCGCTTCAGTCAATAATCCACCCATTTCCCCCAATCAAAATGCATACAAAATGAATCCCAAACGTAACTAAATCTTTTCCAAACAAGTCAAACAAAGTTGATAATCAAACCTTATGTACCCAAATACATAAATAAATGATACAATTTAAGACGGAGAATCGTTATTGTCTTTACCGGAGAAAAATACCAAAGAACGCGCTCTATCCCACACACTTAGAAACACCACTGCCAAAATGGGAGCCACCTAGAAAAACGACCATTTCTGGCTAATTTTTCCAAAAACCAGCCTGAAACACTTTCTAAAGACTGCAGTTCCTAGGACTTCCACTAGATGTCACTCTGGGAGGACATGGCCTTATAATAAAAGTGATATCCATTGAAAACAGTGGTTGGCTGAATTTTTTGGGGGGGGATTGTTTGTCCTCGGGGTTTCGCCTGCCATATCAGTTCTGTTATACTCACAGACATATGCATATCCTAGCTTCTGGGCCTGAGTAACAGGCAGTTTACTTCGGGCACGCTTTTCATCCAGATGTCAAAATACTGCCCCCTACCCAAGAGAGGTTAATGAGGTACCGTTTTCCGAATTAACTCAAGAATATCAGAATCTATCGTTATTATTTTAGTCATCCATGAATTATTATTACCTCATATCAGTCTCATTCTGAACTTCAAATAATCTATTAAAACTGCACAAACTGTAGTCTACATGATGACTCAGCAATACACAAATTAGCTTAATTATTTATTTACTAACTAAACAATCACACATAATTACATAAACACACACAGGGTAGATTATACATTGATTACTAACATAATGCGATGAAAAGTCCCCAGTGGACTAACCCGATATGACTGCTTGTTTCCCAATGAAAGGGGTGGGGAAAGAAAGAGCGGGAGAAGGAGACACAAAGGAACTATTGTACATACAGTTGAGTTAATACGCTCATCGTAAATATGGATTTTTAGCACCCTAACAACCGTTCAATCGGATTTAGAAATGCTACACATATATACACAAGTACTGTATGTCTTTGTCGTCTCTCTGCTGAAATCGCCCGGTCGGTCTATGGGAGTAATTCGACAGAAATGCTCTGGTAGTTTAACCTGTTACGGCTGGGGATTTCGACAACATTCAGTGAAATTGCAGAGTGCGAAATTCAAAAAAATTATTAGAAATATTTAACTTTCATAAAATCACAAGTGCAATTCACCAAATTAAAGCTTGACTTCTTGTTAATCCAGCCACCATGTCAGATTTCAAAAAGGCTTTACAGCTAAAGTAAACCATGCTATTATGAGGACAGCACCCCATCAAACAAACACATGACAATCATATTTCAACCCGCCAGGTGCGACACAAAACTCAGAAATAACGATATAATTCATGCCTTACCTTTGAAGAGCTTCTTCTGTTGGCACTCCAATATGTCCCATAAACATCACAAATGGTCCGTTTGTTCGATTAATTCCATTTTTATATATATCCCCAAAATGTCTATTTATTTTGCGCATTTGATTCAGAAAAACACCGGTTTGTGCATGACACAAGTAATTTTTCCAACAATTGTTTACATACAGATTATTTCACTTATAATTCACTGTATCACAATTCCAGTGGGTCAGAAGTTTACATCCACTGATTTGACTGTGCCTTTAAACAGCTTGGAGAATTCCAGAAAATTATGTCATGGCATTCTGATAGGCGAATTGACATAATTTGAGTCAATTGGAGGTGTACCTGTGGATGAATTTCAAGGCCTACCTTCAAACTCAGTGCCTCTTTGCTTGACATTATGGGAAAATCAGCATAATGGTAGCATAATGTTATGGGGGTGCTTTTCTGCAGGAGGGACTGGTGCACTTCACAAAAGAGATGGCATCATGAGGCAGGGAAATTACGTGGATATATTGAAGCAACATCTCAAGACATCAGTCAGGAAGTTAAAGCTTGGTCGCAAATGGGTCTTTCAAAAATGGATAATGACCTCAAGCATACTTCCAAAGTTTCACTATAATTGCATAATGGAGCTGTATGTGATTTTTATGTGAACTGTACATCCAATTACAAAAATACCTTGTTCAGTAATCATCTCACCTGTTAGTTGGCAGTGAACTATTGAGGGCAGCAGTGTCGTTCAGATGGAAAAATATCTTCTTATACCACTTGGTTGTTTTCTCGTGTTCATTCCACAAAGCTGTTTATCATGTCCGCCTTATCCACTGCCCCCATTTTGAAGTTATAGTCAATCACGCAGTCTGGTTTGATTTTACTCTCTCTCGTCACGTGGTCCATCTTCCCTGTGGCCGACATGGTTGCCGTATGGACAGTGGAGAGGACATGAACGTCTCGTTTGTCATGCCACTTCACTGCCAGCTGTTGACCGTTTTTCTTGAACTCCACCTCCCCATTCTGCATCTTCCTGCATCCGAATGCCAGCATCCCCTTCCGGTTCGACCTGACTGTGCCACAGACCCCTGTGCTGTTGGAGAGCAGATGCTGGAAGAGTGTGGGACTGCTGTACCAATTGTCCACATACAAAGTGTGTCAATTACCGAGATGAGGAGCCAGTATGCTCATCACCAAGGACCCGGACACCCCAAGCCCCTCATAATGTTGGTTGTCAGTGGTGGACCCTGTGTAAACTATAATGTTCTGGACAAATCCTGCCTTCATGTCGCACATGACAAAAAACTTGACCCCAAACCTGTGCCTTTTGGTGGGAATATATTGACGGAACACCAGCCTACCTTTCCATAACATCAGGGACGCATCAATGCATAGGTCCTTGTATGGCACAAAGACCCGACCAAATGCTGATGTCAGGCTGGTAAGAACATTTCTTATTTTCTACAGTATAATGGGTAATTTAGGGTGGCAGTAGCATTGTTTGCGAAATGCAGGCATCGCAGCTGAACTAGGAAGCGGTCTTGGGAAAAGAGGGTGGCAAAGAAGGGAGTTGCAAACATAAGATCTGTGCTCCAGTATTCCCCTAGAGAGTTCTTCTATACTATCCCCATGAGAAGGACTGTCACCAGGAAGGTATACATTTCAGTAATTGTGGTTGTTACCCTTTTAGCGAATTTCCCCCCCCCCCACTCCTGGCTCTCTGTTCTCCTGTAGCTCCAAGGCATAGCGATAGTTCTCCTCTACTATGTCTCCCACTAGCTCCTCTGTCAGACGGTACTTGAAGCACTCTGCCTCAGTTGGAAATGGCAAGGGGCGTTGCACTCCAGACTGGGACTCATCAAAGCAAACAGCAGGGCCAGGAGGGGTGAAATGGCTGGCGGCATTCCAGCTATCGCAGAACTCCTGTTCTTCATCCACTGTCTGTCTGCCTCCATCACCACCTGGACCTTCAAAGGGACCTGGTACTCTGTCAGTGGACAAGGGGTCCTCAGATTCAGGGTTCTCAATGGCTACCAGGTTGGGGTGCAGCTTCTCACTGTCACTGTCAGAATCTGATTCCTGACTTTCCTACTCAGACTCATTGTCAGAATTTAAAATAATGTCCTTTTGAAAGACATTGCTAATGCTACAGTTTAGCTCACTAGCTACATACATAAACAACAGCACTGAATGCCGCAGAGTGGGAGTGAGAGGTCACCTGATTGACTGCCGGCACGCGCCACTTATATCTAAAAATCACTATCAGAAACTGTTTTGTGTGGTAATTATTTATACATATATTTACTGTTTTATTCACATGTTTTCAATTTCCGGGGACAAATCATGCATTCCGATTCTTGCATAGATTGTAATGGGCACATATTATGTGTGTAAAATATATTTTTTTGAAGTTTGTACTGATTTATGATGAGCTAAGCTAATTCCAGCTGTCTGTGGAGCCATGCTTTTGACATACAAAGCATTCTGGGTTTCACATAATCGTCTGTCGGACCAAAGATGTTATGAGGTGAGTAAGGGTTCACTCATTTTTTGAGAACTTCCGGAAATTAATGGTGGGATGTGAACGATGGAAGACGACACACCCCCTTGAACATGTATGCTATAAACAGACCAAACTCATCTTGTCTTCTCTTATTATCTTTGGTTTCTGTGAGAGAAAAAAAGCAAGGCAGCGTGCAGAAACTACCCATTGTCGGATTACTTTCAATTTCCTGAAAGTGTTTTACTCAATTATTTTGATCAATGGTGAGCTCAAACGTGATGTGATTATTAATTCATTATAAATAGTAATTTCTATTTGTTTATGTCAGCTGAGAGTTATACAAATATGACCGCTTGTGTTACGTCAGTCTTTCCTCGGTTTGCGCTAGGACAAATATAGCCTACATTTTTCAAGTTTGGATGATTGTGTTACGCTGTAGATACTTCTGTGAATGTCTAAGCATTGCATCCTAAAATAAGCTGCTCACATTCTGGACATAACTATGTAAGGACTGTGTTTGTAACTGTCTTTTCTAAATTAGCATTCTAAATAAGTGTTCTAATCACACTGGTTTGATTGTACGCTACAGGGACCACTGTAGAATGATCACAGCCGTGTATTGGTACGTGTGAAAAAGTTAATGATAAATTGGGAAATCCACTCCACAATGGCCTTTTAACTTGAAACTGTTTCAGGTAAAAAAGGTGTTCGATGGGGTTGAGGCCAGGGCTCTGTGCAGGCCAGTCAAGTTCTTCCTCACCAATATCGACAAAACATTTCAGTATGAACCTCGCTTTGTACATGGGGCATTGTCATGCTGAAACAGGAAAGGGCCTTCCCCAATCTGTTGCCATCAAGTTGGAAGCACAGAATCATCTAGAATGTCATGGTATTCTGTAGCGTTAAGATTTCCCTTCACCGGAACTAAGGGCCGAGCCCAAACAATGAAATACAGCCCTATTCCATTATTCCTCCTCCACCAAACTTTAAAGTTGGCACTGTGCATTTGGGAAGGTAGCGTTCTCCTGGCAAATGCCAAACACAGATTGGGCCGTCGGACTTCCAGATGGTGAAGCGTGAGTCATCACTCCAGAGAATGTGTTTTCAGCCAAGGCTTGGCTTTGCGCATGGTGATCTCAGGCTTATGTGCGGCCAGAGAAACCCATTTCATGAACCTCCTAACGAACAGTTCTTGTGCTGACGTTGCTTCCAGAGGCAGTTTGGAATTCTTTAGTGAGTGTTGCAACAGAGGACAGATGGATTTATAAGATGGTGTTGAAGAGGATGGCTGACATTTTACATGTTCCTGACAAATTGTGCTATTTTGTTCGTTTTTTTGCTTATTTTGTACATAATGTTGCTGCTACCGTCTCTTATGATCGAAAATAACTTTTGAACATCAGAACAGCGATTACTCACCACCAACTGGAAGAAGCTTTTTCCTTTAACAAGTCCGACTCAAAGGATATACTGCTCTCCTGGGAACAGGCCCAAATTCCCATCATTGCGTGAAGAAAAGATGGAGGAAAAGAGGACGCAGGGCTGCCTTCTGAGAATCCGTAGGCGAGCGAGTAAACTCCCACTGCCTTAAATTTTACTTGCTAATATGTAATCATTGGAAAATAAAATGGATGACCTACAATTACAATTATCCTACCAACGGGACATTAAGAACTGTAATATCTTATGCTTCACCGAGTCAACACGGATAATATAGAGCTGGCGGGATTTTCCATGCACCTGCAGAACAGAGAAGATGCTACGTCTGGTAAGACGAGGTGTGGGGGTGTGTGTCTTTTTATCAATAACAGCTGGTGCGCAATATCTAATATTAAAGAAGTCTCGAGGTATTGCTCGCCTGAGATAGTGTGGTCTACAGCTTATCTTAAGCTACTCTATGAATGAAAAGTTCTTATCTATATTTTTCGTAGCCATCTATTTACCACCACAGATGAATGCTGGCACGAAGACCGCACTCAACAAACTCCATAAGGCCATAAGCAAACAAGAAAATACTCATATAGAAGCGGCGCTCCTAATGGCCTGGGACTTTAATGCAGACAAACTTAAATCAGTTTTACCGCATTTTTACCAGTATGTCACATGTGCAACCAGAGGAAAAAACTCTAGACCACCTTTACTCCAAACACAGAGATGCATACAAAGTTCTATCCCACCATCCATTTGGCAAATCTGACCATAATTCTATCCTCCTGATTCCTGCTTACAAGCAAAAACTAAAGCAGGAAGTACCAGTGACTCGCTCAATATGGAAGTGGTCAGATGACAAAGATGATACGCTACAGGACTGTTTGGCTAGCACAGACTGGAATATGCTCCGGGATTTATCCAATGGCATTGAGGAGTATACCACCTCAGTCATCGGCTTCATCAATATGTGCATCGACGACGTCATCCCAGCAGTGACCGTACGTACATATCCCAACCAGAAGCCATGGATTACAGACAACATCTGCATCGAGCTAAAGGCTAGAACTGCCACTTTCAAGGAGCGGGACACTAATCTGGATGCTTATAAGAAATCCCGCTATGCACTCAGATGAATCATCAAACAAGCAAAGCACCAATACAGGATTAAGATTGAATCCTACTACACCAGCTCTGACGCTCGTTGGATGTGGCAGGACTTGAAAACAATTACGGACTACGAAGAGAAACCCAGACACGAGCTGCCTATTGACGCGAGCCTACCAGACTAGCTAAATGCCTTTTATGCTCACTTTGAGGCAAGCAACACTGAGGCATGCATGAGAGCACCAGCTGTTCTGGACGACTGCGTGATAACGCTCTCGGTAGCCGATGTGAGCAAGACCTTTAAACAGGTCAACATTCACAAAGCTGCAGAGCCAGATGGTTTACCAGGACATCTACTCAAAGCATGCACAGACCAACTGGCAAGGGTTCACTGGCATTTTCAACCTCTCCCTGACTGTCACAACTACGGTGGGGAGAACAAGTATTTGAAACACTGCCGATTCTGCAGGTTTTCTTACTTACAAAGCATGTAGAGGTCTGTAATTTTTATCATAGGTAAACCTGAAGGATCTGGAGAAGGTCTGTAATGGAGGAATGGGCCAAAATCCCTGCTGCAGTGTGTGCAAACCTGGTCAAGAACTACAGGAAATGTATGATCTCTGTAATTGCAAAGGTTTCAGTACCAAATATGAAGTTCTGCTTTTCTGATGTATCAAATACTTATGTCATGCAATAAAATAAAATGCAAATTAATTACTTAAAAATCATACAATGTGATTTTCTGAGTTTTTGTTTTAGATTCCGTCTCTCACAGTTGAAGTGTACCTATGATAAAAAAAATACAGACCTCTACATGCTTTGTAAGTAGGAAAACCTGCAAAATCAGCAGTGTTTCAAATACTTGTTCTCCCCACTGTACATGTTTCAAGCAGACCACCATAGTCCCTGTGCCCAAATAAGCGAAGGTAACCTGCCTAAATGATTACCGCCCCATAGCACTCACATCGTTTGCCATGAAGTGCTTTGAAAGGCTGGTCTTGGCTCACATCATCAGCATCCTCCCGGATACCCTAGACCCACTCCAATTCGAATACCTCCCCAACAGATCCACAGATGATGCAATCTCAATCACACTCCACACTGCTCTTTCCCCCCTGGAGAAAAGGAACACCAATGTGAGAATTCTGTTCATTGACAACAGCTCAGGTTTCAACACCATAATGCCCACGAAGCTCATCACTAAGCTAAGGACCCTGGGACTAAACACCGCACTTTGCAACTGGATCCTGGACTTCCTGACGGGCTGCCCCCAGGTGGTAAGGGTAGGCAACAACACTTCTGCCACGCTGATCCTCAACACTGGGGCCCCTCAGGGGTGTGTACTTAGTCCCCTCCTGTACTCCCTGTTCACCCACGACTGCTTGGCCAAACACGAACAGGCCCCCGTTAACATCAACGGGGCTGTAGTGGAGCGGGTCGAGAGTTTCAAGTTCCTTGGTGTCCACATCACCAATGAACTATCATGGTCCAAATCCACCAAGACAGTCATGAAGAGGGCACGACTACACCTTTTCCCCCTCTGGAGACTAAAAATATTTGGCATGTGTTCCCAGTTCTACAGCTGCACCATTGAGAGCATCCTGACCAGTTGCATCACTGCCTGGTATGGCAATTGCTCGGCATCTGACCATAAGGCGCTACAGTGGGTAGTTCGTACAGCCCGGTGCATCACCGGGGCCTAGCTTCCTGCCATCCAGGACCTATATAATAGGCATGTCAGAGGAAAGCCCATAAAATTGTCAGAGACTCCAGTTACCCAAGTCATAGACTGTTTTCTCTGCTACCGCATGGCAAGCGGTACCGGAGCGTCAAGTCTAGGGCCAAAAGACTCCTCAACAGCTTCTACCCCCAAGCAATAAGACTGCAGAACAATTAATCAAATGTCCACCGGACTATTACATTGACCCCCTCTGGAGTGATGAATCACGCTTCACCATCTGGCAGTCCAACGCACGAATCTGGGTTTGGCCGATGCCAGGAGAATGCTACCTGCCCTAAAGTTGGGTGGAGGAGGAATAATGGTCTGGGGCTGTTTTTCATGGTTTGGGCTAGGCCCCTTAGCTCCAGTGAAGGGAAATCTTAACACTAAAGTATACAATGACATTCTAGACGATTCTGTGCTTCCAACTGTGTGGCAACAGTTTGGGGAAGGCCCTTTCTTGTTTCAGCATGACAATGTCCCCGTACATAAAGCGAGGTTCATGCAGAAATGGATTGTCGAGATTGGAACTTCACTGGCTTGCACAGTGCCCTGACCACAACCCCATTTTATATCATTGGGATGAATTGGAACGTCGACTGCGAGCCAGGCTTATTCGCCCAACATCAGTGCCCAACCTCACTAATGCTCTTGTGGCTGATTGGAAGCAAGACCCCGAAGCAATGTTCCAACAACTAATGGAAAGCCTTCCAAGAAGAGTGGGCTGTTATAGCAGCAAAGGGGGACCAACTCCATATTAATGCCCATGATTTTGGAATGAGATGTTCGGTGAGCAGGTGTGCACATACATTTGGTTATGTAGTGTGTACACATACTGTATATATATATATATTTTGTCATATTTCTGATAAAAATGTCTGCCATTTAAAAGGGGCTTTACACCAGCATTTGAAATGTACTTAATTGTATTGACAAAAACTGATGTATACATTGATCCTGAGAGACAATGTCCAATATAGCTTAATTTTATTTATTTACTTACCCCACAGCCAGCATAAGGCGCTACATTGCAGGTGCAACTATGGGAGCCCAAATCCTCAGTCACTTTAAACCTAATGTTATAGTAACCCAAATACCATAACAAGTTGCACATATAGACTACTGGAGGATTTTATAGGATTTTTGGAATTTATAACACATTTCCTGCAGATTAAAAAATATATATATATTGACAAATACACACCAATACAATAACGTGTACATTGAGGGTAGCTGGTTTCTGTTAGCAGAGTTCTGAGATGTTCTGACTGCAAATTAGTATATATGTACCTAGTTACAGTATAACCATTTATAACCATAGTCGGAACATTAGGTGCTCCATCTCTGCAGGTGATCTGTTTATCTGACCATTCTTGATAGACACGGTCATTGACACACTCAAATTGGTGCGCTTGGCACCTACTACCATATCCCTTTCAAAGACACTTAAATATTTAGTCTTGCCCATGAATGGCACACATACACAATCCATGTATCAATTGTCTCAAGGAATAAACATCATTATTTAACCTGTTTCCTCACCTTCATCTACACTGATTGAAGTGGGTGACATCAGGTGACATCTATAAGGGATCATAGTTTTCACCTGGATTCACCTGGAAAGAGCTGTTCTTGTGTTATTACATTCTTAATGTTTTGTACACCCAGTATATGTTGGTAGTATGAAGGTTGCAAAATGTTCTCTCCACCAACATAAGGCAAGAGGGGTGTGAACAGTTTGGGGTCACCTGGGTTGCAAAGTAGGGGGTTGATAAATGTCAATATCAATCCGGACCTTTGCCACCTACGAAATGTGTGTGATTGGACCTTCTCAAATAGTAGTTGAGTACCCCTGCTCTAGCCTATAAGCAATATAGACGTTCCTTCTCAGTAGATCAGAGTTTGTATCCCAAATGGCACCCAATTCTCTATCTATTGCACTACTTTTGACCAGGACTCATAAGGTTTGGGTAAAGAATAGTGCACCAAATAGGGAATACAGACAATGTGTACTTGTTGTAAGCAGACTCTGCTTTGTAGTGTATGTGTGCATGCGTGTGTAGTTCTTTGTATGCGTGTTGGTGAGTGTATGTGTTTCAATGCATGTGTTTCAATATGTGTATGTGTGTGCATCCTGCTCTTTACACCAGTTGTTGTGTTTGTGTGTGCCACTGTGTGTTTGTCCTTGTGGTTGTGGCGCTGTTTATTCCAGTGTCACACTGTGTGTTCTGGGATTTTGGGGCTGGAGGCGATTCTCTTCTCCCACAGCAGCTGTGATTGGAGCTCCCAAACAGGCCAGTGTGGGCTCCCAGCACTACACCCCTGAATGGAAGGCAACAGCAGGTGCCCAGAGAGAGGGGAAGGCAGACGAGCCTGCTTCCACAGATAAACTTCTCCAGTTCTGGTCAACAACGGGATGTGCACAATACAACTGCTAATGCACTACTGTAGGCTTAAGCACGGGTGTTTACCACTGAGATTTAACTGAATCTTCACCTCAAGATCCCACATGCCCTGATTAGATGCCTTTATCTGTGATTGGCTCGGTTATGTACGCAAATGGGATTATAGCGGTCATCAATGTGGTATCCATCTCCAGAGTGCTGCAAGTGTGTGGAAGTCCTATATCCATTTGGAGAAATAAGACAGTGGGGGCGTTGTGAGGGAACAAACTGTTGGCCATCGTTCCTCCGATGCTGCAAGTCCCTTTTGTTTCTGCTGATGGGAAATGGCATTGCTTAAAGCCCAGCCTGCATGGCAGAGTTGTAGAATTGATTTCTGTGAAGGTCACTGAATGTGTTATCCTAATCAGGAAGACACAGCTGCCTTTAGTCATCCGCTGGGTAGGCCAGCACAGCCAGTGGTGGAACTACAAATGTTCAATTCACAGACTCTGCTGTTCCGCTACAATGAGAATGTAGCCGGAATGCTGGTGTTTTTCTTTTTCACTTGAGAAGAGCTGGGTCGTTTGCTTGCGGCGTAGTAATAGGGCTCCACTCTTAGTAATGGTTCCATTGGCCCCAGTGGCAGGTAAGGTGAATTAACGTGTCAGGTTAGGTGAATTCATGTGACATGTTAGGAGAATTAAGTTAAGGTTAGGAAAAGTGTTAGGGTAGGGCTTTTCAACGATATTCTTAAGGGTGCCAGATTTGAAAAAGGTTATTTCAGGGGGGCCAGATATTTTCGACCATGGATTACTCTTCCTAAAACCGGTATAAAAAACAATGTTACAAACAAAATTATAACCTTATAAATCACTTTTATTAAAATGAAATTTTGTTAAAAGTTTATTTTGAGTGCTTCAAGATTAGCTTATTTTTGTGCATTTGTACTTATAACACAATTGACCGGCATCACATTAATTTATGTTTTGTTTTTATTTACACATAGGAAACGTTTTATGCATGGCATATCTCAGTTGACCAGAACCATGTTCTGTTCTATTTCTTTCTCATTTCTTTATTTTGTGTTTAAATGCGAAAGACACATTTCAGTTGAATGTATTCAGTTGGACAACTGACTAGGTATTCCCATTTCAAGAAGCTAGGTGCATGTCTCTACTTCACATGAGAGCCATTTGACTTAAAGACTTAAAAATAATTGTCCAGTGATCATACTCTGTTAACCAGGAGGCAGGGCTACTGACGTTAAGGCTAATCCGAAGATGGTACTGGTGAGAGTATAGGGATATTGTTCTCCACGTTGGCACCAACGATGTTAGGATGAAACATTCAGAGGCCACCAAGCGCAACATAGCTTCAGTGTGTAAATCAGCTAGAAAGATGTGTCAGCATGTGTCGGCATCGAGTAATTGTCTCTGGTCCTCTCCCAGTTAGGGGAGTGATGAGCTCTACACCAGAGTATCACAACTCAATCGCTGGTTGAAAACTGTTTTCTGCCCCACCTAAAAGATAGAAGTTGTAGATAATTGTCCCTCGTTCTGGGACTCCCCCACAAACAGGACCAAGCCTGGCCTGCTGAGGAGTGACAAACTCCATCCTAGCTGGAGGGGTGCTCTCATCTTATCTATGAACATAGACAGGGCTCTAACTCCTCTAGCTCCACAATGTGATAGGGTGCAGGCCAGGCAGCAGGCTGTTAGCCAGCCTGCCAGCTTAGTGGAGTCTGCCACTAGCACAGTCAGTGTAGTCAGATCACTGTGTCTGTGCTTCGATCTAGGTTGGGCAAAACTAAACATGGCAGTGTTCGCCATAGCAATCTCACTGGAATGAAGACCCCCTCCATTCCTGTCATTATTGAAGGAGATTTTGATATTTCACATCTCAAATACGGCTACTTAATGTTAGATCCCTCACTTCCAAGGCAGTTATAGTCAATGAACTAATCACTGATCATAATCTTGATGTGTTTGGCCTGACTGAAACATGGCTTAAACCTGATGAATTTATTGTGTTAAACAAGGCCTCTCCTCGTGGTTACACTAGTGACCATATCTCCCACGCATCTAAAAAAAAAAGCGGAGGTGTTGCTAACATTTACGATAGCAAATTTCAATTTACCCCCAAAAATGGCGGCATTTTCGTCTTTTGAGCTTCTAGTCATGAAATCTATGCAGCCTACTCAATCACTTTTTATAGCTACTGTTTACAGGCCTCCTGGGCCGTATACTGAATTCCTATTGGACCTTGTAGTCATGGCAGATAATATTCAAATTTTTGGTGACTTTAATATTCACTTGGAAAAGTCCACAGACCCTCTCCAAAAGTCTTTCATTGAATCAGTGTTTTTGTCCAACATATCTCTGGACCTACTCACTGCCACAGTCATATTCTGGACCTAGTTTTGTCCCATGGAATGAATATTGTGGATCTGAATGTTTTTCCTCATAATCCTGGACTATCGGACCACCATTTTATTACATTTGCAATCGCAAAAAAAATAATCGGCTCAGACCCCAACCAAGAACCATGCTATAAATTCTCGGACAACCCATGTAATGGCAGATTTCCTCCTCTTCGTCCGAAGAGGAGTAAGGATCGGACCAAGATGCGGCGTGGTAAGTGTTCATGACGATTTTAATAAGAAAACCACTGAACACTATGAAATACAAAAACAATAACCGAATGCGTGAAATAACCAAACCGAAACAGTACCATGTGGCGACAAACACACACACGGAAACAAACACCCACAAACCAACAGTGAAACCCAGGCTACCTAAATATGGTTCTTATTCAGGGACAACGATAAACAGCTGCCTCTGATTGAGAACCATATCAGGCCAAACACAGAAATAGAAAAAACATAGAAACACAAACATAGACTGCCCACCCCAACTCACGCCCTGACCATACTAAATAAAGACGAAGGAAATAAAGGTCAGAACGTGACAACCCAAAGATTCATAGATGCTCTTCCAGACTCCCTCCACTTACCCAAGGACGTCAGAGTACAACAATTGGTGAAGTACCTAACTGAGGAACTAAATGTAACCTTGCTTAATACCCTAGATGCAGTCGCACACCTAAAAACTTAAAAAAAAATTTAAACTAACTCCCTGGTATACAGAAAATAACCCGAACCCTGAAGCAAGCTCCAGAAAATTGGAACGGAAATGGTGTTACACCATACTGGAAGTCTAGCTTGGAAAGACAGTACAGTGCATTATCGTAGTTCCTTCACTGCTGCTCGATCATCCTATTTTTCCAACTTCATTGAGGAGAATTAGAACAATCCAACATTTTATTTTGATACTGTCGCAAAGCTAACTAAAAAACAACATTCCCCAAGAGAGGATGGCTTTCACTTCAGCAGTAATAAATTCATGACCTTCTTTCATGAAAAGATCATGATAATTAGAAAGCAAATTACAGACTCCTCTTTAAATCTGCGTATTTCTCCAAAGCTCAGTTGTCCTGACTGCACAGCACTGCCAGGACCTAGGATCAAGGGAGACACTCAAGATTTTTAATACTATATCTCTTGACACATTGATGAAAATAGTAATGGCCTCTAAACCTTCAAGCTGCATACTGGACCCTATTACAACTAAACTACTGAAAGAGATGCTTCCTGTGCTTGGCCCTCCTATGTTGAACATAATAAACGCCTCCCTATCCACCGAATGTGTACCAAACGCAATAAAAGTGGCAGTAATAAAACCTTTCTTGAAAAAGCCAAACCTTGACCCAGAAAATATAAAAACTATTGGCCTATATCGAATCTCCCATTCCTCTCAAAAATGTTGAAAAATCTGTTGCGCAGCAGCTCACTGCCTTCCTGAAGACAAACAATGTATATGAAACACCTGATTTTAGACCCCATCATAGCACTGAGAATGCACTTGTCAAGGTGGTAAATTACCTTTTAATGACGTCAAACCAAGGCTCTGTATCTGTCCTCGTGCTCCTAGACCTTAGTGCTGCTTTTGATACCATCGATCACCATATTCTTTTGGAGTGATTGGACCCCAAATTGGTCGACGCGGACAAGTTCTGGCCTGGTTTAGATCTTATCTGTCGGAAAGATATCAGTTTGTCTCTGTGGATGGCTTGCACTCTGACAAATCAACTGTACATTTCGGTGCTCCTCAAGGTTCTGTTATAGGACCACTATTGTTTTCACTGCATTTCCACTACTATTGTTTTCACTACATTTTACCTCTCTTTTGACAAACATATCAAGACTGTTTCAAGAACAGCTTTTTTCTATCTACGTAACATTGCAAAAATCAGAAACTTTCTGTCCAAAAATTATGCAGAAAAATGTATCCATGCTTTTGTCACTTCTAGATTAGACTACTGCAATGCTCTACTTTCCAGCTACCTGGATAAAGCACTAAATAAACTTCAGTTAGTGCTAAACACTGAATCTTGACTAGAACCAAAACATTTGATCAGTAATGGAGTAATATGATCAAATGTTTTGGTTCTAGTCAAGATTCTAGCAGCAGTGTTTAGCACTAACTGAAGTTTATTTAGTGCTTTATCCGGGTAGCCGGAAAGTAGAGCATTGCAGTAGTCTAACCTCGACTCAGCTCGAATTCCATTCAAGCCAGCTTGCATTTGGCCCTAGCCAGTGGAATCGGGTCTTAAATGTTGTGAATAAAATCATTGTAGTTTTTGCAAATAGTAACGTTAGGTAGGTAGGCTAAACACAATAGCTCTGTCACGCCTTGGTCTTAGTATTTTGTGTTTTCTTTAATTATTTGTTCAGGCCAGGGTGTGACATGGGTTTATTGTGTTGTCGTATTGGGTTTTTTGTAGGCATTGGGATTGTGGCTGATTAGGGGTGTGTCTAGCATAGGCTTGGCTGCCTGAGGCGGTTCTCAATCAGTCAGGTGATTCTCGTTGTCTCTGATTGGGAACCATATTTAGGTAGCCTGGGTTTCACTGTGTATTTTGTGGGTGATTGTTCCTGTCTCTGTGTAGTGTTCACCAGATAGGCTGTAATTAGGTGTTCACGTTTCGTTTGTTGTTTTTGTATTTATTTAGTTATTTCATGTATCGCTATTTTTTCATTAAAGAACATGAGTAACCACCACGCTGCATTTTGGTCCGACTCTCCTTCAACAGACGAACGCCGTTACAAGCTCATTGTATTTTAAGCTGTTCCAATACTAAATGACAGTCAGTATATTACTGCTTTCGGTTGGCATTACCACAGCCACAAATATAAAAACTCCAACTATTTGTACAATTTCTAGCTAGCTATTAGCCAATACCATGGAAAGCAAGGGATGAATCTAGATAGCCTGTTATGCTAGCAACCACGCCAACCATTTAGCTAGCTAACGTCAGCAAGCTAAATACATGGCTCTGAGTCTGGCTGGCACTGGTAGGAGTATGAGGTAATGTTAGTTACAGCATGGTGGGGGAGAATAAAATTAGCTAACAAGCAACATTAGCAAACCCAGCTGCAGTCACATATTGGCTACCTAGCAACATGACATAATTTCTCATTTACGTAGGCAGTGAATATATCATTTGAGCTAGCACATCAAGGCCAGCCCAACCTGAGTTAACCTCAAAGTGCCAATGGAAATGGGGCTTTAGTCGTAGTGAACATCATACGAAAGGCCGTTATGTGCCATTAGCTTGCTCTAGTAGTATGCCTGCACCCTCGTCACATGAGTTATACACTGAACACTTTACCCCACACCTTCACAAGGTACACGGTCTTGTTTATTGTTAATACAAAATATTTCCATAGATAGGAAGATAAGTAGAATTATTGTTAAACTGTCACTAACCAAGCTGGTATCTGAATGTGAATTTGTGGCTTAAAAATGTGTTCCACCAGCTTGCTGTCAGCATGCAGTAGTTCCCAGTTCCCACAATGTGGTGTGATTAGCATTTTTACTGTAGAAGCAAGACCCAAAACTATCCAAAGTACAATGCGATTTATAGTCATTCATAACTAATCAGTAAAACTGTAATGTTACGTTTTACTGTATATGTCACGACTTCTGCCGAAGTCGATACCTCTCCTTGTTAGTCTATACCTCTCCTTGTTTTTCTTTTCGAAGAAGCTCAGCCCGGCGGAGTGAAACTATGATGTGGGGAGCTGTTGGCTGTCGTCAAGCCTTTGAAGGCGTGGAGACATTGGCTTGAGGGGGCTAAACACCCTTTCTCATCTGGACTGAACATCGCAATCTGGAGTACAACAGGGAGGCGAGGAGACTGAATCCTGTCCAGGCAAGGTGGGCCATGTTTTTCACCCGTTTTGTGTTTACCCTCTTACAGACCAGGCTTCCAGAATGTTAAGGCAGACGCACTGTCCCGGCTGTATGACACAGAGGAGTGGCCCATGGATCCTACTCCCATACTCCCAGCCTATTGTTTGGTGGCGCCGGTAGTGTGGGAGCTGGACGCGGACATTGAGCGGGCGTCACGTGCAGAGCTCGCTCCCCTCAGTGTCCAGGTGGGCATCTGTACATTCCGTCTGTTGTCCGCGACCAACTGATCTATTGGGCCCACACGTCACCCTCCTCTGGTCATCCTGGGATCGGTCGGAGGGTGCGCTGTCTTGATGGGAGGTACGGTGGCCCACTTTAGCTAAGGATGTGAGGGTTTATGTTTCCTCCTGCTCAGTGTGCGCCCAGTGCAAGGCTCCTAGACAAATTATTTTATTTTATTTTTATTTTACCTTTATTTAACTAGGCAAGTCAGTTAAGAACAGATTCTTATTTTCAATGACGGCCTAGGAACAGTGGGTTAACTGCCTGTTCAGGGGCAGAACGACAGATTAGGCTACCCATGCCTCTCCTTGTTCGGGCGGTGCTCGGCAGTTGACGTCACCGGTCTTCTAGCCATCATTGATCCATTTTTAATTTTCCATTGGTTTTGTCTCGTCTTCCTACACACCTGGTTCCAATCCCATTCATTACCTGTTGTGTATTTAACCCTCTGTTTCCCCTCATGTCTTTGTCAGAGATTGTTTGTTGTTCATCATTCGTGTTTGTTGTTCATTATTCGTGTTTGTATTTGTGCGCGACGTGTCCTCGTACCCACTTTATTTTTATTTATTGTCATGGGTTTGGAGCTATGTTTTTAAGTTATTATACTACTCTATTTTACCAAGTTCGATTCTCCTGCGCCTGACTTCCCTGCCACCTATACACACTGTCTATGACAGGGTAAATACATAATTTTGTTATACACTAGGGTACCATTGAGGATTTCCTAAACTGGACAACTTGTTACAGCTGTTGATAAATCATTGATAATAATATTTTTAATGTCATTACATTAAGACATAAGGGGGACCATAGCTATATTCAATCAAATTGATATAAACTTATTTTTAACCCTTTATCATGGTGGGTGTCTTGACAGATTTGTCTAAAATCATGTGACCTAAAACATTTACTTTTTTGTCCTTCCATTTATGGCAGTGTAAATTGTATTTACATCATATATTAAGCATTAATCCCTTAATTATTTAGCTAAGATATGCTAAGATGACATGGAAATATTTTAAGATGGTCATACTATGGATTGTCTAGCTATTTGATTTTGAATTTTAGGACCCCTTTAGGCATCACAAATAGAAAAAGATTTGATAAAATATTGATTTTGGCCCATTAAAGCCCATAGAAAATCATTGAATAACACATTCATAAATGGCCAAAAGGACAGTGAAACAGTACATTATTTTTAAAAAAACAAGCTTGAAATGTCTGTCCTAAATTTAGGAAACTTTTTTGGATAGGCACAAAACTATCTTCATACTTCCAGTTGTTCATGAGTCTCCCCTTTCCATAGAGTGGTAACAGTTTGTAGGTCAAACCGTTCAGACACTGTAGACATTTTCGTGAGAAGACATTTTCACTCTGCCACCTTTTGCTGCAGATGTGGAAATGCTCATATCTCTAGTTTATGGGGATTTTTTTGTTACGTACATTATCCCAGATTGGCAGTAGAATGGCCTTACTGAAGAATTCAGTGGCTTTCAACGTGGCACCGCCATAGTACGTCACATTCCCTACATAAGAAAGGCAATTGCCATTTCCCGTATGATTGATGAGGATCTCCATATTGCAAATATACGGTCCCTTACTAGACATTTGCTGTTGTTATTAAAATAGGCCGATGGCCTCAGGTCATCCCCCAGGGCCCGGTCTTCCGGGAAGTTATCAAATAAAGTATCTAGGACATTTGGATTCCGCTGTATGAAATTTGAATTTTTTCTGCTGTTCCAGAAAATTGTGCATATTGTGTGCATATATATACAATATATTGTATATTGCAAATGGACAAAACATCACCAAATGGACATGGCTGTTTCTTGTAAATGGAAAAGACTTTGAAGACGAAACTCTGTGAGCACAGGTTTGGCTAAGTGTACTTTTAGTCCAGAAACAAGATAGCATTGAGGCTTCAACGCTCTTTGAGTTAATGCACATTTTCTGTGATTAACCAGTTATGCATTAGGGGGTGCTATTAAAATGTTTGGATGAAAAACGTTCCCATTTTAAACAAGATATTTTGTCACGGAAAGATGCATATAATTGACGACTATGCATATAATTGACAGCTTTGGAAAGAAAACACTCTGACGTTTCCAAAACTGCAAAGATAGTCTGAGTGCCACAGAACTGATGTTACAGGCAAAACCGCCTCATGCCAATGATTCCTTATATGGCTGTGAATGAGCTACGAATGAGCTTACGTTTTCCACATATTCCCCAAGGTGTCTACAGCATTGTGACGTCTTTTTACGCATTTCCATTGAAGAATAGCCAGAAGGGACCATATATAGCAAGTGGTCACATTGTGTCTCCCGCAGAAAATCTTGCGTAAAATACTGAGGTAGCCATTTTTCCAATCGCTTTTTATGAGAAACCAATTGCCTCAAAAGATATATTATGGAATATATATGTTAAAAACACCTTGAGGATGGATCCTAAACAACGTTTGCCGTGTTTCTGTCGATATTATGGAGTCAATTTTGAAAAAAGTTTGGCGTTGTAGTGGTAGCATTTTCCGGTCGATTTCTCAGCCAAGCATGATGAACAAACGGAAGCTATTTCGCCTACAAAAATAATATTTTTGGAAAAAAGGAACATTTGCTATCTAACTGGGAGTCTCCTTAGTGAAAGCATCCGAAGTTCTTCAAAGGTAAATTATTTAATTTGGTTGCCTTTCTTATTTTCGTGAAAATGTTGCCTGCTGCCAGCAGAGCCTAGCATGATAAACTTACACAAATGCTTGTCTAGCGCTGGCTGTAACGCATTTTTTGAAAAACTGAGAAGACAGTGTTGTTAAATGTCAAAATCGGTAATACAGCTCAAATTTGACCACTTCACGTCAAATTACATAAAACTACGGTGTACGGAAAAATAGAACCAGTCATGTATCTATCATAATTTACGAGAATTCGTACAACGTCCGTTTGATGAGGGTTAAACAAATGTGTTTTTTTCCCCCCCAAAAAGTTTTAGATCCAGAGCTCTAAGTGATTTCTGTGATTTTCTGTACTCACACACGCAGTCAATGTGGAATGACACAGTGTGGGGCTTATAAAGACACAGAGCCTGCAATAGTTACCTGCGTTCGAACCGTTAAATAACCGTCAGACATAGAGCTCTGAAGCTTCATAAACATGTTCCAGAGTTTAAGTCGTAGTGCACGGTGAGTTATATGGCTCTAGAAGGTCCTCGGGCTCAGAAACACCATTTGCAATAACTTCAACACATTTTTAACGTTGCGAAAATGAGGACATTTAGAAAAGTCCCAGGATCACAAGACCAGATGCATTGAAACCGGCTCAGCCCATAGAGACAGACCCTAAAGTTTCTGTCCGATAGCTCTTTCAAGGACCCCGTAGCAATACCCAGAAATAGTTCATTTTCAGCACTAATTATGGTCGCTGCTCGGGCTCCGAATAACCTATCGAGCTGAAGCTCGGGATTTGGGGTTGCCTCTGCTAGTCCTACACATAATGTCAGAACTGGACCCGCAGCTAGAATGTAACTATGTGTTTTATTTTATTTTAATTGTTTTAACAGAAGGCGCTGTTAATTCTGGGCTGGCTCTGAAATATGTGATAGTTGGCTTCTAAACGAGTTAGACAAAGTGGGTTTGGTGTCAGAGTGATATGTTATTGACTGGTGAACACTGGCTGACTTTTGTCCATTTCCAATAAGTTTAAACAGTGATGAACCATCACTAAATGGACAGGCTGAAATCAACACTGAACGTGTTGGCAAATGGAATCACTGTAGACTCTAGGCCGTGCCAAGTTCAACGAGGTGCCCCACTTGACAGTAGTTCGCTCGGTCTGACCGCAGCGACCATCTAACAAAGTAGGCCCAAAATTAAGCATGACCTAAATTTGAGGTGCTTTTGGGTGACAGCGGCAGAACCGCTGAGGCTATAAACACAATTCAACCACAGGAACATTCCTAAGGATCTGTGCAAGCCTAACATTGACATGTGGAATTAACCCTTTACAACGTAACGTGTTTACGGGTGTTCATTTTTTATGGTTTTAACAGAAGGCATGATGAATTGTGGGCCGGCATTGAAATATGTGATAGTTGGCTTCTAAAAGAGTTGGACAAAGTGAGTTTGGTGTCAGTATGTATACGTTTGGTGTCAGTATGATATCTTATTTATTGATGACTGACTTGATGGCAGTATAATACACTGGCACTGTACATTTTATGTTGCCAGTGTACATTTCCAATATATTTAATGAGGGATTTACTATCTCCAAATGGACAGGCTGAAATCAACACCAACGAGTGATGGAGAGGAACCACTATCACTGCTTGGTCATCCCGAGTTCAATGAGCCAGTCAATTTGGCAGTTCTGCAGTTTTTTAGAGCATGACCAATTTGTATCGGTAAATGCCCATTGTAATACATTGCAAATGGACAGCGTACATTTCCAATGTATTTAATGAGGGATTTACCATCATCAAATGGACAGGCTGAAATCAACACCAATGAGTGATGAAGAGGAACCACTATCACTAATAGGCCCACTATCACTGATAGGCCATCCCTAGTTCAATGAGCCAGTCAATTGGGCATTTCTGCAGTAAATTAGAGCATGACCAATTCGTGTTGGTAAATGCCCATTGGAAGACATTGCAAATGCACAGTGTGCATTTCCAATGCATTTAATGAAGGATTTACCATCACCAAATGGACAGGCTGAAATCAACACCAATGAGTGATGAAGAGGAACCACTATCACTAATAGGCCCACTATCACTGATAGGCCATCCCTAGTTCAATGAGCCAGTCAACTGGGCATTTCTGCAGTATATTAGAGCATGTCCAATTCGTGATGGTAAATGCCCATGGTAAGACATTGCAAATGGACAATGTTCAATTGTACATTTTCAATGTATTTAATGAGGGATTTAACATCACCAAATGGACAGGCTGAAATCAACACCAATGAGAGATTGGACAGTGTCCATTACACATATGCTATATTGTCAGTGTGAACAAGCTCTTCTTCAAGTTGACTGTGTCCATTGCCAATGTATATCCATAAGGACTTCACATTACGAAATGGACATGCTGAATCAACATCAGTGAGAAATGATTGTTTCCTATAACATCCTATGATCAAAAATGGCAAATAGACCTTCTAGGTTGATTCAGGGCTTAACATAGTGAAATATATCACTTGGTCAGTATATATGCCATTTGGACATTTCTTATGCCATTTGGACATGGTTCACTGACTTCTGGGAAGCAGACTTCCTTTGCTCATATATGGCAAATGGACATAAAATCCTGATTTGGTACTTTCAATACTTATATATGCCATTTGGACATTTCTTATGCCATTTGGACAGGGTTCACTGACTTTTGGGTTAGGAAGCCGACTTCCTATGATCATATGGCAAATGGACAAAACATAGGCCTTATGGACAAACTCAATAAAATAAGACAAATGTACAGTATATCACAAAAGTGAGTACACCACTCACGCTTTTGTAAATATTTGAGTATATCTTTTCATGTGACAACACTGAAGAAATGACACTTTGCTACAATGTAAAGTAGTGAGTGTGCAGCTTGTTTAACCTCTAGCGACGAGCAATCCCGTATCCGGGAGCATAATCATAGCCTCAAGCTCATTACCATAACGCAACGTTTCCTATTCATGAAAATCGCAAATGAAATGAAAAATATATTCAAACACAAGCTTAGCCTTTTGTTAGCAACACTGTCCTCTCAGATTTTCAAAATATGCTTTTCAACCAAAGCTACACAAGCATTTGTGTAAGAGTATTGATAGCCTAGCATAGCATTAAGCCTAGCATTCAGCAGGCAACATTTTCACAAAAACAAGAAAAGCATTCAAATAAAATAATTTACCTTTGAAGAACTTCGGATGTTTTCAATGACGAAACTCTTAGTTAGATAGCAAATGTTCATTTTTTCCAAAAAGATTATTTGTGTAGACGAAATAGCTCCGTTTTGTTCATCACGTTTGGCTAAGAAAAAGACCGGAAAATGCAGTCACTTACAACGCCAAACTTTTTTCCAAATTAGCTCCATAATATCGACAGAAACATGGCAAACGTTGTTTAGAATCAAACCTCAAGGTGTTTTTCACATATCTATTTGATAATCTATCAGTGGTGGCAGTTGACTTCTCATCAGAAGCATACGGAAAAATACTGCAGCTGGTGATTACGCAATAATTGCGACGGAGGACACCAAGCGACCACCTGGTAGATGTAGTCTCTTATGGTCAATCTTCCAATGATATGCCTACAAATACGTCACAATGCTGTTGACACCTTGGGGAAGCGACAGAAAGCCTAAGCTCATTCGTGGCCCATTCACAGCCATATAAGGAGTCATTGGTATGAGTCGGTTTCAAAAAATGCGGCACTTCCTGATTGGATTTTTATCTGTTTTTTTTTCTGTAACATCAGTTCTGTGGCACTCACAGATAATATCTTTTGCAGTTTTGGAAACGTCAGTGTTTTCTTTCCAAAGCTGTCAATTATATGCATAGTCGAGCATCTTTCCATGACAAAATATCTTGTTTAAAACGGGAACGTTTTTCATCCAAAAATTAAAATAGCGCCCCCTATATTCAAGAAGTTAACAGTGTAAATCTGCTGTCCCCTCAAAATAACCCAGTCCTCTTCTGTCTGTGCCGGGTGGAGATCACAGTGGTTGTAGAAGGTGCAACAGGACAGCACCTCAAGAGTAAATATGAACAGTTTAGGGTTCCATAGCCGCAGGCAGAACAGTTGAAACTGGAACAGCGGCAAGGCCAGGTGGACTTGGGACAGCAAGGAGTCATCATGCCAGGTAGTCCAGACGCATGGTACTAGGGCTCAGGTCCTCCGAGAGAGAGAAAGAGAGAATTAGAGAGAGCATACTTAAATTCACACAGGACACCGGATAAGACTCCCATTCGGAGTCAGTGTCACTGTGAAAGAAAATGTTCAGTTAGAATAGTTTCACATATGAGCCCTGTATCAACAGGTATTATAAACATACAGTGCCTTGTGAAAGTATTCGGCCCCCTTGAACTTTGCGACCTTTTGCCACATTTCAGGCTTCAAACATAAAGATATAAAACTGTATTTTTTTGTGAAGAATCAACAACAAGCGGGCCACAATCATGAAGTGGAACGACATTTATTGGATATTTCAAACTTTTTTAACAAATCAAAAACTGAAAAATTGGGCGTGCAAAATTATTCAGCCCCCTTAAGTTAATACTTTGTAGCGCCACCTTTTGCTGCGATTACAGCTGTAAGTCGCTTGGGGTATGTCTCTATCAGTTTTGCACATCGAGAGACTGACATTTTTTCCCATTCCTCCTTGCAAAACAGCTCTAGCTCAGTGAGGTTGGATGGAGAGCATTTGTGAACAGCTTTCAGTTCTTTCCACAGATTCTCGATTGGATTCAGGTCTGGACTTTGACTTGGCCATTCTAACACCTGGATATGTTTATTTTTGAACCATTCCATTGTAGATTTTGCTTTATGTTGTGGATCATTGTCTTGTTGGAAGACAAATCTCCGTCCCAGTCTCAGGTCTTTTGCAGACTCCATCAGGTTTTCTTCCAGAATGGTCCTGTATTTGGCTCCATCCATCTTCCCATCAATTTTAACCATCTTCCCTGTCCCTGCTGAAGAAAAGCAGGCCCAAACCATGATGCTGCCACCACCATGTTTGACAGTGGGGATGTTGTGTTCAGGGTGATGAGCTGTGTTGCTTTTACGCCAAACATAACGTTTTGCATTGTTGCCAAAAAATTCCATTTTGGTTTCATCTGACCAGAGCACCTTCTTCCACATGTTTGGTGTGTCTCCCAGGTGGCTTGTGGCAAACTTTAAACGACACTTTTTATGGATATCTTTAAGAAATGGCTTTCTTCTTGCCACTCTTCCATAAAGGCCAGATTTGTGCAATATACGACTGATTGTTGTCCTATGGACAGAGTCTCCCACCTCAGCTGTAGATCTCTGCAGTTCATCCAGAGTGATCATGGGCCTCTTGGCTGCATCTCTGATCAGTCTTCTCCTTGTATGAGCTGAAAGTTTAGAGGGACGGCCAGGTCTTGGTAGATTTGCAGTGGTCTGATACTCCTTCCATTTCAATATTATCGCTTGCACAGTGCTCCTTGGGATGTTTAAAGCTTGGGAAATCTTTTTGTATCCAAATCCGGCTTTAAACTTCTTCACAACAGTATCTCGGACCTGCCTGGTGTGTTCCTTGTTCTTCATGATGCTCTCTGCGCTTTTAACGGACCTCTGAGACTATCACAGTGCAGGTGCATTTATACGGAGACTTGATTACACACAGGTGGATTGTATTTATCATCATTAGTCATTTAGGTCAACATTGGATCATTCAGAGATCCTCACTGAACTTCTGGAGAGAGTTTGCTGCACTGAAAGTAAAGGGGCTGAATAATTTTGCACGCCCAATTTTTCAGTTTTTGATTTGTTAAAAAAGTTTGAAATATCCAATAAATGTCATTCCACTTCATGATTGTGTCCCACTTGTTGTTGATTCTTCACAAAAAAATACAGTTTTATATCTTTATGTTTGAAGCCTGAAATGTGGTAAAAGGTCACAAAGTTCAATGGGGCCGAATACTTTCGCAAGGCACTGTATATATAGAGAGAGTACAGGGAACATAAGGTTGAATATATTATTATGACCTGCTAGATCTACTGTCTCTTTTATATTATGATGTTTCAGCTAGATCTACTGTCTCTATTATATTATGACAGACCAGCTAGATTTACTGTCTTTATTATATTACAACAGACCAGCTGTATCTACAATCTCCATTTCACTTTGGGCATTGTTGTGGGCCTGCCCTCCCCTCAACAGCCTCAAATAGGCTATTTCATGTGGGTTGGGGTGGGGCGGCAGACACACGCATCTCACATTTCATGACATTACATGTTTATATATTGCTTCTAAAATAAATAAAAAAAATCATGAATGATATTTTATATTATTAATTTCAAACAAGGGCATTAGCATGATAAGAACTTACCAGTCCAAAACGATGTCCACTACCGTTCAAAAAATATACCTCCACAATTGCTAAATGAATCGTCTTACAACAATCTCTGTCTCACTTTCCCAATCAATTTATTCTAAAATTGTGTGTACATCTGTATATCTAGATTTAGATTTAGCTTTCCCTGACTTAGTCGCCATAATGGTTGATATATAAACAGCTGAATCTGCGCGTTTACCAAACAATGCAGTGCGTAATATGTGTTTCTCCTTCCGGTATGAAACTTCAATAGCGAATTACTCTCGTTACGCTGGAGCTTACTACATGGGTTGGTCTTGCAACACATAAACATGGCCTATTGCCGTTTACCTCAGCTCATTGGCTATCTACCCAGCTAGATTTCAAGACGATCAGTGGTCATTGGGTTAAAAGACAGTCAATCAACGAAACAGTGGGCAAATCATTGGTGCACAATGATGTCATGACTTGTCTTCAAATCGGTTTCTTTCAGTCAATACGTCCTGCGAAATGGCCCATCACGTTTGATTGTGTTACAAACAAACCTGTTGATTGCAGTGAAACCAAACATGACTGGAAAAGTCACATTCTGTGTGGGTTATTTACCTGGAATGTGTCGTCAAAAATGGAATGAGACGGAATTCACGACACAAGCTGTTCACAAAATGTTTCGTGTTAGGCTATAAAAACTGATTTTATCAAACAAAAGATCATTCATTTGTGTAACAATGAGCATTGGAATTGCAAACAGGCGAAGATCGTCAAAGGTAAACTATTTATTGTAATGCAGTTTGTGATTATGTTACGCCTGTGCTGGTTAAAATTGTTGTTTTTTATGGGGCTCTATGCTCAGATAATCACATTGTATTCTTTCGCAGTAAATCCTTTATTTCCCTATTTTAAACGCAGTTGGATTAGCAAGATTCTAGGCTTTCGATACATGTGCGACACTTGCATTTTCATGAATGTTTAATATGACTATTTATGCAGCGATCACCGTATGTTGTGGAATTTCAACCCGCTAGCGGGTTCCGTGCGCAGAGTGATTAACGTTCTTGGGCATGGAGATCACCAGAGCTTCACAGGTTGCCACTGGAGTCCTCTTCCACTCCTCCATGACGACATCACGGAGCTGGTGGATGTTAGAGACCTTGCACTCTGTCACGTTCTGACCTTTATTTCCTTTGTTTTGTCTTTATTTAGTATGGTCAGGGCGTGAGTTGGGGTGGGAAGTCTATTTTAGTTTTTCTATTTCTGTGTTTTACCTGATATGGTTCTCAATCAGAAGCAGCTGTCTATCATTGTCCCTGATGAGAACCGTATTTAGGTAGCCTGTTTTCCTTTGTGTTTTGTGGGTGGTTATTTTCAGTCTTTGTGTGTCTGCACCAGATAGAACTGTTTCGATTGTCACTTTGTTGTTTTGTATTTTTGAAGTGTTCAGTTTCTTATTAAAAGGATGAACACTAACCACGCTGCGCATTGGTCCTCCGATCCTGCCGTTACACACTCCACCTTTCCGTTTGAGGATGCCCCACAGATGCTCAAAAGGTTTAGGTCTGGAGACATGCTTGGCCAGTCCATTACCTTTACACTCAGCTTCTTTAGCAAGGCAGTGGTCGTCTTGGAGGTGTGTTTGGGGTCATGTTGGAATACTGCCCTGTGGCCCAGTCTCCGAAAGGAGGGGATCATGCTCTGCTTCAGTATGTCACAGTACATGTTGGCATTCATGGTTCCCTCAAAGAACTGTAGCTCCCCAGTGCCGGCAGCACTCATGCAGCCCCAGACCATGACACTCCCACCAACATGCTTGACCGTAGGCAAGACACACTTGTCTTTGTACTCCTCACCTGGTTGCCCCCACACACGCTTGACACCATCTGAACCAAATACGTTTCTTGGTCTCATCAGACCACAAGACATGGTTCCAGTAATCCATGTCCTTAGTCTGCTTGTCTTCAGCAAACTATTTGTGGGCTTTCTTGTGCATCATCTTTAGAAGAGGCTTCCTTCTGGAATGACAGCCATGCAGACCAATTTGATGCCGTATACGGCGTATGGTCTGAGCACTGACAGGTTGACCCCCCACCCCTTCAACCTCTGCAGCAATGCTGGCAGCACTCATACGTCTATTTCCCAAAGACAACCTCTGGATATCATGCTGAGCATGTGCACTCAACTTCTTTGGTCGACCATGGCGAGGCCTGTTCTGAGTGGAACCTGTCCAGTTAAACCACTGTATGGTCTTGGCCACCGTGCTGCAGCTCAGTTTCAGGGTCTTGGCAATCTTCTTATAGCCCAGGCCATCGTTATGAAGAGCAACAATTGTTTTTTTCAGATAATCAGAGTGTTCTTTGCCATGAGGTGCCATGTTGAACTTCCAGTGACCAGCCAGTATGAGGATAGTGTGAGAGCGATGACACCAAATATAACACATCTACTCATTGAACGAACCCTCACTATCTGCAATTTGGCAGTATGCCCAGACCCTTTTTGAGAACGATACCTAGTTATCTTAGGTCTCAGCTTAGAGAGAAGAAGCCTTGTGAGGTATTGGTCTGTCACATGCTTGACCCAGTATTGGTCGGTCACATGAATGACGCAGATGTTAATGATGAATTAATTATGAATAAAGCTAAATCATGCAAATATGACTTGTCTGCAGTATATAAGAGAACTAACAGAACTGCCCCATTAGAGCTCACTTCAGACCGGTACTTTTTGCATCTAAGTTTGACTGTGACCTCTCCAGCTTGCTGACAATTAAGAGTGATCCATGTAGGATTGACTTCAAGTGTCCCCATGTAAGAATTTCCACAACAGAGGGAGCATGGCAAAAAATTGCAGACAGAGTAAATGCGCATGTGAAGTGGCACGATTCCAATATCGAATAGGCCTAGCTTACACACATGGGTGATTAGTAATAATGCTTTCACTTTATAGAACACTTTTATTGCACCCCTGGTGATATTAAGTGTCAAGGCTATGGCCTAATATGTAATTTGTAGTAACAATTTCATAATTGTAATGGTAGGCCCATTCCATAGCATGTATAGGATGAATAATTATTTATTTAATTCTCGGGCAACTGTGGTCTATGTTTAGTTGTGACCCCATGGGAGTCACAGATCATCTGACAAAAGAAGTAAGGAAGATCATTGAATTAAATGTGTTTCTGAAAATGATTTGGTTTGGTGAAATTGTAGGCTACAGTAACCTGTTAGTTAATGCTGTGAAAATATTTCTATTCATTGTAGTCTCCTTCATTTGGTCCAGAGCGACTTTGAATTGGAGATATGTGTCCCATCTATAGCACCAATGACATTTGGAAAATGTATCATGTTTATCATGTTGCCTAGGTTTATTAATGTCACGCATTGATCTGTTTCACCTGTCTTTGTGCTTGTCTCCACCCTCCTCCAGGTGTCGCCCATCTTCCCCATTATCCCCTGTGTACTTATACCTGTGTTTTCTGCTTGTCTGTTGCCAGTTTGTCTTGTTTGTCAAGCTTAACAGCATTTGTTCCTGTCAGCGCCTGTCTTTCCCAGCATCTCTTTTTCTTGCCCTCCTGGTTTGTGACCCTTGCCTGTCCGGACCCTGTACCCGCCCGCTTGACCACTCTGTCCGTACCTGAGCCTGCCTGCCGTCCTGTACCTTCGCTCCACCTCTGGATTACTGACCCCTGCCTGCCTTGACCTGTCGTTGCTTGCCTCGGTGGTTACAATAAACATTGTTACTTCACACAGTCTGCACTTGGATCTTCATTCCTGATAATTAATATGAGATTAGCAAAGCATCACTGGTGGTCAACTGATCGCAGCCTACTGTACCTAGTTCAGCATCGCCCACACATAAGAAAACTTCCTGTGGCAAAAAATTGCTAAGCAATACACAGAGTTTGTATAGCAGTCAAAGCGAAACCGTGTAGGGTTACATTTGCAATATATGGGTTGAGTAAATTGACCAGCTATATGAGTGATTGTGCGGAAAAACAGTAATGTCAAGTGGATTTTCCAAGAAGGGACAGGCCATAGTGATGAATAAGAATCTGATTGGCGGAGAAGTCCCATATTTATTCATCAGGACAGGCTAAATCTTGCTAAATCACTAATCCTGCTTTCTGGAATACCCCTCGAATGCAATGTTTCATGAGCTAAAATTTAAAAAAAAATCGCAGTAATATGCACAAAAATTATATTTCTCTCCAATTTTGATTACTAAATTGTTTACTTCCCTGTTAGTGAGAATTTCTCATTTGCCAAGATAATCCACCCACCTGACAAGTGTGGCATATCATAAAAGGGATTAATCAATCAAATCAAATTGTATTTGTTACATGTGGCGAATACAACAGCTCTAGATCTTACAGTGAAATGCTCACCTTCAAGCCCTTAACCAAAAATTCATTTTTAAGAAAATTGAAGTGTCAAGAAAGTGTTTACTAAATAAACTGAAGTAAACAGTATATAAATAAAATAAATAAGAGACTATAAAATAACAAAGAATTAAAGAGCAACAATAAAGTAACCGTAAAAAGTCTATATACAAGGGGGTACCGGTACAGAGTCAATGTGTGGGGGCACAGGTTAGTCGAGGTAATTGAGGTAATATGTACATGTGGGTAGAGTTATTAAAGTGACTATGCATAGTTAATAACAGAGAGTAGCAGCAGTGTAAAAGAGGGGGGAGGGCAATGCAAGTAGTCCGTGTCGCCATTGGATTAGATGTTCAGGAGTCTTATGGCTTGTGGGTAGAAGCTGTTTAGAAGCCTCTTGGACCTAGACTTGGACCTAGGCTCCGGTACCGCTTGCTGTGCAGTAGCAGAGAGAACAGTCTATGACTAGGGTGGCTGGAGTCTTTGGCAATTTTTAGGGCCTTCCTCTGACACCACCTGGTATAGAGGTCCTGGATAGCAGGAAGCATGCCCCAGTGATGTTCTGGGCCGTATGCACTACCCTCTGTAGTGCCTTGCGGTCGGAGGCCGAGCAGTTGCCATACCAGGCGGTGATGCAACCAGTCAGGATGCTCTCAATGGTGCAGCTATAGAACATTTTGAGTATCTGAGGACCCATGCCAAATCTTTCCAGTCTCTTGAGGGGGAATAGGCGTTGTTGTGCACTCTTCACAACTGTCTTGGTGTGTTTCGAACATGATAGTTAGTTGGTGATGTGGACACCAAGGTACTTAACGCTCTCAACCTGCACAACTACAGCCCTGTCGATGAGATTGGGGGCATGCTCGGCCCTCCTTTTCCTGAAGTCCACGATCATCCCCTTTGTCTTGATCACATTGAGGGAGAGGTTGTTATCCTGGCACCAGACTTGCAGGTCTTTGACCTCCTTCCTATAGGATGTCTCATCGTTGTCGGTGATCAGGCCATCCACTGTTGTGTCATTGGCAAACTTAATAATGGTGTTGGATTCATGCCTTGCCGTGCAGTGATGGGTGAACAGGGAGTACAGGAGCGGACTGAGCACGCACCCATGAGGGGCCCCCGTGTTGAGGATCAGCGTGGCAGATGTATTGTTACCTACCTGAAAGATTAGTGGAATCTGTGTGGGTAGCTGGACAGGTAGGATGACTGACAGTGAAGGTGAACAGGTGGTCACGTGTCACGTGACAGAGGAATGGATGAGACTGAGGCAGGAATTCCTTTAACCATAAAGTGGTATATTTACTGAGTAGTCTGTGCTGCATCACAAAGGAAACAAACAACATGTATCCAATCAAATTCATAATCAAAGATGAAATCATATCATTCATTATTAACATAATTTAGGGAATTCAACAGTCCAGTTCATTAAGAAGTCAATAGTAATCATCCGTGAGTCATTTAGGCTCGTAACTATTTATCATAAATCATGAAAGAAATCAAATAGGGAATGGTTATACAATCTATAATCCCCATTAATAAAGTCAATCAGTTAGCAAACAATGACGTTTCTCATTTCACTCTTTCAATTGTCTTCATGTGTACATATAATTCATTTCAATACACATGAACCATATCGATTGCATAATTGGCCTATGAGGATCCGTAGGGCCGTGATCATTGACAATTCACATTACACAATATGTTTGAAGCTGCGCTCCAAGCCGCGCTCCGCGGTAATAACTATTAACAGTAACTGAATGGCCCACTCTCCCGATCGTCACAGATAATTCAGATGAAAGGTAAAAGTCGGTCGACTTACGTGGATTCATGGACGCACAGAACTTCTGGATCAGATGGAGTTAAGGAAGAGAAAGTAGCGAGATCAGGCGATGGCAATTTCCTCCTTTTATGGAGTTGAGATCGGTCGGACATTTCCACCTGACCTAATTAAAGCGCCCCTGGCCCAGCTGAGTAAATGGCAATGAATTAAAGGATTATTCCACCAACTCCATGGGCCTTTTCTACACTACCCTTACTACCTGGGGCCGGCCCGTCAGGAAAGGAAGTCCAAGATCCAGTTGCAGAGGGAGGTGTTTAGTCCCACTGTCCTTAGCTTAGTGATGAGCTTTGAGGGTACTATGGTGTTGAAAGCTGAGCTGTAGTCAATGAAGAGCATTCTTACGTTGGTGTTCCTTTTGTCCAGCTGGGAAAGGGCAGTGTGTCATCTGTGGATCTGTTGGGGCAGTATGCAAATTGTAGTGGGTCTAGGGTTTCTGGGATAATGGTGTGGATGTGAGCCATGACCAACCTTTCTAAGCACTTCATGGCTACAGATGTGAGTGCTACGGGTCTGTAGTCATTTAGGCAGGTTACCTTGGTGTTCTTCGGCACAGGGACTATGGTGGCCTGCTTGAAACATGTTGGTATTACACACTCGGTCAGGAACAGGTTGAAAATGTCAGTGAAGTCACTTGGTCAGCGCATGCTCGGGAATACATGTCCTGATGGTTCGTCGGAGGGCATAGCAGGATTTCTTATAAGTGTCCAGGTTAGAATCCCGCTCTTTAAAAGCGGCAGCTCTACCCTTTAGCTCAGTGCGGCTGTTGCCTGTAATCCATGGCTCCTGGTTGGGGTATGTACGGACTGTCACTGTGGGGACGATGTCATCGATGAACTTATTGATGAAGCCAGTGACTGATGTGGTGTACTCCTCAATGCCATCAGAATAATCCCAGAACATATTCCAGTCTGTGCTAGCAAAACAGTGCTATAGCTTAGCATCTGCGTCATCTGACCACTTCCGTATTGAGCGAGTCACTGGTACTTTCTGCTTTAGTTTTTGCTTGTAAGCAGCAATCAGGTGGATAGAGTTAAGGTCAGATTTGTGACAGAGCTGGAACGGTGTTTGTCAGGCCATGAGATCCCGAAAATCGATCTTCTCACAAAATTGTCTGAACAGTTTTTTGCCTAATAGTCCTACAAAAGCGATGGTGTTCTCCATTTTGCTCTACGACCCCCATGAGTGTCTTGGGACTCGTCAGAAGAGGGTACAGTCAATCTTCCAACTTTTGTCGGTAGCGTCCGAACAGTTTGGATTACACACTAATATGACCCCTCAGTGGAAGGTGAGACTCTCATGAACATGTACAGACCGTCACAAGACCCGTCTGAAGGTCCCCATTACCAGTTGAAAAAAATGATAGAATTACAGTATATATGGAGACTGTTTAAACACATGTTTAAAAAAAAAAAAAAAAAAAAAAGGAACAAATGCTTCCTGATCTTTCTTATATCTCTCAGTTATAGGACAGACACTTCAGAACAAACTTCCTTTACATTTTTTGGGGGGACAATCTGTTGTTCCATGTAGTGAATCTGTTATTAAATGCATTTGTATGGGCTAATAGCAGTAAGCCCCCCCAAAAAATGTTATCAAAAAATGTTTTTATCAATTTTTTAAAAAACTCCTTAAAATTCCAAATCAAACTGCTAAATGATCCTTGCTATGTCCTTCTGGAAATAATTCCACGTATCTTAGTAGAACCCCCCCTCCACCGGTTTAGACATTTGATGCATATCTGTATTCCCAATTATGTGAAATCCATAGATTAAGCCTTAATGAATTCATTTCGATTGACTCATTTCCTTACATGAACTGTAACTTATATGGTTGCATGTTGCGTTTATATTTTTGCTCAGTGTAGCTTTCGTTTTGATGACTGTTTGCAAGATGGACAGATTATAAATGTAGGTCCATAATAATTTTTACACAGTTTGTGTGGAAAACCCTACTTCTTCCAGTCAGATCTGTCCTTGTTTTCAGATGGCAAAACCTCTGCAAGGTGGCAGTTCTCCACCCCACTCCTCAGAAGTGTAATTTTCCAGTTACACCTCTAATCTCTCACAGGACCCCCTGATCTGTCAATTGTCACCTCTGACCCTGCCCACTTTCTGACCCTGCCCATTACAAGGCCGGCACCAGTATATAAGAGGTGATTGGGCCCAGGCCGGGCCAGATTCAGTATTCCTCATTTGAAAAAAATGTTACCCCCTCTTTCTCCCCAATTTCGTGGTATCCAACTGGTAGTAGTTACAGTCTTGTCTCATCGCTGTAACTCCCATACGGTCTCGGGAGAGGCGAAGGTCGAGAGCCATGCGTCCTCCAAAACACAACCCAACCTAGCCGCCCTGCTTGTTGACACAATGCACATCCAACCCAGAAGCCAGCAACACTAATGTGTCAGAGGAAACACCATACACCTGGTGACCTGGTCAGCGTGCACTGCACCCGGCACGACACAGGAGTCGCTAGTGGCGATGAGACAAGGATATCCCTGCCGGTCAAACCCTCCCTAACCCAGATGACGCTGGGCCTCCCAGTGGGCCTCCCAGTCGCGGCCGACTGCAACAGAGCCTGGGCTCGCACCCAGAATCTCTGGTGGCACAGCTAGCACTGTGATGCAGTGCCTTAGAACACTGCGCCACACGAGAGGCAGTATAACTTTTTTTAGAGAAAGGATTAACACACAAACCACTGGACTGCTTTAATGGAGTTAGTTTCGATTAGATTTGAGGCATTTCAATGTTGATAGAGATTGTTTTTCCCCAAGATAAAAAACAACATCAAACCACCACATGGATTGAATGGGTTCATGGGCCAGGGCCTTGAGTTTAACACATATCCTCTATAGCCTCTCTTCCTGTCTCAATAGTCCTGCTCACAGTTGGGTGGAGCACTCCCACCATCTCTTCCCTTTCCTCATGTCTCTCCATGGTCTCTCCTCACCTTTCTCTCTATATAATATTTCCTTATTTCTATCTCCAGAGTCTCCTCACATCTCTCAATATTCTCCCCTCATTCTACCACCTCCTTAATCTCAGCACCCAACTCCTTCCAGTCTCTCCTACAGCACACTCTTCTCCATACTCAAGGCATCTGTTTATGCATTGCTATACTGTAAGATTCTGACTTTGTACTCTCTCACTTTCAGTCTCCTTTTACTTTAGTGTCTGACTATCTCTCTACCATCCAATCCACACAGACATTATCAGCCCCTGATAAACTGTGGCTCGGCTGAGTGGTTCTAATTGACACATAATCCTCTTGTTCCCCTCTATCTGACATCCAGCAGAATATGCAATGAGGAGAACAGAGATGAGAGCTGGAGTTGAATAGGGCGGCCATATTTACAACTACAGTGTGACCTGTGTGAAAACTGGCTCCATCTTATCTGTATTAAGTGTGATTAAAGGAACGGTGTGCCTCGTAGAGGATGGCAGGTCACTGATAAAAGGCTGCCATCTCCAGAACTCATATGAAAATTAACTGTCACTCGCTACCACATTCTCTGAGGCTGTTATCTGATATGACCAGGACTTTTTTAATACGATTGATTGAGTCTTATTTGAAAGGGAACTGTCAGTGATACATTTTCAGTTTTACTGGCAATGGGAGAGTGTGTGTCTGTTGACTGTGAGGGGAAAGGAAGGAGGTGGAGGTTATTACTTTGTGACAGTCCCAATCCTCTATGATCTCTCTAAGCACTCACCTGCTTCATTTGGAAAGGATAAAGACTCCCCTGTACTCTTGAGAGACTGGAGGTATACCACTGTCAGTACCCTATTCTGCCTCTCAATCAAAGAGTTCTCTGGAGAACCCTGATAAACTACTGTGGATCCAAGTCATACACTGTGATTAAGTGAGGGTTTGATGCTTCTATAATTACTAAGTCATTATCTATTAGATTAAATCTCGGCTGGTGAATATTTAAAATCGTATCATGAGGCTTTCTTTGGAAGACCAATTTTATATTCAAAATTATTTTCATTATGACCTCTTCGGATGACACATTTTTTTTTATTAACGCCAATGTTAAGAATGTTAAACAAGTGTTCCAAAACTTTTTGGGCCCACGATGCCATTTTGATATCAGAAAAATGCTTGCAACCCCACCATGTGAAAAAAGGGATATAATCAACACAGCCAGTGTTAACTTTTTTATTTGAGGCTATGACTTAAATCTGAATGAAGATTGGTTTGAAGTGACTGAAATTCATCAGAGGTATTGGGAAGTTCAGCAAGACATCAGGGAAAATCATGGAAGATCAGGCAATAAATGTGTATGATCTTCTGCTTAGAAAAAAACATAATCATTGCTTTCCCCCCAGTAATTTTGTGCTGATTTGGTGCCTAGTCACGTTCACTCTGTTCTAACGAGTCCTGCACATCTTGTGGAGGGGAACAGAAGACACATACAGTGCCTTCAGAAAGTATTCACACCCCTTTTTCCACGTTTTGTTGTGGTACAGCCTGAATTTAGAATAGATTCAATTGAGATGTTTGGTCACGGGCCTACACGCAATACCCCATAATGTAAAAGTGGAATAATGTTTTAGATTTTTTATTACAAATTAATAAAAAATCAAAAGCTTAAATGTTTTGAGTCAATAACTATTCAACACCTTTGTCATGGCAAGTCGAAATAAGTTCAGGAGTAAAAATATGATTAACAAGTTAAATAACCAGTTGCACTCTGTGGACTCACTCTGTGTAAAATAGTGTTTAACAAGGTTTTGTCATGAATACCTCATCTCTGTACCTCACACATACAATTATCTTTAAGGTCCCTCAGTTGAGCAGTGAATTTCAAACACAGATTCAACCACAACGACCAGGGAGGTGTACCCATGCCTCGCAATGAAGGGCACCTAATGGTAGATGGGTAAAAATAAGAAAAGCAGACATTGAATATCTCTTTGAGCATGGTGAAGTTATTAATTACATTTTGGATGGTGTCACTACAAAGATACAGGCATCCTTCCTAACTCAGTTGCTGGAGAGGAAGGAAACGGCTCAGGGATTACACCATGAGGCCAATGGTGACTTTAAAACAGAGTTTAATGGCAGTGATAGGAGAAAGCTGAGGATGGATCAACAACATTGTAGTTACTCCACAATACTAACCCAATTGACAGAGTTAAAAGAATAAAGCCTCTATGGAAAACAAATATTCCAAAACACACATCCTGTTTGCAACATGGCAGTAAAGTAATACTGTGGCAATTGTGGCAAAGCTATTCACTTTTTGTCCTTAATACAAATGGTTACGTTTGGGAGTATCACTCTCCATATTTTCAAGAATAGTGTTGGCTGCATTATGTTATGGGTATGCTTGTAATTGTTACGGACAGAGGAGGTTTTCAGGATAAAGAACAAATGGATTGGAGCTAAGTACAGGTAAAATCCTAGAGGAAAACCTGGCTCAGTTTGCCTTCTACCAGACACTTGGAGATTATTTACCCTTTCAGCAGGACAATAATCCTAAAACACAAGGTTGCTTACCAAGAAGGCAGTGAATGTTCCTGAGTTTCTGAGTTACAGTTTTGACTTAAATCTATTTGAAAATCTATGGAAAGACCTGAAAATGGTTGTCTAGCAATGATCAACAACCAATTTGACAGAGCTGGAAGAATTCTGAAAAGAATAATGGACAAATGTTGCACAATCCAGGTTTGGAAAGCTCTTAGAGACTTACCCAGAAAGACTCACAGCTGTTATCGCTGCCAAAGGTGCTTCTACAAAGTATTGGCTCAGCGGTGTGAATACTTATGTAAATGAGATATTTCTGTATTTATTTTCAATACATTTGCAAAAATTCCCCAATGTTTTCACTTTGTCATTTATGGGGTATTGTGTGATAAACTTTGAATTCAGACTGTAACACAATAAAATGTGGAATAAGTCATCGGGTATGAATACTTTCTGAAGGCACTGTACATGTACTGTACATGTTCCTAATAGCTACAACTCAATCAGCTCTATTTGTCGCATCAGATATCAAATGTTATTCACGTAACCATGGTTCTATGAATTAAGCGCATTCAGTTGACTTCAGACTTGATTCAATTTTTTTTGTTAGTTTCTCTTACGGACCCATTTCCAAATCAAGCCACCCAACCCCAATTTTGGTTAATGCTGATGTAAAGCCTACCAACTTGTTTTACTTGTGTGTGTCTGACAAAGAACCACTCATGCATATGTATATTGACAGACCTGCTACATACTGTAGACCTACTAGAGAGGTTCTGAGTTTCCACCCAGAGAAAAATATCCTGGAGCTGCAGGAGATAAGCTTGGCTTCACTTCCTTCCTCATTGACTGAGGTGTGTTGTGTGTGTGTGTGTGTGTGTGTGTGTGTGTGTGTGTGTGCGCGTGTGCGCGCGTGCGCATGTCCATATGTGTGTGTCTGATTGCATGAACGCATTTGTTCATGTGTGTGTGTGAGCTCGGCTTCCCTGGTCTCTCTTTGATTAAGGAGGACTTGCAGGGCCTCAACCTTTGACGTGGAGCCAGACCCATACAGGGGAGTCCTGGTGCTACCTGTGTGTGAAAGGTTAGGTACCAGAAGGGTATCAGGGCTACTTGTGGGGAAGCTGCTTAAACCCTCAGTGGCATCAGGCTACAGGGACTAAGCCAGAATGCCTGTGGAATGGCATCCAGCCAAAACATCTGGTCAATCAACTATCCAAAAGAGATACAGAAAACAATGAGGTGGAGGAGTGAAATGAAACGACAGTATATAAAGTGGTCTACATACCTTTGTTTTGAATATATAAGAGGATATTATGGTTGTACCTTCAGGAGTTGTTGCTGAAGCACTTTATAATCTCCCAGATTAATTTGATGTTTAAAGATGTACCTAGGTGATGGAGAGGCTGTTTTATATCCCCTCTACATTAGTCTACTATGTTCAGTCAGGATTAATTTCCTAACCCAGCTCCAGTCTTTTACGCTGTGTGTCTCCTTTACTAATAGAATGGCCATTCTTCCATTGATGGAACATCTCCCAGAAGATTTGGAAGGGCTCCTCTCCTTTTAAATCATTCCCATAGCAGGGCCCAAGACTGTCCGGGCATATTATTGATCACAGTAGGTTCCCACCTGATTTAGACCCTTTCATTGTTTTCATATAAAATGCACAACAGCAGCCTCCAGTGGATTGAATCTGGGGCATGCTGATTTTCCTCAAAGATACAGTCTTCAAGGGCTTTTTTTGTGCTTGATTCATTGTTCCCATGCATCAGCTGTCTAACATGGCAGTCAGTGAAAAACAAAACAAAAACCAGCCATAGACCAATAATTTCTATGTATTTTGTTCCACAACTGAGGTGTAGTTCTTGGGCATTCATAGTCTTTTCGGTGAGCTGCATCATCATATAAAAGAGCCACATCATTTGGCTCCCAAATGGCTCTTCATTCAAAATGCTTGTAAATCGACCAAGAATCATGACCAAAATGCAAATCTCTAATGTATACCAAAATAAGTAGGCTACCATTATGTCAGATTGTGACATGCACTTTAAAATAGATCTACCTGGCTGAAAATGGAATATAACTTTGCCATTTCTTAAAAGGACATATTTGGGTGTTTTTGAAGCCTTTGTTCATGTTTTTTGAGGGGGACGCCATACTACACAACAAGGATGAGGAAATTATTTGCTGTTTGGGGGAAATTTCTGAAACGTGAAATTACAAAAAAGGTGTCTGGAGATTTGGTTGTAAAAAACAAAAGTTACTCACCATAGTCTAGGAGTAAGGATCCGAAGGATCCGCTTTCTACTTAACACATTTAATCCCATCGGTCACAAAAGGCTCAAAAGAAGTTAAAGTTGTAATTATTTACAAATAAGTAACATGTTATGCACTAGTCTAGTATGATTCAGAGAAGATTCATATGATTTCTCAAAATGGTCACAAGACCACCAGCATAAATGTACTTTTACAGACTGTAACGGCAGATTTCCTCTTCGTCTGAAGTGGAGTAAGGATCGGACCAAGATGCAGCGTGGTAAGTGTCCATATTGTTTTTTAATAAAGACAAATGAACACTCGAACAAAAACAATACAGTACCGTGTGGCGACAAACACTAACACGGAAACAACCACCCACCAACCAACAGTGAAACCCAGGCTACCTAAGTATGATTCTCAATCAGAGACAACTAACGACACCTGCCTCTGATTGAGAACCATACTAGGCCGAAACAGAAACCAAACATAGACTGCCCACCCTAACTCACGCCCTGACCATACTAAATAAAGACAAAACAAAGGAAATTAAGGTCAGAACGTAAGAGTACCCCCCCCACAAAGGTGCGGACACCAGGCCGCTAGACCTGAACCTATAGGGGAGGGTCTGGGTGGGCGTCTGTCCGCGGTGGCGGCTCTGGCGCGGGACGTGGACCCCGCTTCACTACAGTTTTTGTCTGCCTCCTCAATCGCCCCCGTGGCCTCTTATGAGCAGCGACCCTCGCCGCCGACCTCCGACTGGGGACCCTAGCCTGGGTCCTAAATGGACGAGAGATTCCGGCAGCGCCGGACGGACGGGAGACTCCGGCAGCGCTGGGCAGGCGGGAGACTCCGGCAGCGCCGGGCAGGCGGGCGACTCCGGCAGTGCCGGACAGGCGGGAGACTCCGGCAGCCCCGAAGTGAAGGGCGATTCTGGCATCGCCTGGCTGATTGACGGCTCTGGCAGGCATGGGCTGACGGCTGATGGCTCTGGCAGCTCCTGGCTGGCCGACGGCTCTGGCGGCTCCAGGCTGACTGGCGGCTCAGGACAGATGGGAGACTCTGGCGGCTCAGGACAGACGGGAGACTCTGGCGGCTCAGGACAGACGGGAGACTCTGGCGGCTCAGGACAGACGGGAGACTCTGGTGGCTCAGGACAGACGGGAGACTCTGGCGGCTCAGGACAGACGGGAGACTCTGGCAGCGCTGGAGAGGAAGGCTCTGGCAGCGCTGGACAGGTGGGAGCACCTGTAGGCAGAAGACGGAGAGACAGCCTGGTGCGGGGGGCTGCCACCGGAGGGCTGGTGCGTGGAGGTGGCACTGGGTAGACCGGACCGTGCAGGCACACTGGAGCTCTTGGGCACCGAGCCTGCCCAACCTTACCTGGTTGAATGCTCCCCGAAGCCAGGCCAGTGCGGCGAGGTGGAATAGCAAGCACTGGGCTGTGCTGGCGAACCAGGGACACATACTAGGCCGATTCCCCTGGCTGTTCCCAGGGTCCTTTACCGTCCAGAATCTCCTCCCAAGTCCAGTTCTCCAGGTATCGCTGCCTGTCCTGCTGCTGCTGCCTGTTACCACGTTGCTTGGTCCTTGATTGGTGGGTGTTTCTGTAACGGCAGATTTCCTCTTAGTCTGAAGAGGAGTAAGGATCGGACCATGATGCAGCGTGGTAAGTGTCCATAATGTTTTTAATAAAGACAAATGAACACTCGAACAAAAACAATAAACGATAACGTGAAATCTACAAAACCCGAAACAGTACCGTGTGGCAACAAACACTAACACGGAAACAACCACCCACCAACCAACAGTGAAATTCAGAATACCTAAGTATGATTCTCAATCAGAGACAACTAACGACACCTGCCTCTGATTGAGAACCATACTAGGGCGAAACAGAAACCAAACATAGAAAAACAAACATAGACAAAACAAAGGAAATAAAGGTCAGAATGTGACACAGACAAATTTGGCTCCAGAAGTCTGTATTCAACATTGAATTAAAAAATATATATATTTTCTTGGTAAATATAATGTTTAAAGGGTCTAGTTTACATAAGTGCTACGCGGTTCAGCACTTGGCGGTCCCATTCTGTGAGCTTGTGTGGCCTACCACTTTGCGGCTGAGCCATTGTTGCTCCTAGACGTTTCCACTTCCCAATAAAAGCACTTACTGTACAGTTGACCTGGGCAGCTTTAGCAGGGCAGAAATTTTACAAACTGACTTGTTGGAAAGGTGGCATGACGGTGCCACATTGAAAGTCACTGAGCTCTTCAGTAAGGCCATTCTGCTGCCAATGTTTGTCTATGGAGATTTCATGGCTGTGTGCTCGATTCTATACACCTGTCAGCAACGGGTGTGGCTAAAATAGCCAAATCCACTAATTTCAAGAGGTGTTCACATACTTTTGTATACTGTACATAGTGTATGTGCCTTCATTTTCAATATATTGAATCCATAATGCTTGTGTGATATGACATTATCTTAGCAGTCACATGTGTGACCAATGGAAAAATACAGTGGTTCTAACAATATACATTTAATCAATGCAGATTATTATTATTATTATGTTTTTTTCTCCAGTAGATTTAAATTGAGTTGAGTTATGAACGTACTTGATCAAGATGATCTTACAGATAATTTTACCATTATCCATTAGCCTATACATATGTTTAAATCAGTGATTTTCCTATTTTGTTATTTCAGGGGGAATACAGATCCATAAACTGAAATAGTGAAATAATTTAACAAATATTTAATATCAATAGGTTTGTTTACTCTCTCTAGCACAATGGTAGACCAGGTTTATGTGAGATTTGCTGAATAGTCACAAGGGTAGATCTGTCTATCAGAGAAAGAGTGACATAGCAATAATAATAATTTAAATGATGGTGATGGAGTCTGCTGATGATTTTGTGGAGGTCAAGTCTGGGAACCAACCTAAGTCTTATAGCCACTGGAATTCTCCTCTTCCACTCTGTGAAGCACCCACTTGGGTGATGCCTCATCATCTCTGGAAGCAAATCTCACCACACAAAGTTCAGAGTAGTAACCAGTCATCGTCTATACCAGCCCTCTGCCTCAGCACTGTATTCCTCCATCTCCCATTCCTCTCACGCTTCAAGTGATTCCTCACATGGTATTCTCAAAAGATGAGGAACTGGCAGCCAGTTGCTGTGTCCAGATTTTGTTCAAGCAAAAACAAGCTAGCTAGCCAAGCCAAAAAGAGTTGACCTGTAAATCAATCTGCAATTCCGTGGCTCAAAACCACCAGATAAATGCTGGCTGTATCACAAGCGGCCTTGATTGGGAGACCCATAGGGCGGCGCACAATTGGCCCAGCGTCATCCGGGTGTAGGGCATCATTGTAAATAAAAATGTGTAGTTAACTGACTTGCCTAGTTAAATAAAGGTTAAATATATATATTTTTAAATGCAATAAAAACTCATTGTTATTAAAAATACAAACATTGTTTCCAAAAATATTGGAGGACAAAAACGACCTTAAAATAACTAATTATGTACAAATGTACAGGAGCTTTCTTTCTAGGCTTCTGCCAGGGTGCCATGGCAACACCATAGGTGTAAACCTAGTTCGTATGAGTATTTGGGTTGAGATATATTCAGATATATTCAGGTGTAGTTCTGGTTTATATTACAATGAACAAAGATATAAATGTCACATGACAGGGAATACAGATACTTTAAAAGAAGAAAGGGCATGGATCAGTTAATCAGTTGGTATCTGGTGTGACCACCATTTGCCTCATGCAGCATGACACATCTCCTCGTATAGAGTTGATCAGGCGGTTGATTGTGGCCTCTGGAATGTTGTTCCACTCCTCTTCAATGGCTGTGCGAAGTTGCTGGATACTGGTGGGAACTGTAACACACTGTTGTACACGTCGAACCATGGCATCCCAAACATGCTCAATGTGTGACAGGTCTGGTGAGTATGCAGGCCATAGAATAATTGGGACATTTTTAGCTTCCAGGAATTGTGTACATATCCTTGCAACAGGGGGCCCTGCATTATCATGCTGAAACACAAGGTGCTGGTAGCAGATGAATGGCATGACAATGGGCCTCAGGATCTCATCACGGTATGTCTGTGTATTCAAATTGCCATCAAAAATGCAATTGTGTTCATTATCCGTAGCTTATGCCTGCCCATACTATAACCCCAACCCCACACTCTGTTCACAATGTTGACATCAGCAAACCACTCGCCCACACAAAGCCATACACGCCATCTGCCCGGCACAGTTGAAACTGGGATTAGTCCACGAAGAACAGACTTCTCCCGCATGCCAGTGGCCATCGAAGGTGAGAATTTGCCCACTGAAGTCGGTTACGACGCCATACTGCAGTCAGGTCAAGACCCTGGTGAGGACAACGAGCACGCAGATGAGCTTCCCTGAGACGGTTTCTGACAGTTTGTGCAGAAATTCTTCTGTTGTGCAGGTGGCTGGTCTCAGACGATCCCGCTGGTAAAGAAGCCAGATGTGGACGTCCTGGGCTGGCGAGGTAACACGTGGTCTGCAGTTGTGAGGCCGGTTGAACGTACTGCCAAATTCTCTAAAACGACATTGGAGGCGGCTTATGGTAGAGAAATTAACATTAAATTATCTGGAAACAGCTCTGGTGGACATTCCTGCAGTCAGCATGCCAATTGCACTCTTCATCAAAACTTGAGACATCCGTAGAATTGCATTGTGTGGCAAAACTGCCAATTTTAGTGATAGTTTCTTGTCCCCAGCACAAGGTGCACCTGTGTAATGATCATGCTGTTTAATCAGCTTCTTGATATGCCACACCTGTCAGGTAGATGGATTATCTTGCTAAAAGGATAAATGCTCACTAACATCAATGTAAACAAATTTGTGCACAAACTTTGAGAAAAATAAGCTTCATGTGTGTATGAACATTTTCTGGGATATGTTATTTCAGCTCATGAAACATGGGACCAATACTTAAGTACATGTTGCATTTATATTTATGTTCAGTATGTTTTTGTTCAGTGTAGCTAGCTAGCTACTGTGTGTATGCTTGTCCCAAAATGGCTGGCTGAAATGGCTCACTCACTCACTCACTCACTCACTCACTCACTCACTCACTCACTCACTCACTCACTCACTCACTCACTCACTCACTCACGCCTTCTCTCACTCACTTACTTACTTACTTACTCCTTCTCTCACACATATCCTATCCCACACATGCATACACCACTCTTTCTCTCCCTCACACACACGATGCTCCCAACTTAGAAAAGTTGTGACTGACCGGCTCAAATCAGTCTTATGTAGCAAAATAATATATATATATATATATTTTTACATTGGATCAAAGTAGAGACTCAGAGCTGCAAAATGGTATATCATGCACTGCATTTGAGGAACAATGGGAAAGTAATTCTGCTTTGAAAGTTGATAAACTTATATACTCACTTTTGAGAAAAGGGCCTTCAAATAGTTTTGTTTACCTACTGGAGAGCTCCTTCGTCTACACCCATTCAGCATTGTTCACACACTCTTAAGCCAGGAACACCCATCTCAAATCAAATCAAATCAAATCAAATTTTATTTGTCACATACACATGGTTAGCAGATGTTAATGCGAGTGTAGCGAAATGCTTGTGCTTCTAGTTCCGACAATGCAGTAATAACGAGCAAGTAATCTAACTAACAATTCCAAAAAAACTACTGTCTTATACACAGTGTAAGGGGATAAAGAATATGTACATAAGGATATATGAATGAGTGATGGTACAGAGCAGCATAGGCAAGATACAGTAGATGGTATCGAGTACAGTATATACATATGAGATGAGTATGTAAACAAAGTGGCATAGTTAAAGTGGCTAGTGATACATGTATTACATAAGGATGCAGTCGATGATATAGAGTACAGTATCAACGTATGCATATGAGATGAACAATGTAGGGTAAGTAATTATGTAAGGTAGCATTGTTTAAAGTGGCTAGTGATATATTTACATCATTTCCCATCAATTCCCATGATTAAAGTGGCTGGAGTAGAGTCAGTGTCATTGACAGTGTGTTGGCAGTAGCCACTCAATGTTAGTGGTGGCTGTTTAACAGTCTGATGGCCTTGAGATAGAGGCTGTTTTTCAGTCTCTCGGTCCCAGCTTTGATGCACCTGTACTGACCTCACCTTCTGGATGACAGCGGGGTGAACAGGCAGTGGCCCGGGTGGTTGATGGATTCACATGTGAGGTCATGTGCTAAACAGTAAGTAGTGTAGTGAAGATTAAAACTAAAAGTGGTAGTAGCCTACAATAAGGAAAAATTGAAGGTAAACAGAAAGTGTCCAGATAAAAATATTTTGTAAATATTAGATGATGCTTACCCAGACACACTTGTCTAAATTGATGGATCCTGTGAAATAAATGCTATAACCCCAGCCACATCCACGGGTGGAAAAAGTACTAAATTGTCAAAAGTATAAATGAGTAAAAGTATAAATCATTTCAAATTCCTTATATTAAACCAGACGCCACAATTTTTAACATTTTTTTTATTGGCGGATAGCCAGGGGCACACTCTAACACTCAGACATAATTTACAAACAAAGCATTTGTATTTAGTGAGTCTGACAGATCAAATGCAGTAGGGATGACCTGGGAGGTTATTTTGAAGTGTGTGAATTGGACAATTTTCCTGTCAAAATGTATCAAGTACTTTTGGGTGACAGGGAAAATGTATGGAGCACAAAGTTCATTATTTTCTTTCGGAAAAAGTAAAAGTTGGCAAAAATATAAACAGTCAAGCAATGTACACATACCCCCCCCAAAAACTTTAGTACTTTAAAGTATTTTAAGTGAAGTACTTTACACCACTTCCCAAATGCCTTCACACTACAACATTTGCATACTTTATATACTGTTACACACGCACTTATCACATAGTATTACATAAATAAATTGAGGCCATGCAACCTGAGTTGAAACCTGAGTGAGGTGCACATGTACAGTACATAAACAGATGCATGCGCCATATATTTATGTGGTGGACACTTGATACGGCCAAAAGATATTGTTGTGGTATGTCACAAAATCATGTTACGACCACACATATCAATATGAATTTTATTTATCAATATTTTGCTGAGTCTTGCTAAGTGGATGGGCCTCTACAGAAGATGTAAACGATATAGCCAACTGGTTAGTTGCATAGTAGCAATATCAGAAATAGATATTGTCAATTTAAATAAAATAATACACACAGTTCGTACAATAACAATATCAGTGAGAGACAAGGTAGTTACATGCATACAATCAGGAGTAAAGTGGCTGAGCAGCAGGATAAAAAAAAAATTGTAGCAGCAACGAAGGAGGGAACCTGTTTCTGTCCTGCCCTTGACTTTGGTGCAGGGCTTGTGATGGCTGTAGCCTCTTCGTTGCAAAATTCCCTGATCTTCTCAAAAAGAAAAGTTTGTCTAGCTGTGTCCAGTCCAGGTGGTGCTTGTACAGGCAGACCATCAATGGGAGGAAGGATGTCAGTGTTGCGCAGCAGCCGTAACATGGTCCCGACAGGCCGAACGCTCCTTGGCGACAACACCAGGCTCCAGATCATAGAAGCTATAAAACAGAGACTAACAACAACAACAAAAAATCAGAAGACAGATCAGAATTACAACCCTGCACAACATCAATTCACCTACCAAGTTTAGATAAGAAGAATAACCGAATACAAAGCAATGAAAATTAATTTCACCTGAAGTGCTGGTACTGCTTGATCTGTGGCAGCGGCCTGAAGTACGGAGTCAGGTGTTGTTGCCAGCTATAGCTTTCCACCAGCACCGTACCATCCTCCAGTCCAACCAGCTGTGGGGTGTTGACCCCTGTCACAGTGCTGTCCTTCACAACACCAGCAATCTCAGACAAAGTGTTCACTCTGGTCTTTCTGAAGCGCTGCTTGATGAGGCTGAAGCACCAGTCAGGGGGCAAACTTGGTGAGGCCTGTGATCAGGAAGTGAAGGTCCAGACTGTGGTGGAGATTGTGCATGGTCCACCAGGCACATCACCAGTGAGACTTCTGTTGTTGTTGGCTCCCCTGCCTGTTCGGGCGGTGCTCGGCAGTTGTCGTCACCGGCCTACTAGCCGCCACCGATCCCTTTTTCGTTGTCTGTTTGTTTTGTCTTATTAGTTTCACCTGTGTCCTTTTGTGTGTGCTTGATGGGCTTCCTTATTTAAAGTATGTGTACCCGCCCTTGTTTTGTGCGGGATTAATTTTGTGTTACGTGTATGCGTTAGTTAGGTGTGTTTGTGTTCTGGACCTGGCACCCTGTGTTTTGGGTGGTCCATATATTTTGCCGGATTAAAGTGCACTTTTTCCCTGTGGAACTCTCTGCGCCTGATACCTTCCTCACTCACCTAGTCCCACGTGACAACCAGAGCACAAACCTGTTCTTGTTTTGGTCACTGCAGTTATCACAATTCAGTTCCACATGTGTTTCCCTAACTCCGTAGATGGTGAAGAAATGGTGCATGTAGTTGATGACTGCGCTACTGCATTTGCTTGATTGGGCCAGCTCTCTTTTTGATGGGAGGCATGGGAGACAGGTGTAGACCTTAGAGTGAAGTAAAAAGAGTGAAGTAAAAAAAAAACGTATTAAGTAAACAATAGATAAGTAAACAAATAAAAACAACAGTGAAAAGACAGTGAAAAATAACAGTAGCGAAGCTATATACAGTAGCGAGGCTATATACATGCGCCGGGTAGTCGGGCCAGTTGAGGTAGTATGTACATGAATGTAGAGTTAAAGTGACTATGCACATAGGATAAACAGAGAGGAGCAGCAGCATAAAAGAGGGATTGGGGGGCGGGACAATGCAAATAGTCCGGGTAGGCATTTAATTACCTGTTCAGGAGTCTTATGGCTTGGGTGTGAAAGCTGTTGAGAAGCCTTTTGGTCCTAGACTTGGTGCTCCGGTACCACTTGACATGCGGTAGTAGAGAGAACAGTCTGACTGGGGTGGCTGGGGTCTTTGACAATTTTTAGGGCCTTCCTCTGACACCGCCTAGTGTAGATGACCTGGATGGCAGCTCTACCCTTTAGCTCAATGCGAATGTTGCCTGTAATCCATGGCTTCTGGTTGGGTTATGAACGTACAGTCACTGTGGGGACAACGTCCTTGATGCAGTTATTTATAAAGCCAGTGACTGATGTGGTGTACTCCTCAATACCATCGGAAGAATCCTGGAACATGTTCCAGTGTGTGCTTGCAAAAAAGTCCTGTAGTTTAGCATCTGCTTCATCGACCACTTTTTTATAGACCTTGTCACTGGTGCTTCCTGCTTGAATTTTTGCACGTAAGCAGGAATCAGGAGGATAGAATTGTGGTCAGATTTACCAAATGGAGGGCGAGAGAGACGTGTGCAAAGCTCTCCGTGTGTGGGTACAGGTGATCTCGCATTTTTTACCCTCTGGTTGCGCATTCATCATGTTGACAGAAATTATGTAAAACTGATTTAAGTTTCCTTGCATTAAAGTCCCCGGGCACTAGGAGCACCACCTCTGGGTGAGCCGTTTCCTGTTTATGGCTTATTTCCTTATACAGCTGACTGAGTGCGGTCTTAGTGCCAGCATCCGTCTGTGGTGGTAAATAAACAGCCATGAAAATATAGATGAAAACTCTCTTGGCAAATAGTGTGGTCTACAGCTTATCATAAAATACTCTACCTCAGGCGAGGAAAATCTAGAGACTTCTTTAGATTTCGTGCACCAGCTGTTGTTTACAAATATGCACAGACCCCCCCCTCGTCTTACCAATACCTGCAGGGTATTTCCCGCCAGCTTAATATCCATGTCATAATTCAGCCATGATTCCGTGAAACATAAGAGGCTACAGTTTTTGATGTCCCGTTGGTAGGATATTCGTGATTGTACCTTGTCTAATTTATTGTCCAATGATTGTACGGTGTTAAGTAATACTGACGGTAAAGGCAGCTTTCCCACTCGCCATCTGAGGATCCTTACAAGGCACCCCGCTCAGTGTCCTCTGTACCTGCGTCTCTTGCCAATGATGGGGATGTTAACCTTGTCAGGGTTGAAGAAAAAATCTTTGTCTAATCTGAGGTTAGCTAGTTAACAACAAGCTTTAACTTGGGGTCTTTTGATTAGACATGTCACGGTAACATTAGCTAGCTAGCTAAAAAATGAACTATAATCCCAATCCATAGAGTAACGTTACTAGCAAATACAAACCTATTCTCAAAACTAGCTAAAGTTAACCAAATAGGTTCAATGTTAGCTAGCAAGCCGGCTATCAAACTCTAGCTGGCTAGCTAACAGAAAGCTTTAACTTGCAATGAAAACAACTTAACAAAATTAGAAACGTATAACATCTGTAGCTGAAACTGTAGCTAAATTCTTACCCGTATACATGATGATAGCTTCACGGCAGACTGCAACCCCTTTTTGTTAATAAGACATCCTGTGTCGTTTCTGTTTAGTTTGCACAGCTTGTTTGGCCTGTTGTGTTCCACTGATTTCCAAACTCAGTCAACTTATTCCGTGACAACAACACTGCTTAATCGCTGTTTCTTACCCATCATTGTCATCAGAACATTCTAAATGTCTTCTTCAATTGAAATATTTTTACCTAAATCAGGGATTTCCTCATCGTGTGATTCATTTTCAGTCAGAGAGTGTCAGCATGTTACAATCATCCTCCAGAAAGTAGTCCATCACAACTTTTTCCCACTGAACTTTATCGATAGCGCCTGATAAATTCAGGGCAGAAATGTTTTTGAGAGCAGTAGCAACATATTTGCAGTTCTCCATGGCTAACATTATATCTTTAGAATAATCTGCAGTAGAAAGTATTATCTATGCATAATGAGCAGCTCACTTCATAGACAAAAGATGCTACTCCACAGACCAATCTGAAACTCATCTCTCAGCATGTCCAGCCCACTCACTATCTCAACCAATCATGGCTTGCGGGAAGGTTCCTTACTTTTTCTTTGACTAAACCAACTAGGTTATTTAAAAAAATGTATTTGAATTTACAGATGGCATAAAAGTTCACATGTTTGAGAAAGCATTTCTGGCAAAAAAACATGCTTTTTTCCCAACCTTTTTTTAAAAACGTTCAAACAACTCTCCTGTGAAGTTGTGACATGCAACATATGCCTAGATTCCTGAATTGGGTCACAGTTAGGAACCAAACATTGTTTAAGGGACACCAGAAAACATTTTTTTTAAATTAAGATATAGCTTTGAATTGCAGTGATTAGGAATATGCATCCTGCCTTTGAATCACATCTCTTTGCATATCTATCTCTTTTATATTTGTCCTGTGGCTTCCAAATTTGTGCATAGCCTACCGGTCAAATGACCAGGTTGTTAGCTCACTAGGTAACATGACTACACAATGTAGTTTGTTATCAAACCAAAAAATAGCGTCCCACAACATGGTTTATTCAATTTTGTCAAATGTGTGTGAGTCCGGGGCAGAAAGAGTAACAAGGAGCTCCATATAACAAGGGTCACAACTTTTGAATGGTTTGGGCTACAGACACATAGTTTTCAGCAATGTAAAGGTGCAACATGACTGTGGTGAAGCTGTGCTCTGTTTGTCCTCTGTGTCAGACTGGCCTGTGCTCTTGGTTCTAACATGCGGAATTCAAATATACTATGTGGTGTTTACTACTGATTCCAGATCCGAGGCTAGAGAAACTGTCTGCAAAGTTTTGGTAAGGGCTCGGAGTGATGTCCCGTACCCAAGAAGAATCGACCAATCACCTAAAAGATATTAATGACTTGACTGGATATGCGATAACCCAGCATCTCCCAAAAACGGATGTTCAGGAGAAAAAAATATTTTTAAATAAATGTTCCGTTGTACGTGTGCATTTGTGCTTAAACAAGCGCACATACCAAGGGAAAGAAAACCAAGTATCTGAGTAGGCTGCAACCTGTTCAGAATGAGTCTGATGTCATCAGATAATTTTCAAGTCAATGCCTGACGTCAGTAAGAATTTATGTAGACCTCAAAACATGGGTTAAGGGGACCTGTAGTAGTTTTACTACACGTCAATGTGTGATCATGGTTCATGACTTCTAATAACTTTCCTCCTGAATGAAGGGTTATATTTATTAGTGGCATGTGTGTTAACCATCAGAAGAGTGTTCTGGAGATTCCCTTACACGTGTTGCAATTTGAGTGACTACTAACTCCCCTGCCGCTGTTATCAATAGCAATTTGACTTGTGATGTCTCTAACCTTCTTACTGATTGTGGCTGGACTGACTGTGCTGGCATTGGTACTGGTACTCAAGGGGCCCAGTTATCTTACCGATTTATTCTGAAATGTATCCTACCGGATGAACACATGATTAAGGCATTTTACTAGTTGCATTGTAGTTAAAACTACACATGGCAAGGAATGATTATTGTTGCTATTTGTTTTTGAGGTGGAAAGACTGGACATCTTTTGCAACCAGTGTGGTGCACCTCAGTGATATCTTAGATGTGTTCTAAGGTTATCCCCATTAAGGGGCATGTCCGTTCCTCTCTGTTCTCATGGGGAATTTTACAACTAGACTTGTTTTCTGCTCTGGCGGCCTCGTACAGTGTTGCACGTAGTCTCGACCCCCCCACCAGACATCATGGGTCTGGGGGTGGGACCCCCCACCAGCGGTTGGTGTTGGTTTCCAAGGCACAAACAAAAAGATGTTGGTATCCGAGGAACAAAAGAAAGGAGTTGTCAGCGACCACGTTGTCATTAGCTTGACTAACTTTTCAACCAAATCTCCTGGTGCTTGTGCTTAAAAACGTGTGGCAACCTCTTCAGTACCTGCGAACTGAGACGAGGATATCTGTCTGTGATATCGCAAAGTGTTTCACCAGTGGGAGTCATAGGGCCAGTTGTGGGACTGATGCCATTTGTGTCATTGTAAGGGGTTAGTCCCCCACAAAGCAGAAGATGTATCATCGGAAGCAGAGTACACTCTGCGCATCAATGTTTTCATTGCTGAGACAGCAAGCCGCAGTGCTTGTGGAAGTGTCCGAAGGGCAAGAGAAGCTCATCTCAACTACAGTACTGAATGACTTCAAGGAGGAGGGAAGTTGCTCATTCACAGAGACTGCTGGCTCGAAATCATGAAAATAATGGTCAATCAGGTTTTCTGATGGAATGTGTTGAGATATCGTAATTATTTCCTTGGATCATAATATCTTCCCTCGTGGATGACTGCATTGCTGCCAGCGTTAGGGGAGACAGTGTGGTCAGTGGAGAAGGCACTGTGACCTGTATCCATACGTGGTTGGTTTTCCAATCCACCAGTGGGTGTAACCGATCCATCAAGTCTGCTCCGAATAGCAGGGGTTCAGATCAGAGGCTGGTAATATTCACAGGGTGAACAAGCGACATGTCCTGGAAGTGTAGTTTCAGCATCATTCCCTTTCCCAACTAAACGTTGGCTTCAAAGCACTTTTGAGATCATTGAACAATGTTTGAGAGAAGACCGATATTGTCGAGCCCGAATCAATTAGCGCATGACGGGTCAAGCAGTCCTCCAGGACTGTTTCCATGTATGGCCTTTTGGAGTTGCGTTTAGTGGACATATTCCCCACAAAGTGGAATGGTTGTTCGCAACGACGTGATGTGGCGTTTCTGTTTATGGTGACAGCAGATCGACTTGTCGGATTTTGAATGGACTTGTCTTTTGCAACACTTTTGACCTGTTCTTTAGAATGGATCTTTCAGAGTACCACCCGAGTTCACTAGATTAAAGTACTTAAACAGCTGCATACTGAATGTTCCTGTGTAGTCTTCATCTTCACTCGAGAAAGTTTCAGAGTGTTTCAAAGTTTCTTATTCGTGACACCGTCCGCCTGCTTGGTCTCTAGTTTTAAACCTTTTTTCAGCCATGTAGCCACCGCTTCACACTGTCTGGTCTTTGGTTTTGTAGATTTCTTAACCATTAGTGCATGTGGACTGCGTACTCTGATCTAATATCACGAGTCCTATTTAAGCACTCGGGGGGGAAAAGGGGCGTTCCCTCCTTTTTTCGTAATGTCTGTGCTTGCGTGGGCGTGGACACTGACTTGGTTAGGACTTCATATGAAAAACAATTCTCTCATTTAGAAGGCTAACTTCACATTACATCTTCTCACAAATAGTTTAATATTTAATTGTTTAATTAAAACTTCTTAAGGATGACGCAGAATACTGTTCCCATGCAGGAACAACACTCAGCGGATTTCAGAGTGCCACCTATAGTTTTTGATAAAACTCATACTTTCATTAAACTTTCATTAAAATACACATTCAAGGTAGTGAATTAAAGCTACACTCGTTGTGAATCTATCCACCAAGTCAGATTTGTAAAATGCTTTTCGGCGAAAGCATGAGAAGCTATTATCTGATAGCATGTACCCCCAAAATACTGCAACGTCACCTAACACGACAGATTTTGCGGTAGCCGGCGCTACCCAAAACGCAGAAATAAAATATAAAACATTCATTACCTTTGACGAGCTTCTTTCTTGGCACTCCTAGATGTCCCATAAACATTTATTTGGGTCTTTTTTCGATTAAATCGGTCCATATATAGCCTAGATATCGATCTATGAAGACTGTGTAATCAAGGAAAAAACTGAGTTTGATAACGCAACGTCATTTTTAAAAATTAAAAAAGTCGACGATAAACTTTCACAAAACACTTTGAAATACTTTTGTAATGCAACTTTAGGTATTAGTACACGTTAATAAGCGATAAAATTCATCAGGAGGCGATGTAAATTCTATAGGTGACCGTCTGGAAAAAATGCCCGGAAAAAACTCAACCAAAACATCCTGTTTGAGGCCGGAGGGAATCGGTTCCCTTGGGTCGGTTTGACCAAGAATCAAAGCCTAAGCAAATGACAAGACTCTAGACATCGTGTGGAAGCTGTAGGTACTGCAACCTCGGCCTCATTTAATCCGGTTCACCTTTAACAATTCCTGGAAGTGGCGCATGGATATTTATTTCCATTTTCAGTGATCAGATTTTCCTGCACTTTTCGATGAAACGCACGTTCTGTTATAGTCACAGCCGTGATTTAACCAGTTTTAGAAACGTCTGAGTGTTTTCTATCCACACATACTAATCATATGCATATACTATATTCCTGGCATGAGTAGCAGGGCGCTGAAATGTTGCGCGATTTTTAACAAAAAGCTGCGAAAATTCGCAGCCTCCCTAACAGGTTTTAAGTTCCACAACATCTAGATGTGAATCTGATCACTGGGAAATATAAACATTCAGAGATAGTTATGTTGTTCTACTGTCCTTAGTTACATCACCAATTAGTAATGAATTCGACAGGATTATTCTTTAAGTACCCACGGACCATTCCAGCTGATTGGAATACATAAATATTGTTTAATTATTCAACCTATTGATGTTACCGTTTTGGCAGGAGGAATCTCCTTATAACTAAAAGGTTTCTTTCTCCTCAATCCTGCCAAACCCAAAGTTTCTACACTGTATTTATGACCAGTCATAAAACTGGTGGGAGAGAGAGAGGAAAATCTGGCAACTATGATGCTCACCCAACAAGGCAAGTCATGACATATGTGAATAATTATCATATATACATCTGAAATGTCAGACTATAAATTGCAAGAACAGGCCACTCTGGAGTTAGATGTTAACATAATGTGTAATTTGTGACCGACCGGCACAATTCGGTCCTATGTAGCAACATTTTTATTGTGTTTTTTACACTGGAATGAAGTAGAGACTCAGAGCTACAAAATGGTATATCACACACTGCAGTTGACAAGCAATGAGAAAGTAATTCTGCTTAGAAAGTTGATAAACTTTTAACCCCACCTTTGAGAAAATGGCCCTTGAATATTGTGGTACACCTACTTGAGAGCTCTTCTTTGACTACACCTATTCAGCAACGTTCACACCCTCTTAAGCCTTAGCCCAACCATCGTTTTAAAGATTCATATGTGGGGCCATATGTGACTCATTTCAGGAAACTAGGCGTATGTCGTGTGTCACTTCTTCACAGGAGAGCCATTTGAATTTCAACTTTTTTTCTCAATACGTTTTTTTTTGTGGCAGAAATGCTTTCTGGAACGTGAACTTTCATGTGCCTAAAAAACATCTTCAGGATCGGACCATTTTTTTTCAATTTTCGCCTAAAATGACATACCAAATCTAACTGTCTGTAGCTCAGGACCTGAAGCAAGGATATGCATATTCTTGATACTATTTGAAAGGAAACACTTTGAAGTTTGTGGAAATGTGAAATTAATGTAGGAGAATATAACACATTAGATCTGGTAAAATATAATACAGTTGTACCATCATCTTAAAATATTTTTTTTTATTGAATATTCGAAACATACAATATACTTGCAGTGAAGCTGCTCAACAACTGCATCATACCAGTCATCCAACAGATTCCCATTCAGAGCGACACACAGAAGCATCCAGGGTCAATTCCTTGCTCAAGGGCATGTTGACCGATCTACCACCAGGCCAAAAAACGTGAACCCAAACCCTCCACATCCCCCACAGTTCCCCAATAGCTGTCCCTCAACCATTCGAGACCACTCCCACAGTCCCCCCCAGGAAGAAAAATAAAAAATAAAATTAATTCCATTCCCCACCCCCAAGAACCCCCCAATGCACCAACAACCAAGAGAATGAACTAAAGAGAAAAAAGGAAAAGTCAGAAGAAAACAGCAAACCACATTGCAAAATAATCATTTTATTAATAAAGGACATCAAGGACAACTAAAAGCATAAAAGCAATGCCAACTGTATATGTTTGTGTGCATGTCTGGCACTATTACATGTATGTGTGTGTTCTTGTATGTGTTCATTTGAATGAGAGTGTGTGTATATGCATGTGTACAAACACCTGCATGGCATCAGCCTCAGGCAAACCGGCATTAGTTGTAAAAACACTGCCCCTTAGTGTCATTCAAATCTACTTTTTATTATGTTTTACTTTGACTTTTATTTTTATCTTTGACCATCATTCTAGCTCCCACACAGCAACTCCACTCCCACTTGTCTCCATATTCCACTTAACAACCCTCAGCTTCCCTCAGCCCATCCCATCTATCTCTGCTGGCCACCCACTTTGGGTTTCTTTGCAACACATATATTTCAACTATGCTGTGATGTTTAATGTACAATTTCAATCTATTTAATTCAATATAATCCACAGATTACAAGTTAAAGATAAATACTTTTACTAAGAGTATTAGTATATTAGTAATTGACTGACCCGGTCTCTTCAGATCTCCTAACAGTACTATTTCTAGGGTCAATTTTAGATCAATGCTATGGATTTTCAGCCATTCCTGAACCTGAGACCAGAAATAGGCTACCTGAGGGCAAATCCAAAATAAATGGTCTGTTGATTGTACCATCATCTTTGAAATGCAAGAGAAAGGCCATAATGTATTATTCCAGCCCAGGTGCAATTTAGATTTTGGCCACTGGATGGCAGTCGTGTACGTGCAAAGTTTTAGACTGATCCAATGAACCATTGAATTTCTGTTCAAAATGTTGTACCAAGACTGCCCAAATGTGCCTAATTTGTTTATTAATAACTTTTCAAGTTCAAAATTGTGCAAACAATTGCATGGTATTCTTTCCCTGTGATAGCTACTGTCAATTGGACAGTGCAGTTAGATTAACAAGAATTAAAGCTTTCTGCCAATTTCGGATATGTCTATGTCCTGGAACATTTTCTTGTTAGCTCCACCGTCCCGTGGATTGGACACCAATCCCAAATAAGTTATCCTGTTGAGTGTAGGGGGCAGTATTTTGATTTTTGGATGAAAAACGTACCCAAATTTAACTGCCTATTTCTCAGGCCCAGAATCTAGAATATGCATTTAATTGTCAGATTAGGATAGAAAACACTCTAAAGTTTCCAAAACTGTCAAAATATTGTCTGTGAGTATAACAGAACTAATATTGCAGGTGAAAACCTGAGGAAAATTCAACCAGGAAGTGGCCTCTATTTTGAAAGCTCCATGTTCCATTGAATGCCTTCCCTCCATTTAAAGGGATATCAACCATTCCTTTTCCTATGGCTTCCCCATGTTGTGAACAGTCTTTAGACATAGTTTCAGGCTTTTATTTTGAAAAATGAGCAAGGAAGATCACATCTCGTCAGTGTATAGCTGGGTGTCCCCAGAACTTTGCTTGCGCAACAGTTTGGAGCAGCCATTGTGTCTCTCTCTCCTATTGACGAAGCTAAAATCCCGGTTGATATATTATCGATTATATATTGAAAAAACAACCTGACGATTGATTATAGAAAACGTTTGACATGTTTCTGTGGACATTACGGATACTATTTGGAATTTTCGTCTGCGATGTCGTGACCGCTCGCGCCTGTGGATTTCTGAACATAACGCTCCAAACAAATGGAGGTATTTTGGATATAAAAATAAACTTTATGGAACAAAAGCAACATTTATTGTGTAACTAGGAGTCTCGTGAGTGCAAACATCTGAAGATCATCAAAGGTAAGCGATTTAATTTATTTATTTTCTGACCTTCGTGACCAATCTATTTGGCGGCTAGCTGTTTGTAATACTTTGTCTACTGAGAGAGATGTTTTTACATAAACGCTTGGATAGCTTTCGCCGAAAGGTTTTATTGAAATCTGCCACACCAGGTGGATTAACAACAAGCTAAGCTGTGTTTTGCTATATTACACTTGTGATTTCATGAAAATTAAATATTTTTTGTAATTTAATTTGAATTTGGCGCTCTGCAATCCAGCTGATGTTGACGTAAATGATCCCACTAACGAGATGGGTGCATCAAGAAGTTTTGATGAGTATATATGCTCGGATCACTTAAGGGTCCGAACAAAAACCAGCCTTAGTAAAGTGTAAAATTTACTCTGAGGCCTTTGACTCTACAGCTACAGTACTCACCAGTTTCTCCACAGAGGTCCATAGGTCATCCCTGTAGACTGCCTGAAGCTGGTGCCTTACAATTTAGGATAGTGCCCTTAGCAACACACCACGAATTAGGAATGCCCTAGAAATTACATGAGACAATGCCATGATAGGGTCATTTTGCCAAGACCTTGGACTTATATAGAATTACAATCCAATTAAATTATTAAAGTGTGATAACTATATTTTTTATATCTTTTGTTTATGCTTTTATTCCATTTTGTTTAATTTCATTTGACATTTAGGAAGTTATAGAACCATAAACAAGTTTCCCATACAACCATCTCTTAGTGCCACAACACCGCTCATTTGGAAATAAATGTAATTATATATTTGTGGTGCTTTGCAGCTTTCAGAAAGCTTACCCGGGTCAACCAGCAGAAGCGGACCACAACGATGATCCACAACCAGGACAGTCCCTCTGCCGACAGTCCCTCAACGATGATCCACAACCAGGACACTCCCTCTGCCCCCAGCTGTGACCTCGATACCATATGTGAATTGATTGCCCCCCATCTATCTTCTGAGCTCATGCTACTAGGTGACCTAAACTGGGACATGCTTAACACCCCGGCCATCCTACAATCCAAGTTTGATGCCCTCAATCTCACACAAATTATCAATGAACCTACCAGGTACAACTCCAAATCCGTAAACAGGGGCACCCTCAAAGATGTCATCCTAACTAACTCGCCCTCCAAATACACCTCTGCTGTTTTCAATCAAGATCTCAGCGATCACTGCCTCATTGCCTGCATCCGTAATGGGTCTGCGACCAAATGACCACCCCTCATCACTGTCAAACGCTCCCTAAAACACGTCTGCAAGCAGGCCTTTCTAATCGACCTGGCCAGGCTATCCTGGAATGACATTGACCTCATCCTGTCAGTAGATGATGCCTGGCTATTCTTTAAAAGTGCCTTCCTCACCATCTTAAATAAGCATTAAGCATTAAAACAAAATAGAACTAGGAATAGATTTAGTGTTTGGTTCACTCCAGACCTGTCTGCCCTTGACCAGCACAGAAACATCCTGTGGCGTTCTGCATTAGCATCGAATAGCCCCCGTGATAGGGAAGTTAGGAACAAATATACACAGGCAGTTAGGAAATCTAAGGCTAGCTTTTTAATTGCTATATTGTAATTATTTCGCCACCATGGCCTATTTATTGCTTTAACTCCCTTATCTTACCTCACCTCATTTGCACTCACTGTATATAGACTTTTTGTTTTCTTTTGTTCTACTGTATTATTGACTATTTTTTGTTTATTCCATGTGCAACTCTGTGTTGTTGTATGTGTCAAATTGCTATACTTTCTCAACTTGCCTACCTGGTTAAATAAAGGTGAAATAAAAAAAAGGATCATAGGCGCTAGATTTTCCTCTCTCTCCCTCACCAGTTTTATGACCGGTTGTAAATACAGGATTGAGGGGTAAGAAACCTCTGTTACAAGGAGATTCCTCCCGCCAAAACGGTAACGTCAAAAGGTTGAATAATGAAACAAGATTTCTATATTCCACAGTTGGAATGGTCCATGGGCACTTAAATAACAATCCTGTTAATTGGTGATGTAACTAAGGACAGTAGAACATCATAACTGTATCTCTGAATGTGTATATTTCCCAGTGATCAGATTCACATCTGCTATATGTTGGGTTATTTCTATGATTAAATATTAAACTATTTCTGAGAAGATGTAATGTGATGTTAGCCTTCTAAATGAAATAATTGTTTTTCAGATGAAGTCCTAAACAAGTCATTGGCCACACCCATGCGAGCACAGACCTCACAGCAAAAGGAGGGAACGCCCCTTTATCCCCGAGTGCTTAAATAGGACTCATGACTAAATGTAAATTAGGTCAGAGGACATGCGAACGCAGTCCACACGCACAAATGGTTAAGAAATCTACAAAACTAAAGACCAGACAGCGTGAAGCAGTGGCTACATGTGCTGAGAAATGGTTTAAAACTAGAGACCAAGCAGGTGGACAGTGTGAACCGGATGTCACGAATGGTTAAGACACTTTGAAACACTCTGAAACATTCTCTAGTGAAGAAGATGAAGACTACACAGGAACATTCAGTCTGCAGCTGTTTAAGTACTTTAGTCAAGTAACCTCGACCGGGAACCACCGGGTGGTACTCTGAAACATCCGTTCTGAAACTTCCGTTCATTTCCCTATCAAATGACCATTGGTACGTCTGATGTATGCATGTTAACAGAGCTCCAACTACGAAAGACTTTGATCTCTGGTGGACAAACCAGAGACTTTCTGTTGAATTACTCCCCAGACGGATTAAGTGTTTTCAACAGAGAGACAGCAAAGACATACACACGTAAATACACTACTGTTCAAAAGTTTGGGGTCACTTACAAATGTTATTGTTTTCCATGAAAACATACATGAAATTAGTTGCAAAATGAATAGGAAACATAACCAAGACGTTGACAAGGTTATAAATAATGATTTTTAATTGAAATAATAATTGTGTACTTCAAGCTTGTTTTTGTCAAAGAATACTCTATTTGCGGCAATTGCATCCTTGCAGACCTTTGGCATTCTAGTTGTCAATTTGTTGAGATAATCTGAAGAGATTTCACCCCATCCTTCCTGACGCACCTTGTCAAAGAATACTGTACAATACGGTCAAGCTTCTACCACAACATCTCAATAGGGTTGAGATCCGTTGACTGCGCTGGTCACTCCATTATAGACAGAATACCAACTGACTGCTTCTTCCCTAAATAATATATATTGTATAGTTTGGAGCTGTGCATTGGGTCATTGTCCTGTTGTAGGAGGAAATGTGCTCCAATTAAGTGCCGTGGTATGGCATGGTGTTGCAAAATGGAGTGATAGCCTTCCTTCTTCAAGATCCCTTTTACCCCATACATATCTCCCCCTACTTTACCACCACCAAAGCGCCCCCAGACCATCACATTGCCTCCACCAGGCTTGACAGATGGCATCAAGCACTCCTCCAGCATCGTTTCATTTTTTTCTGCGTCTCCCGAATGTTCTTCCTTGTGATCCGAACACCTCCAACTTAGATTTGTCTGTCCATTACACTTCTTTCAGTCTTCCTCTGTCCAGTGTCTGTGTTCTTTTACCCATCTTAATCTTTTCTTTTATTGGCCAGTCTGAGATATGGCTTGTTCTTTGCAACTCTGCCTAGAAGGCCAGCATCCTGAAGTCGCCTTTTCACTGTTGACGTTGAGACTGGTGTTTTGACGTTGAGACTGGCCCTCCCACTCCTCTTTCTATTCTGGTTAGAGGCGCTGTTCTGTTCTGTGAGTAGTACACAGAGTTGTACGATATCTTCAGTTTCTTGGCAAAATCTCACATGGAATAGCCTTCATTATTTAGACCAAGAATAGACTGAAGAGTTTCAGAAGAAAGATATTTGTTTCTGGCCATTTTGAGCCTGTAATCAAACCCACAAATGCTGACGCTCCAGACACTCAACTAGTCTAAAGAAGGCCTGTTGTATTGCCTCTTTCAGCTGTGCTAACATAATTGCAAACTGGTTTTCTAATTATCAATTAACCTTTTAAAATGATAAACTTGGATTAGCTAACACAACGTGCCATTGGAACACAGGAGTGATGGTTGCACTTGAAAGTTAGTTGAAATCAAAGCTAACATCGACACACGTTCACTGCTACTATCAACTGCTACAAATCACAAATTATGATTTGTTACAAGTTATGTATACTGAACCAAAATATGAATGCAACTTGTAAAGTGTTGGTCCCATGTGCTAAAATGAAAGATCCCAGAAATGTTCCATGGCACAAAAAGCTTATTTCTCTCAAAGTTTGTGCACATATTTGTTTACATCTCTGTTAGTGAGTATTTTTCCTTTTTCCAAGATAATCCATCCACATGACAAGTGTGGCATATCAAGAAGCTGATTAAAAAGCATGATCATTACACATGTGCCCCTTGAGCTGGGGACAATAATATGACACCCTAAAATGTGCAGTTTTGTCACACAACACAATGCCACAGATGTCTCAAGTTTTGAGGGTCGTGCAATTTGCATGCTGACTGCAGGAATGTCCACCAGACCTGTTGCCAGAGAATTGAATGTTAACACCTCTACCATAATGTTGATAACTTGGCAGTACTTCCAACCGGCCTCACAACCACAGAACACGTGTTACCACGCCAGCCCAGGACCTCCACATCCAGGTTCTTTACCTACGGGATCGTCTGAGACCATTCACTTGGACAGCTGATGCAACTGAGAAGTATTTCTGTCTGTAATAAAGCCCTTTGGTGGGGAAAAACTCATTCTGATTGGCTAGGCCTGGCACCCCCGTGGGTGGGCCTATGTCCTCCCAGGCCCACCCATGTGAAATCCATAGATTAGGGCCTAATGAATTTATTTCAATTGACTGATTTCCTTATATGTACTGTAACTCAGTAAAATCTTTGAAATTGTTGCATGTTGTGTTTATATGTTTGTTCAGTATACATTATGATACGTTCACAGCCTTCCTAGGGTTAATGTAACATGAGATATTTGTCACATTGTTATGAGTATGTGTTCCTTGTTATTTTGCATAATGTATATTCTTGTATATCATTATGTTTGATGATTTATTCCAGGGTGTCAGGTTAACATGAAACCACGTAAAATTAAACATAATTATTAGAAAATGGTCAGGTCAGTGATTCTGCATCCATGTACAATGGATGTGCTGCTGGATGTCATTTGTCCCTTCTGTGCCTCATGTATTAAATGGCCTCTCCTGTGGGTTTAATTCCAGTTCCCTTTCAGCTTGGAGAAATGTTGCCTGCCAAGCTTCAGCTTCCATCTCTGTCAGGCCAGCAAAGACCCATGGACAATTTGCTTTCTGACGGCTACCCTTCCAATTTTGGGGTCAAGTCTATTTATGTCCAATTGGAAGTCTCTGGTTGTGTCCCAAATGGAACCCTATTCCCTGTATAGTGCACTACTTTTGATCAATGCTCATAGGGCTTTTGTAACTCTTGGGTCCAAAGGAACACATTCCCATAGTTTGACTGTCATGAGATCGTGTGATCTCTCTCTCCATGTTCACCCCCATATGGAATCATGTAGTAACCAACAAAGTGTTAAACAAATCAAAATATATTTTAGATTTTATATTCTTCAAAGCAGCCACCCTTGGCCTTGATGACAGCTTTGCACACTCTTGGCATTCTCACAACCAGCTTCATGAGGTAGTCACCTGGAATGCTTTTCCAACAGTCTTGAAGGAGTTCCCACATATGCTGAGAACTTGTTGGCTGCTTTTCCTTCACTCTGCCGTCAAACTCATCCCAAACCCTCTCAATTGGGTTGAGGTCTGGTGATTGTGGAGGCCAGGTCATCTGATACAGCACTCTATCACTCTCCTTCTGGGTCAAATTGCCCTTACACAGCCTGGAGTTGTGTTTTGGGTCATTGTCATGTTGAAAAACAAATGATATCCCCACTAAGCCACTGGTTCTCAATCCTGTTCCTAGGGACCCAAAGGGCTGCACATTTGTTTTTTTCCTAGCACTACACAGCTGATTCAAATGATCAACTCATCATGAGGCTTTGATGACTTGAATCAGGATTGTAGTGCTAGAGCAAAAAATACTGCACCCATTTGGGTCGCCAGGACCAGGATTGAGAACCACTGCACTAAGCACAAACCAGATGGGAAGGCATATCGCTGCAGAATGCTGTAGTAGCCATGCTGGTTAAGTGTCCCTTGAATTCAAAATAAATAATATAAAAAATCATGATTTTTGAGTGACTACCTCATCTCTGTACCCCACACATACAATTATTTGTCCCTCAGTCGAGCAGTGAATTTCAAACACAGATTCAACCACAAAGACCAGGGAGGTTTTCCAATGCCTCGCAAAGATGGGCAACTATTGCTACATAGGTAAAAATATGGGTCATGGATCATTTAGCTATTTGATTTAGAATTTTAGGACTTCTGTAGGTATCCCCCCCAAAATATATATATATATTTGATAAAATATTAAATTTGGCTACCACTGTAGCCCATAGAAACACATTAAATAAATTGTAAAGACAGTCCACGCAAAAATGAGTAGGCTTAAGGTTTCGAAGTGTCTGGAAAGCTCAGGAAATACTTTTGTTTTTTGACACCTACGTATTTAACTTATTAGTGGGGTAATGGGGGCCACCCCCTCTGATAGCTTGCACATTATTATTACTATTGTTATTACATTTGGATTTTGAGTTGTTGGAAGTTGCAAAAAATATTTTAATCAATTTATAGACATTAACGAATCATCAATACTGGATCAGTAATTTGGGAGTTGGACTTGAATGATCTTGCAAAAGCAAATGTAATTGATTTAGCAATGTTAATGATTAATCATACCTGTGTAGGCTATCTGGGATTTAAACTTGAATTAACCTGAAAGTGTTGCTGTATATAGGTTAAGATTAACACGTTTAAAATGTCTCATTGGTTGGAACAAATTAATTTGGTCTTTATCTGAATGATCAACCTGCTAAAGATGTTTGTTTGGCAATTTAACTTCCTCGTTAAATCGAATGAGACAACGACATCCAATCAGTTGAGATTGTTTGGATATTATAAAGTGTAACCAGTTGTTACAGATGTGATAAGACGTTTTGCCCCCTAGCCGTTCTTGTACAAGAATGTTCACTTCAAGCACAAAAAAAAGTCTCCTTCAATTCGGGAACGGGGGTTCGCTAACAACATCTCACTTTCAAACCAATCAACATGACTTCTAGCAATGTTACCGGAACACCGCGCGAGAGAGATAATACTTTGGTTCGGCCAAACTATTATATTTTCTCAAATTTCCTTATGGCTGCTTGTTACAAAAGACATGGAGAGGATGAGAGAGAGAGGGACAGAGACACTTAATGTTGGTAGATTTAGAAACTACTCTCCCTTAATAGTACTCCTATACTTTGCACACGAACCACCGCCTGCTTGGAGAAAGGAATCATGAATGTATTTATGTGAAAATGCCTTGTTTCTCTGTGTATCTTTCTGAACCGGGCCTCCTTGGAAAGGGGGTTGGGCCTTTTGGTGGCACGCTTTTAAGGCTCTGATTGTCCAAAAGGGGTTCCCACCCGTCTTCTACTGTTGTTCTCCTCTGCAGTCGTCCGGCATCCGGTGACTTGTTGTGTAGTCCTGAACAGAACTACAGAGTTCATTCTACTTCCATTCGCTCTGGAAGATGCTTCTTTGAAGATAGGCTAGCTAGCCGTACCGATGGTTCCCAGTGGGGTGATGAGAATAGCATACTCCGATAGTTTGAAAAGATTAGTAGAATGGTCCCACTTAAGTTCACTTTTCTAGACACTTAGGACAGGTAATCAGCCATACCAGTGATTGTCCGGTAGGGGACTTTATCATCTTTAACTCATGTTGAGATTCACAGTTCAAACCACTTTAAATGTGAGCTGCAGCTCTATGTCTCTCTGGTCTGGTATGTTAATTCTTAACCCATCTATTTATGCAGTTTGTTCAAAAGGGGCGGTTCCATCAGGCTGACATGCTCTGTGACCTCATTCAAGGCCATGACTTGCCACTTGTACAAAGTTATGTAAAACTATAACATCTTATGGCTCCGAAAATCATGTCCCCCTCTTAACAAAAATACTTTAATCATTTTTCATTTATCATGTACAATGCATCGGATGGAAACTTGGTAAATGTAGTGGGTATACTTTCCAAGTTACAGTATTTCCTTTATACATTTTTTATGACATCACAAAATAACACATATGACATAGTGTTCTTTAGATTGCGTCTGACCATTCAACATTCTATATTAGAAATCTTGTTCAAGTATTTGCTTTAGAACATGTTAAGAGTTTTGTTGGGAAAAGTCTGTGAAACAAAGGCACATTCCTCTGGTGAATTTGGAGAGGGAAACCTGAATCTTCTCTCCTTGATTTACAACAGAATGTGAGGTGTTATTCTCCAAACGTTCCCTCCTCCACCCCTCTGCGGGTGAGAGGGGGTCTGTTTGCAGTTATTTATTGCAACATGATCTGACCTATTTAGGTCCTCACAGGACAGTCATGACAAGAGACTTGTCCCAAAGCAATTCTTCCTGACTAGTTTCTCAGTCCCTGCCACTGAAAAACATCCTCACAGCATGATGCTGCCACCTCCATGCGTCACCTTAGGGATGGTGCCATGTTTCTCATGGTCTGAGAGTTCTTTAGGTGCCTTTTGGCAAACTCCAAATGGGCTGTCATGTGCCTTTTACTGAGGAGAGGCTTCTGCCGGGCCACTCTACCATAAAGACCTGATTGGTGGAGTGCTGCAGAGTTGGTTGTACTTCTGGAAGGTTCTCCCATCTCTGGTTCTAGGTCATCTCCCTGACCAAGGCCCATCTCCCCTGATTGCTCAGTTTGGCTGGGTGGCCAGCTCTAGGAAGAGTGTGAGAGAAGAATTACGTATTTACCTGACTTGTTTGATATTAACCCTTTCACACGTACCATCACACGGGTGTGATCGTTCTACAGTGGTCCCTGAAGCGTACGATCACACCTGTGTGATTAGAACACTCATTTAGAATGCTCGTTTAGAACGGCCAGTTTCGAATGACGCAACAATCAGCGTTTGAGCTGGCCACACTTTTTTCAGAAACTATTTACACAAACACAGTCCTTACAAAGTTATGTCCAGAATGTCAGCAGTTTATTTTTGGATGTAATGTTCAGATATTCACAGAAGTATATATAGCATAACACAATCATCCTAACCGGAAAAATGTAGGCTACATTTGTCCTAGCACTGAGGAAAGATTGACCCAACACAAGCAGTCATATTTTCTAACTCTCTGCTGACATAAACTACAATATGAATTAGCTAATAGCAATTACTATATATAATTAATCACATCACGGGTGAGCTCACCATTGATCGAAATAACTAGGTAAAACACTTATAGAAATCGAAAGTAATCCGACGATTTGTTTCAGCGTGCAGCCATGCATTTTTTCCTCACAGAAACCGAAGATAATAAGAGAAGACAAGATTAGTCTGGTCTGTTTATAGTATGTATGTTGAAGGGGTGTGTCATCTACCGTCGTTCACATCCCACCATTAATTTCCGGAAGTCCTCAAAAAATGTGTGAACTCTTACTCACCTCATTTTGTTATAACATCTTTGGTCAAACAGACGTGAAACCCAGAATGCATTTTATGTCAACAAACATGGCTACACATCTGGAATTAGCTTAGCTCATCATAATCAGTACAACCTTCAAAAAAGTATTTTACACACATAATATGTGCCCATTACAATCTGTGCAAGAATCGGAATGCATGATTTGTCACCTAGAATTGAAAACGTGAATAAAACCGTTAATACACAAATAATTGCCACACAAAACATTTTCTGATAGTGATTTATAGATACAAGTGGCGTGTGCCAGCAGTCAACCACGTAACCTCCCACTCTGCGCCATTCAGTGTTGTTGTTTATGTATGTAGCTAGTGAGCTAAGCTGTAGCATTAGCAATGTCTTTCAAAAGGAGACAACTCACAAATGTGGAAAATCTGGAGAGTTTTTAAAATTCTGACAACGAGTCTGAGTATGAAAGTCAGGAATCAGATTCTGACAGTGACAGTGAGGAGCTGCCCCCCAACCTTGTAGCCATTGAGAACCCTGAATCTGAATTTCCCTTGTCCACTGACAAAGTACCAGGTCCTTTTGAAGATGCTGGTGGTGATGGAGGCAGACCGACAGTGGATGAAGTACAGGAGTTCTGTGGTAGCTGGAAGGCCACCAGTCATTTCACCTGGCCCTGCTGTTTGCTTTGACGAGTCCCAGTCTGGAGTGCAACGCCCCTTGCCAATTCCAACTGAGGCAGAGTGCTTCAAGTTGTTTCTGACAGAGGAGCTGGTGGGAAACATAGTAGAGGAGACCAATTGCTATGCCTTGGAGCTACAGGAGAAGAGAGAGCCAGGAGTGAGGGGGAAACTCGCTAAATGGGTGACAACCACAATTAGTGAAATGTATACCTTCCTGGTGACAGTCTTTCTCATGGGAATAGTAAAGAAGAACTCCCTAAGAGAATACTGGAGCACAGATCCTATGTTTGCAACCTTCTTTGCCACCCTCTTTTCCCAAGACCGCTTCCTAGTTCTGCTGCGATTCCTGCATTTCGTCAACAATGCTACTGCCATCCTAAGTGACCCATTATAAAAAATAAGAAATGTTCCTATCAGCCTGACATCAGCATTTGGTCGGGTCTTTGTGCCATACAAGGACCTATGCATTGATGAGTCCCTGATGTTATGGAAAGGTAGGCTGGCGTTCCGTCAATATATTCCCTCCAAAAGGCACAGGTTTGGAGTTCTTTGTCATGTGCGACGTGAAGACAGGATTTGTCCTGGATATTATAGTTTACACAGGGTCCACCACTGACATCAAACATTATGAGGGGCTTGGGGTGTCAGGGTCCGTGGTGATGACCATGCTGGCTCCTCATCTCGGCAAGGGACACACTTTGCACGTGGACAATTGGTACAGCAGTCCCACACTCTTCCAGCATCTGCTCTCCAACAGCACAGGGGCCTGTGGCACAGTCAGGTCGAACAGGAAAGGGATGCCGGCATTCGGATGCAGGAAGGTGCAGAGAGGGGAGGTGGAATTCCAGGAGAATGGTCAACAGCTGGCAGTAAAGTGGCATGACAAACGAGACGTCTGTGTCTTCTCCACTGTCCATACAGCAACCATGTCGGCCACAGGGAAGGTGGACCACCTGACGGGAGAGAAAGATCCAACCAGATTGTGTGCTTGATTATAACCTCAAAATGGGGGCCGTGGATAAGGCGCACATGATAAACAGCTTTGTGGAATGCACTCGGAAAACGACCAAGTGGTATAAGAAGATATTTTTTCCATCTGATCGACACTGCTGTCCTCATCGGCAGTATAGTTCACCGCCAACTAACAGGTGAGATGATTACTGAACAAGTTATTTTTGTAATTGGATGTACAGTTCACATACAAATCCATTGTGCAATTATAGTGACAATATCTCACCCACCTACCCACTGCCGCATCATCCTCTAACTTTCCTCATCCTCCCCACTCCCTCATAGGTAAAGTAATTACCTACCAAAAATACATTGAGAATCTCATGAGAGAGCTGCTGGAGGAGCACCACACCCCTTGGCGCCCATCCACTGGGGGTCGTCCTGCTGTAGACAATCCCCTACGCCTCACTGCACGGCATTTTCCCTGCAAAATCCCTCAAACTGCTTCTCAAGGTAGTCACACACGGAGGCACTGCAAAGTCTGCCTGTCTGGCGCCAGGAGAAGTAAGCAGAGGAAGATGACAAAATACATGTGTTTATTGAGTACATCTGCAGCAATAAGTGACTGACTGACCTGACAGGTGACTTGACAGGTGACCTGCCATGATACTATGCCTTTAGAGATGGGGGTGGAAATGCAGTTGTTGTTCAGTCACTGCATGGATATTAAATATGGGTTATGCATATTCAGTTTTTTGTCCTCTAGTAAAACAAGTTGTTGAACCAACTACCAATACTGCAATAAAATAGATGACTATTACATATTGGCATATGTGTTTTCTTGCTGTGTTTTCATCCAGTACAACTGTTAAGGAGTGTACGTTAGCATAGAAAAGCTGTCCTCATTCTTCAGCTCCAAAGATGTCCAGCTCCAGTTATGATATTGGCAAATAATGTTTGTGGTTTCTGAAAGTACAGAATAAAGAGGAATTATTAATTAGAATACAATATAAGGATATAGCAATAAAACAATACAACAAAGAAGTAACATAATAAACACTGCTATAAAAAATAGTTTATTCCATTGACAAAATCACAGATTTGAGTTATAATAGGAAGAAACTAACTTTTGAGCTCCACATGGGGGCAAGGCAGGGCAGAACAGAGCTATGCTGAATAGACCAAATAAACAAATCATGGTCATATTTTTATTTTATTTAACTAGGCAAGTAATTTAAGAACAAATTATTATTTACAATGATGGCCGACACCAACCAAACTCAGACAACGCTGGGCCAATTGTGCGCTGCACTATGGGACTCCCAATCAGAGCCAGTTGTGATACAGCCTGGATTTGAACCAGGGTGTCTGTAGTGACGCCTCTAGCACTGAGATGCAGTGCCATAGACCGCTGCACCACTTGGGAGTTATAAGGCCATGGTAGCTTCAAAATACAACACAAGCTAATAGTTCCTGACGCAACTAGCATTGTTTTACAGAGCTAATAGAAGAATGTAGCTACATAAGCACGATTGACTATAACACCATAAAGGTTATAAAATGAGTGACGTTACATCACGTGTCCGCGGTTATAAAGAATATACACAAATATATAATGCTCCATACATACAGTACGCTACAATAGAAATGTGGAATGGAAAATGTGAACACGTGTGCAGATCCTGTTCTGACGGGAGATGAGCAAATGTCTGCAGACGTGAACTGCACAAACAATTGGGAAGTGCTTGGGGAATTTTGTCCGTGTCAGAAATGTCCCAAAAATGTAATTGTCCAAAAAGTAAAAATTATAATTTTTATGTGAATTAACTGTTTTTAGAAAATCATTTGAAATTGAAGTTGAAACAGCCTATAAATATAAACAGGCTGCGTGCTTTAGTTTGAGGACAGCGCGGATAAAATGTACTGCTACGTATCAATCACATTCTGGAATGGAGAGAACATTCTAACATCATGTGCATAAAAAAACTCACGCTGGGGCGACCGTTAGAGATATTTGGAACTCACACATGAAAGGGTTAATAGTTAACCCATTACAGTCTAAGCCCTGTCTAAGCAGGGGGAAGGGAGGGGGTTCTACTAAGCTATGTGGAATTGTTTTAAGAAGATCATTTAGCTATTTGATTTGCAATTTTAAGACCCCTTGAAGTAGAAAAAATATATACAGTATTTGATGAAAAGTGACTTACTGCTATTAGCCCATACAATTGCCTTGGATTATAGATTCACGACATAGAACAACAGATAGTCACACAAAAATATATATATTTGAGAGATATAAGGAAGATCAGGAATTTTTTTTTTTACATATATATTTAATATTGATTAATTATTTCCATAATGAAGCTGGTCGACAGCACACTAAAGTGCATAATGCCGAGAGCTTAACTGATAATGAAAAAACAGAGATCTTATATAGGAGACCTAAAAATGCTTAGTCAGGGATGGTTCCACCCCACCCATGCTGATCGGGGGGCATCATAAGCCACCTTGGTTCATCTGAATGGGATGTTGTTTTACCCCCTATCTGTTTTAGTTTCCCAGATGCCAGGAAGATAAGACAATGAGGATTATTCTAAACTCTTCTAGGCTATCTCTATCAGATCGCACACACCACATCTTGTCTATGGAATGCCAGTTGTAGGTCATTGTCAGCTCAAGCTATCTCTAGCAAAACCCATTTCAAATCAAATCAAATCAAATGTTATTTGTCACATACACATGGTTAGCAGATGTTAATGCGAGTGTAGTGAAATGCTTGTGCTTCTAGTTCCGACAGTGCAGTAATAACCAACAAGTAATCTAACTAACAATTCCAAAACTACTGTCTTATACACAGTGTAAGGGGATAAAGAATATGTACATAAGGATATATGAATGAGTGATGGTACAGAGCAGCATAGGCAAGATACAGTAGATGGTATCGAGTACAGTATATACATATGAGATGAGTATGTAAACAAAGTGGCATAGTTAAAGTGGCTAGTGATACATGTATTACATAAGGATGCAGTCGATGATATAGAGTACAGTATATACGTATGCATATGAGATGAATAATGTAGGGTAAGTAACATTATATAAGGTAGCATTGTTTAAAGTGGCTAGTGATATATTTACATAATTTCCCATCAATTCCCATTATTAAAGTGGCTGGAGTTGAGTCAGTGTCAGTGTCAGTGTGTTGGCAGCAGCCACTCAATGTTAGTGGTGGCTGTTTAACAGTCTGATGGCCTTGAGATATAAGCTGTTTTTCAGTCTCTCGCTCCCTGCTTTGATGCACCTGTACTGACCTCGCCTTCTGGATGATAGCGGGGTGAACAGGCAGTGGCTCGGGTGGTTGATGTCCTTGATGATCTTTATGGCCTTCCTGTAACATCGGGTGGTGTAGGTGTCCTGGAGGGCAGGTAGATTGCCCCCGGTGATGCGTTGTGCAGACCTCACTACCCTCTGGAGAGCCTTACGGTTGAGGGCGGAGCAGTTGCCGTACCAGGCGGTGATACAGCCCGCCAGGATGCTCTCGATTGTGCATCTGTAGAAGTTTGTGAGTGCTTTTGGTGACAAGCCGAATTTCTTCAGCCTCCTGAGGTTGAAGAGGCGCTGCTGTAAAGGTTTGTGGGTTTTAAGTGACAAGCCAAATTTCTTCAGCCTCCTGAGGTTGAAGAGGCGCTATTGCGCCTTCTTCACCACGCTGTCTGTGTGGTTGGTCCATTTTATTTTGTGCGTGATGTGTATGCCGAGGAACTGAATAAAATGTTCCACCTTCTCCACTATTGTCCCGTCGATGTGGATAGGGTGGTGCTCCCCCACACTCCGAGAGCCCTCACCTCCTCCCTGTAGGCACATCGTTGTTGGTAATCAAGCCTACCACTGTAGTGTTGTCTGCTAACTTGATGATTGAGTTGGAGGCGTACATGGCCACGCAGTCATGAGTGAACAAGGAGTACAGGAGACGGCTGAGAACACACCCCTGTGGGGCCCCAGTGTTGAGGATCAGCTGGGTGGAGATGTTGTTTCCTACCTTCACCACCTGGGGGCGGCCCATCAGGAAGTCCAGGACCCAGTTGCGCAGGGCAGGGTCTCAAGTTTAATGATGAGTTTGGAGGGTACTATAGCGTTGAATGCTGAGCTGTAGTCAATGAACAGAATTCTTACATAGGTGTTCCTCTTGTCCAGATGAGATAGGTCAGTGTGATTGCATCGTCTGTGTACCTATTGGTGCGGTAAGCAAATTGGAGTGGGTCTAGGGTGTCACGATACGAAACCGGCCCTTGGCCGGCAGCAGGGTGCTAGAGGTGTTTAGCGTCCCGTTCCCTGGATTGGACAGGACACTATAGATACTTCAGGCTATCTAGGGATATAACCAGGACAGCTCGCGTAGCCCTGCTTCTCTTTCTTTATCGATACGTTGTCCGCGTAGAGAGGTCATTTTGCCTTGTCACTCTCAACGGTCTAGCTCAGCTGGGATAATGTGAACCCCACGTTTATCCTCTAGACTCTTTACACCACTAATGGATCCTTGAGTTGTTATTAAGCCTTCATCCTACCAGTCTCTATATGATTTCCCTGAGGTTGAGTATTTGCCTTCTGTGATGTATCTAGTTTAAAGTGTGAAGACCTTTAGTCAACTTAGTCTCACTACTCTGCCCGTCAGCTATGTATCGCTTGGATAATAAAACTTAGATAATCGATAAGACAATTAATTAATCACTACTGGACACACCTTCCTCCTTGTCTTTTAATGGTAACTCACTTTGTCCTAGATCTTATTGGTCTAGAAAGTTTCCAGTGTCCCATGCAGAGTGTCAGAGTTGTTATCTCCCGTGCCGTTAACTGTCTTGGGAGGGCGTTTTACTCGAGACAAAATATGGCTACCGTTTATTTTTGGAAACACTCTGTTTTTTGTCTTTTACAACCAAACACACTTCAAAATACACAATTTGTTACTTGGTTACACACAGCGTTAATCAAAAACATGCAAATGCCTTAATGCTCTATAAAGCCTGGTGCAATGATAACACTTATCGCTATATTAATGCTTATAATAGCTCTTTAATTACCTTTGAGAGATGACGGGGAGACCCACGGTATCAGGAGCAGAGTTTCAATCGGTCAGAGTTGGCTAAGAATTTAGGTAGGTAGCGACTCCCCTCTACTGGCTGAGAGGTTGAATTGGAGTTGGTGCTTTACTAAATTTAGAGATTCAAGTTTGGACTGGATGAGAGAACCCGCTGGTGATTCCCTGCCCCACTGGAATATCGAATAGTCTGTGCCATACAACGAGGGCGAGGTACTGAGCTCAATCGAGAGGTTAAGTTTCTTAGACTTTCTCTGGATGTAATTTGCATCAGTATACAAGCACCAAGGCCACAGGCGACAGAGTCAATTTGGATAACCATAGGTATAGACAGGGGATCAACTTAAGGACTAGAGTGACTCTCAGTCCCGTTGAACTACCGCAGCGTCCGTGCCATGCAACGAGGGCGAGGTACTGAGCTCAATCGGGAGGTTAAGTTTCTTAGACTTTCTCTGGATGTAATTTGCATCAGTATACAAGCACCAAGGCCACAGGCGACAGAGTCAATTTGGATAACCATAGGTATAGACAGGGGATCAACTTAAGGACTAGAGTGACTCTCAGTCCCGTTGAACTACCGCAGCGTCCGTGCCATGCAACGAGGGCGAGGTACTGAGCTCAATCGAGAGGTTAAGTTTCTTAGACTTTCTCTGGATGTAATTTGCATCAGTATACAAGCACCAAGGCCGCAGGCGACAGAACAGCTGTTCAATAGTTAAACGGTATATCGGAGAGACACTTCTCAGATCCAACAAGTTAGAATCTTTAAGTAATTTGAGTCAGGTGCCAATTACCCTGAGTCAAATGGTTGTCTAAATGAATTCAGAATTCAAGAAGGCAGCGCCGAAGTATCGGCAGTTTCTCTATATATACCTTTTTATCTCTCACTCGAGGTCACGTGAGTGTCCTCCCCTCTACAAACTTGGAGGACACACAGCTGCATTACCACACATTAACAACAGTTCATATATGGGAATCCGTTTATGATAGTGCCCTTACTCTTATAACAGTACATATATGGGCATCCGTTTATAACAGTGCCCTTACTCTATCAGCAATGAGTCTAACAGTTGTTCCCATTCAGAGGTGTCACTTGAGGCAGAGGGTGGTTCTTCCTGACACCAGTCTTGTTCAGTAGTGGGTTGGCTTGAGTAATCTTCTGGTGACGCTGTCCAATCCGGCATTTCAGTAGGCGTGGTCATCTCTGTCTCTACCATTGGTGGATAAGGCAGGGGAAGAGGACCAGGATGTAGATCCAATTGGCGTTTTACTACAAGGGTATCAGTTAGAGTGGATGTGATATGATCCTTGACTAGTCTCTCAAAGCACTTCATGATGACAGAAGTGAGTGCTACGGGGTCAGTTACCTTAGCGTTCTTGGGAACAGGAGAAATGGCTGCCATCTTGAAGCATGTAGGGACAGCAGACTGTGATAGGGTTTGATTGAATATGTCCGTAAACACACCAGCGAACTGGTCTGCGCATGCTCTGAAGACACAGCTAGGGACGCCGTCTGGGCCTGTAGCCTTGCAAAGGTTAACACGTTTAAATGTTTTACTCATGTTGGCCATGGAGAAGAAGAGCCCACAGTCTTTGGTAGCGGGCCATGTCGGTGGCACTCTATTGTCCTCAAAGCTCAATAAGAAGTTGTCTAATTTATCTGGGAGGAAGATGTTGATGTCCGCGACTGGGCTGGTTTTCTTTTTATAATACTTGATGTCTGTAGACCCTGACACATACGTCTCGCGTTTGAGACGTTGAAATGTTGAGTTCTTTGTCTCTGTGCTGATGCTTTGCTTGTTTGATTGCTTTGCGGAGGGAATAACTACACTATTTGTGTTCGGTCATGTTTCCAGTCGCCTTGCTATGATTAAATGCGGTGGTTCGAGCTTTCAGTTTGGCGCGACTGCTGCCATCAATCCACGGTTTCTGATTAGGGAAGGTTTTAATAGTCAGTGGGTAAAACATCTCCAATTCACTTCCTAATAAACTCACTCACCGAGCCAGTGTATACATCGATGTTATTGTCTGAGGCTACCCAGAACATATCCCAGTCCACGTGATCGAAGCAATCTTGAAGTGTGAAATCCGTTTGGTCAGACCAACGTTGGATAGACATAAGTACGGGCACTTCCTGTTTTAGTTTCTTCCTATAGGAGGGGAGCAACAAGATGGAGTCATGGTCAGATTTGCCGAAGGGAGGGCGGTGGTTTTGCCTTGTATGCATCTTGGAAGTTAGAGTAGCAGTGGTCCAGTTATTTGCTTGAGCGGGTACATCAATCAATGTGAATTCATACCCTTTGACTTATTCCACATTTAGTCGAGTTACAGCCTGAATTCAAAATGTCTAAAATTGAAAACAAATGTTTACCTCACCCATCTACACACCATACCCCATAATGACAAAGTGAAAATATGTTTTCAAAAATGTTTCCAGGATTTATTGACAATAAAATGCAGAAATATGTAATTTACATACATTACCAGTCAAACGTTTGAACACCTACTCATTCAAAGGTTTTTCTTTATTTCTGCTACTTTCTACATTGTGTAATTATTGTAAAAGACATCAAAACTAGGAAATAAAATATATGGAATCATGTAGTAACCAAAAAAGTGTTAAACACATCTAAATGTATTCTATATTTGAGATTCTTCAAAGTAGCCACCCTTTGTGCAAAGCTGTCATCAAGGCACACTTTGCATTCTCTCAACCAGCTTCATGAGGTAGTCACCTGGAATGATTTTCCAACAGTCTTGAAGGAGTTATGCTGAGCACTTGTTGGCTACTTTTCCTTCACTCTGTGTTCCAACTCACCCCAAACCCTCTCAATTGGGTGATTGTGGAGGCCAGGTCATCTGATACACCACTCCATCAGTCTCCTTCTTGGTTAAATAGCCCTTACACAGCCTGGAGGTTTGTTTTGGGTCATTGTCATGTTGAAAAACAAATGAGAGTCCCACTAAGCGCAAACCATAGGATGGCATATTACTGCAGAATGCTGTGGTAGCCATGCTGGTGAAGTGTGCCTTGAATTCCAAATAAATCACTGACAGTCACCAGCAAAGCACCCCCACACCATCATAACTCCTCAATACTTCTCAGTGGGAACCACACATGCAGAGATCATCCGTTCACTTACTGTACTCTGCGTCTCACAAAGACATGGCTGTTGGATCCAAAAATCTCAAATTTGGACTCATCAGACCAAATGACAGATTCCCACCGGTCTAATGTCCATTGCTTGTGTTTCTTGGCCCAAGCAAGTCTCTTCTTATTATTGGTGTCCTTTAGTAGTGGTTTCTTTGCAGTAATTCGACCATGAAGGCCTGATGAACGCAGTCTCCTCTTAACAGTTGATGTTGAGATGTGTCTGTACTTGAACTCTATGAAGCATTTATTTGGGATGCAATCTGAGGTGCAGTTAATAGGTGATTTCTGAGGCTTGTAACTCTAATGAACTTATTCTCTGCAGCAAAGGTAACTCTGGGTCTTCCTTTCCTGTGGGTCTTCCTATCCTTCATGCGAGCCAGTTTCATCATAACGCTTGATGGTTTTTGAGAATGCACTTGAAGAAACTTTTAAAGTTCCAGAAATGTTCCACATTGACTGGCATTCATGTCTTAAAGTAATGATGGATTGTAATTTATCTTTGCTTATTTGAGCTGGTCTTGCCATAATATGGACTTGGTATTTTACCAAATAGGACTATCTTCGGTATACCAAACATACCTTATCACAACACAAATGAACATTAAACAAGGCACAACTGTTAATTTAAATGCATTCCAGGTGACTAACTCATGATGCTGGTTGAGAGAATGCCAAGCGTGTGCAAAGCTGTCATCAAGGCAAAGGGTAGCTACTTTGAAGATTCTCAAATATAAAATATATTTAGATTTGTTTAACACTTTTTTGGTTACTTCATGATTCCAAATCAAATCAAATTTTATTTGTCACATACACATGGTTAGCAGATGTTAATGCGAGTGTAGCGAAATGCTTGTGCTTCTAGTTCCGACAGTGCAGTAATAACCAACAAGTAATCTAACTAACAATTCCAAAACTACTGTCTTATACACAGTGTAAGGGGATAAAGAATATGTACATAAGGATATATGAATGAGTGATGGTACAGAGCAGCATAGGCAAGATACAGTAGATGGTATCGAGTACAGTATATACATATGAGATGAGTATGTAAACAAAGTGGCATAGTTAAAGTGGCTAGTGATACATGTATTACATAAGGATGCAGTCGATGATATAGAGTACAGTATATACGTATGCATATGAGATGAATAATGTAGGGTAAGTAACATTATATAAGGTAGCATTGCTTAAAGTGGCTAGTGATATATTTACATCATTTCCCATCAATTCCCATTATTAAAGTGGCTGGAGTTGAGTCAGTGTCAGTGTCAGTGTGTTGGCAGCAGCCACTCAATGTTAGTGGTGGCTGTTTAACAGTCTGATGGCCTTGAGATAGAAGCTGTTTTTCAGTCTCTCGGTCCCAGCTTTGATGCACCTGTACTGACCTCGCCTTCTGGATGATAGCGGGGTGAACAGGCAGTGGCTCGGGTGGTTGATGTCCTTGATGATCTTTATGGCCTTCCTGTAACATCGGGTGGTGTAGGTGTCCTGGAGGGCAGGTAGTTTGCCCCCGGTGATGCGTTGTGCAGACCTCACTACCCTCTGGAGAGCCTTACGGTTGAGGGCGGAGCAGTTGCCGTACCAGGCGGTGATACAGCCCGCCAGGATGCTCTCGATTGTGCATCTGTAGAAGTTTGTGAGTGCTTTTGGTGACAAGCCGAATTTCTTCAGCCTCCTGAGGTTGAAGAGGCGCTGCTGCGCCTTCTTCACGATGCTGTCTGTGTGAGTGGACCAATTCAGTTTGTCTGTGATGTGTATGCCGAGGAACTTAAAACTTGCTACCCTCTCCACTACTGTTCCATCGATGTGGATAGGGGGGTGTTCCCTCTGCTGTTTCCTGAAGTCCACAATCATCTCCTTAGTTTTGTTGACGTTGAGTGTGAGGTTATTTTCCATGTCTGTTTTTTTGATAGTTTTGATGTCCTCACTCGTATTATATAATGTAGAATATAGTAAAATGAAGAAAAACCCTGTAATTAGTAGCTGTGTCCAAATTTTTGACTGGTACTGTAAGTATTCACACCCCTTTGCTTTGGCGCTCCAAATTGAGCTCAGGTGCATCCAATTTCCTTTGATAAGTAGTGAACAATTTCTTGAGTCTTTTTCATTTCCAAGAGCACAGGGAAATGGAAAACATATGGAACTACCAAGACTGCCTTAGAGCTAGCTGTCAGAGCAAACCGGCAAGAAGGACCTTTGTCAGGGTGCTGACCAAGACCCCAATGACCACTCTGACAGAACTACAGAGTTCCTTGGATGAGATGGGAGAACCTACCGCACTTCACCAATCTGGACTTCATGGGAGTGGCCCCAGATGGAAGCCACTCCTGAGAAAAAGCACATAACAGCATGCCTGGAGTTTGCAGAAAGGCAGAGACACAGAGCTACAAAATGGTATATTGCACTGCATTTTAGAAACAATGGGAAGTAATTCTGCATTGAAAGTTGATAAACTTGTAACCTCACTTTTGAGAATATGGCATTTGAATGTTTTGGTACCTACTGGAGAGCTCTTTGTCTACACCCATTCAGCATCGTTCACACCTTCGTTAGCTTTGGCTTTAGCCCCATCCATCTCTTAAAGGGTTGATTCGAGCATTCTGTTCTAACAGTAGTCAAGCACCCAAGCTAGCTGGCTAACATTGGCTAGCTTGCTAGCTATTTCCAGAAAGAAATGAGAGAACTGCTGGCTGTTTTGACAATTTACGCTTTTTTGAAAACGTTTACTGACACAGGCAATATTCAACAGGTGTTGAGCATTCGTATATTCATCAGTTTTTCTGCGCTCTGGCACACTCAAACGAGAATGCTCTGAAATTGAAGTAGATTGCCAGATCGAATTTACCAGCTCCGTCTATCAACAGTTGTAGCAGTGACATTCTATTGAAATGGTTGTTTGCATATGTAACAGGGTTATATTGGTGATTCCCCTTGCAACTTTATTGTTAAGCCAATGGGTTTTTGGTTTGAGTTTTGTCTTGCCTTCACCTACTCAACATGGCATCTTATTGGCTGGTTTGCGTAGCTTGCTTACAAGGGGGGATGTTCCAGTTAGAATCGTCCCAGTGAACAAGCACCAAACCAGCGGTAAGTTGTTGGTTGCAAAGCACTGTACATCCAAAGTGATTTTTATTCTCTCAAGTGATGATTTAAATGTACAATTTATATCAAATTGTTTGTAAATGTTATTCGAACATCACACATAAGATGCAGCGGTTTTTGGAGAATATTTGTTGTGTATTTTGTTGTAAAGAATTCCCACCAGTACTAGCTAGCAACTTACTGTGTCTGGTGGGGGGGTTCATATATTTTGTACAGTGCGTGAGTGCAGAGTTGGATGGTGAGCCGTGCATTGCATGACGTGCAATTTTGTGCTGTACCTATCAGAATAATTCTCCATGACTGGTGCTACACGTTGGAGTTCTGTGTCGATGACTGATTGTACACAACGCAAGCAGAGTACTGGTACAGTGGTGCCGTGACCGTTCTTCTGGATCGGATCATCCTTCGCTGGATTTTCATCTCAGAACTTCGCCATGGTTGCCGTTGAAGAATCAGATAAGACTTTGCTGATGCAGTTTATGGCGATATCGCATTTCGCCACAAGAGGGCGCCACTGCAACGTTTTATTATCGAAATGGATGATTTCTCTGGCTGAGGCTCTTCACAGATAAATTATTTTTAAATGATAAACTTTTGCGTTACTTGTTTATTTGCAATTCTAATGTATATCTGATATAAGTAGGGTGAGTTTTACCAGTGTACTAGATATAGGTTAGATTTTGACGTGAGGTTAAAAAAAAAATATATACATGTTTTACTATTTATATTTTTATTGGGATGTTGATTTCTCATTGTTAAAATGGAAGGTGTTGGGAGAGGTAGGGGTTTCCTGTCATTTAATCTATCACCATCTGTTGGTAGGGGTTCAGCCAAAATTCCAGTTACTTCTACACCTATGCCTAAACTGGAGGGTTTTGATGATAGTTTACCCATGGACACGCCCAAGGATGTGTATGAAAGAGTTTTGCCAAATACAGGGAGTGGGGAGGTTTCCATGGATTTCATAGCAGACATAGTACAGCAGATTGGTCATTCCATTGGGGAGAACATTGCCTCCTGTTTGGAGTCAAAGGCAATTGTTGGACATGTTGGGGACAATGTTATGGGGAGTGTATGCAGCTCGAGGGGTATGGATGTGTCAGGCCTGAACCTGGTATTGAAGTCTGATATCAGGGAACTGGTGTACATTCAGGGGGTTGGCTCTGAAAGTGCACAGTGCATGAGTGAGAGGATATGGTCATGGTTTACATGCGTAAGAGGGGCGTGTCTGTGATGGACCAAGCAGTTGAGGTTATGGGCAGACTTATGGGAAGGGCCCGCGATGTTGTTAAAGTTGGTATACGCAGCAATCCCTCCATTGATTTATCTAAAGGCCCGAGTCCCATCTTTGACATACTGAAACAACATTTTAGTGACACTGTTTTTTCAAGCATGCCCCTTGCTGACTTTTATGCCACATTACCTCTGACTGATGAACAACCATTTGAATATTGGCTCAGACTGAACAGGGCTATGGAGGTTGCTGAAGATTGTCTAAAGAGACAGAAAAAAAGTGTTGAAGACCCATCCCGTGAGCTCACAGTCATGTTCATCAGACATTTCCTTAACGCTGAACTGTCCCTTATCTTTAAGTGCAAGCCATTACAGCAGTGGACCACTGCAGATGTTCATGAGAGGCTGGATGAATACAGGAGGGAGCGGAGGTACTCTCACTTATCTAAGTTGACCCCAGCCATCGCAACAATGAAGCAGGAAGTTGGTGCTGTCATGCCGATCACCATGCCTGCTGTGAGAACCCACATGGAAGTACCCAATACGTTGCCTTACCCAGCCCAGACTATTCAGGGCTCAGCTGACCCGATGGGAACGTATCCTTGCAATGCTGGAATGTGTGCTGGAGCAGAGGCCACATCAGTCTGACCATAAGTTCCAAAAAGGGAATAGGAGCAAAGTGAAGTCTAATGGGCCATGTAACGTGTGCGGGGATGCTGGACATGATACTTACTTTCACTGCAGGGCCAATCACCTCTGCTTTCTTTGTCATGTAGCTGGCCACGCACGCTCTCAGTGCCCCAAGGCGGCAGCTCTGAGCACAGCTGGTGGAGTCCCTACAGTAATCACTGCTCAGCTCCCAGAAAACTAGTAGGCCTGCATGTAGAAGGGGAGAGTGTTGGGCCTTCAGTGAGAGCTGTTGATTTGGAGTCTGTATATAAAAGGGTTTGTGACAAAATGGAGACTGAGAAGAGTATCATAAAGCAGAACACACAGAGACTTTCCCCGTAGGATGATTTATTTTATGCCAAGGTGTTAATAGGAGGAGAAGTAGAAGTGAGAGCTATGCTTGACAGTGGATCCATGGCTTGTACCTTGAGCTCTAGGGTCTTACCTGAACTGTTGCATGCAGGAGTGTTGAAAAGTCCATCATTGAGTCCTACAGAGGTAGTGTTGGTTGGTTGTGGTGGGTTGAAGACGAGGCCTTTGGGAGTATGTGAGCTGGAGATGGAGGTGTACGGATGTAGAGTTGCTGTGCCTACACCTGTGGTTGAAGGCCAGAGTGATGACCTCATCTTGGGCAGCAATCTCCTAAAGCACTTGATTCGCCACCTGAAGACGGGTGGAGATCTCTGGAAGAGGGTTTATACTCCTGTGTGTGACGGGGGTGAGGAGAGCAAGCTAATCGATATGATGGCTAATGTGGAGAGATGGAGAGACAGTGAAGTACCTGACAAAGTTGGAACTGTGAGACTAAAAGGGGCTGTGACTCTAGAGCCTATGCAGGAGTACTTAGTCTGGGGCAGACTACGAAACACTCAGAATCTATCAGCTGGCAGTGCTGTTGTCATGAGCCCACCATTTCAAGGTCAACACCAAGGTCAATACTGGTAGGGAGGACAGTAGCTCTATTGTGGGGGGATGGGTGGCTCCCTGTTAGAGTGATAAACCCTTCTCAGAAGACAGTGACATTGAGACGAAACGCCACTCTAGTCGATGTCTTTCCTTGCATGGCTCTAGAGGACTTTGACTGTTCGTGTGTGAATGATGATTCATCAGCAGCTTTACAGCAGCAAGTGCAGAGAACGGCTGATATACTCACTGACTGCCAAGATGACTTGACATTGACTGATGCCGGTTCCAGCCAACTTCACGATACTGACGGACCTGACAGTTCAAGCGATCCTGAGGTCTTACGTGACTTAGGTTTGACTGATATTGATGTCTCCTCCTGTCAAGCGTCTCCTGCTGGTAAGAAGAAACTCATCCAGCTCATAGCTGAGTACCAGTCTATTTTTTCCAGGCACAAGTTGGATTGTGGAAAAGCTTCCGGATGTCTTCATCGCATTCAACTGAGTGATGAGAAACCCTTTCGGATGCCCTCCTGACGCCTTTCACCAAATAATTATGAGAAGCTCAAACAAGCATTGAATGAGATCCGGAAGTGCCCCAGGTTTTGAAAGCGCTGCTTTCCAATGACTCCCTATATATATAGCTGTGAATGTACCATCAACGAGCTTACGCTTTCTACGTATTCCCCAAGGTGTCTACAGCATTGTGACGTAGTTTTACGCATTTCTGTTGAAGAATAGCCGTATGGGGGCACATTGCGTAAGTGGTCACATGGTGGCTCCGAGAGAGATTCTCGCATAAAGTGAGAGAACAATGAATTGTCCCGACAGATATATTATCAAATAGATATTAGAAAAACACTTTGAGGATGGATTCTAAACAACGTTTGCCATATTTCTGTCAATATTATGGAGCTAATTTGGAATATTTTTCGGCGTTGTGGTGACCCCAATTTCCGGGCGATTTCTCAGCCAATTGTGAAGAACAAACCGAGCTATTCCGCCTACAAAAATAATATTTTGGGAAAAAATGAACTTTGGCTGTCTACCTGGGAGTCTCGTGAGTGAAAACATCTGAAGTTCATCAAAGGTAAACGATAGAATTTGATTGCTTTTCTGATTTCCGTGACAAGTTTGCCTGCTGCTAGCAAGGCATAATGCTATGCTAGGCTATGATAAACTTATACAAATGCTTGTCTAGCATTGGCTGTAAAGCATATTTTGAAAATCTGAGATGGCAGGGTGAGTAACAAAAGGCTAAGTGGTGTTCCAATATATTTAACTTCTGATTTTCATGAATAGGAATATTTTCTAGGAAGATTTATGTCCGTTGCGTTATGCTAATTAGTGTCAGATAATGATAACGGTCCCGTTCACGGGCTGGGCGTCACTACAGGTTAAACCAGTGTCAAGACTGATTGAGATTATGAATCAGCAGAAAATTAGCTCTTGAAGGTTAAATATGTGAATAGAGGGTCAATGGTATTGACATCTTTTATTTGTTTTGATTTTACACCATTGTGACCATGATTAGAGGTTGCAGGATGGTAACGTGACAGATATGATAAAGTCTCTTATGGTGGTTTATTTTATTACTTGGATGTTTTAAAGTCACTGAGTGTACTTAACATGTAACAGGCATGTTTACCTATGAGGTCTAAGGTCCGCTTTTCACTCTAATTCTCAAAGAGAATAGTCTAATGACTGGAATATTTAGTGACTGATTTAAAGCAGGGTCTGCATCCTTGATATACACAGCTTTACCTTTTAGTTTTCTCTATTAGGTAGTATATATATGTTTTGTTTCTCTGGATTATTCTGTACATGTATTGAGTGTCTCTGTATCTGGTATGTTTGCACAGTGCCGTTTTGTATTTGTATTATTTTTCTTGGCAAGTGGAATTCAGTAGGGGGGAGTGTAACGGGGTTATATTGGTGATTCCCCTTGCCACTTTATTGTTAAGCCAATGGGTTTTTGGTTTGAGTTTTATTAAACCTTTTATTTGACTAGGCAAGTTAGTTAAGAACAAATTCTTATTTGTGATGACGGCCTACCTCCCCGGCCAAACCCTCCCCTAAACCCGGACAACGCTGGGCCAATTGTGCGCCACCCTATGGGATTCTCGATCACGATTGGTTGTGACACAGCCTGGGAACAAACCAGGGTCTGTAGTGATGCCTCTAGCACTGCAATGCAGTGCTTTAGAACACTGTGCCACTCGGGAAGCCATGTAGCTAGCTATCTAGGTAAACAATTAACAATAATCCCAACTCATGACGTTATTACCCTGCATGAATCTGCAGGTAGCTAACCAACCAGTTTCAATGTTAGCTAACTAACATTAGACTATAACTAGCAAAGCAAATGGCTCTGACATACGATCATACATGTAACGTTACCTAGCGAGCCAGCCAGCTAACGTTAGCTAGCTAGCTAACAGTACACTTTATCTTGAAATTAAAATAACTTTCTGTCAAAATTAGAATCGTGTAATATCTGAATGTAGCTAGCTAGACTATCTTACCTGTATATATCATGGATGGATACTTCTCCCTGTCACTTATGCCATGGTTGCCCTTAGTTTAAAGACGTAATCCGGAGACAGGTGTTTTCTCCATATACTTAGTTATCATATTCTAACTCCACTGATTTTCCAAACAAGGTTCTCCAGAAAGTGGAGAGTAACACATATGCAGTTCTACTATGCGATATATTTGTAAAATAACCGCTTTAGACAGGATTACCTATACCTACTGACCAGCTCAAATAGACAGAACTCATCTCACGGCATATCCAGCTCACTCATTATCTCAGCCAATCGTGGTTAGCGGGAAGGTTGTTGTCTTTTTCTGTGGTTAAACCAACTAGACATGCGCATAGTTTCCTGAAACAAGTCATATATGGCATAAGATCCTGTGGTCTGATGAGACAAATTTTACAATTTGGCCTGAATGCAAAGCACTATGTCTGGAGAAAACCAGGCACAGCTCATCACCTGTCTAACACCATCCCTATCGTGAAGGATGGTGGTGGCAGCATCATGCTATGGGGATGCTTTTCAGGCGCAGGGACTGGGAGACAGGTAAGGATAGAGGGAACAATGAATGAATGGAGCCAAATACAGGCAAATCCTTGATGAGAACCTGCTTCAGGGTGCATATGACCTTAGATTGGACGTCCCATAAGGCGGCGCACAATTGGCCCAGCGTCGTCCGAGTTTGGCCAGTGTAGGCCCTCATTGTAAACAGGAATTTGTTCTTAAGTGACTTCCCTAGTTAAATAAAGGTTACATTTAAATAAAGGTAACATTTAAAAAATCTTTACTTTTACTCAAGTATGAGAATTGGGTACATTTTCCACCACTGAGCAAAACTACCAAAACTCTTTCTGATGGTAAACCTGAGCAATTGAAAACAAATCAAAATGATGTTGCACTTGGTCTGGGATTTTGGAGAATATTTATGTCCAAATAGCGCTCCTGTTTAACAGTTGGGACAATATTTCCTATTTGTGGCTGGCTCAGCTAGCAGAGAGATTTACTGACAAAGGCCATTGTGGGAAGAGGGTAATACTGTTTTTGATTTCCTTTTACTGCTGGCCTTCTGTTAAGTACAGGTTGCCCAGTGGATACCTAACCCACACATGCCCAAACGAACACCAAGATGCCCTGGCGGACTCAATCATAAAAACCAGGACGAGGCTTTCACCAAATGACTCATGTTTATTTATTTTACATTTAACTAGGCAAGTCAGCTAAGAGCAAATTCTTATTTACAATGACTGCCTACCCCGGCCAAAGCCTAACCCGGACTCCCAATCACAGCTGTTTGTGATACAGCCTGGAATCGAACCAGTGTCTCTAGTGACACCTCTAGCACTGAGAAGCAGTGTCTTATACCCCTGCTCCACCCGGGAGCCCATGTAATGGACATATTGTAATGTAATGGACATATTTTATAGTTGATGAATATGTGAATCTAGTTGAACATTTGTTGCAATTTTTCCATCACTACACCCCAACAACTACAGTATTCCTAACATTTGACCAGAGCCCTATGACCTGAATAGTACACTACTTTTGAATGGGCTGCCATTTGGGAGGCAGACACTGCATTCACTGGGCCTGAACTTCATCAATGAAACATACTGTGCCTTGTCATCTGCTCTGCCGCAGGATTCAACAAACGATCTGCCTGCTTCTCAAATGCCGCTACCACTCAATGACGTAAATCCACTGCAAGAAAGACACTAACTATGTTTCCATCCACAGTTTTTATCGTCATAGAATTTTTAAAAATGCCAACAGATCATTTTTGTTCCACATGGTGGGACCTATATTGTCAGTAAAATTAATCATGCGAGAATTTGCAGTGGAAATACCTTTAGGTGCAAATGTTGATATAATAACCATCATATCGAAGTAAACTTGGAGTCACACGATGATATGTTGTGTGGTCCTCCCTAGGGCTGTGGCGGTCATTTTGTCAGCCAGGAAATGTCAAGCAAATAATTGCCGGTCTCAAGACAATGAACCATTAATCAGCATAAACATGTTTAGTATCTTCTGGCTTCCATGCATAGCCTACAATCCACTGATGCAGACGTTTGGAACATCTACATTTAAAAAAGTTTAATAAATCCATTTAATATAGCCTACACAATCACAATAAATTCATTATTTATTTTAACCAGGTCTAAAGAAACATGATATGAAGAAAATTAAGTATTTCACAAGTACAGAATAGCATACTCTGAGTTGTCCTTATGTTAGGCCCTGATATGGCTATGCCATATGGCTGTGGGCTACACTAGTTAATTTAGCAGACAAGATTTGCTTAGAAATTATTTGTATTTTATAGTATAAAGAATACAGTTGAACATAGCTTAATAAAATAGAAAGGATATTTTCTCCAAATGATTTCAAAGGAAGTGCACACATTAACAAAGAAACTGGTCCTCCTATATTCTTCATTTAGAGTTATTTATGCAACTTTAGTTGTGATACAAATATTGGGCTATATGTTTTGATGTTTAATACATTCTAAGGCTGCATGATGGGACTATAATGATTTGAAAAAAGTTGCAAGCTGCACACACTTCATCAGTCTCTCATTCACAATTTGACAAGCACTTGATAATATTCTCACCTGGCCTCGAATTTCCTGGTGGCATTCCCTTGTGAATATAATAGGCTAATTATAAATCCCTTCTCCCGGCTGCCATTCCCCGAAGCACCTCTCACTTACATGGCTCTCTCAGATGTAGCCTGTCGTGGAAGGATCAGAATTTGTTGGTAACATTTGTAAGATGTTTAATATTCATCAAATGTGTGTAAGTTACTTCTCATCAGAATGGTATTTTTGTATAATACTGTGGCGAGGTTGCAGTTATCTGTTCTATGTCAAAACTAAGTTGCATGGGCCGCTGAGAGGGGAGAGGTCAAAGTGTCATCATGTGTAAACATATCTTTTACTCCCTACCTTTTCTCAGGGGGGGGGAAGGAGGGTGGAATCATTCTATGCTCCCTCTTTGTTGACCTGTAGGGTCACTCTCCTATCCGTGAGTTTGTCCAGGAGTTTGTATTTAGAGTGGGTTGTATCTAAATGACAATTTGATATATGCCTGTTGATATGGAGGATTTGGTTTATGGTTCTGAGGTTTGGAAAAGAAGACAAAGCTGAACGATGAGTTATGTCTATGCTGTCTGACTATGTGTGTTCTTTGCTATTAAAGGAACTCAGTTGCATTGTAAGGGGACTCTCAGAGGATTCACTGGGAGACACTGAATTATCTGAGAGTCACAGGATCGTGATAAGAGCTCATATAATTAAAGATGGACTTTTATAACTAACTCTGACATGTGTGTGGTTTGCTCCCATGATTAGGCAAATAGAGGAAATTTCCACGACAAGCCAATGCCCATCGTGATTGGTTCCTCTTATTGAATTCTGAGGGGCATATTTTTACGAGCTGTCCACATTTAGCCTACTTTTCGTCAGTGAACAAGATGAGTAGGCCTAACGAACAGCAAAAGTAATAGACTATGTGAATCTACTGTCCCCCATAGTACAAAGGTTAACTTATTCTATTGGTCAACTTGCAATAAATAAATATTCCAAACATACTCTGGGACAGTATGGGATGCGATAGATCCCAAATCAATACAACCACACACATCAAAAAAGCAATGAGGCTGATCGTTTAGCTTAAAAGGTTGATCAACTATTTGCCTATTTTTTCACATAAGCGCAACAATGCACACAAGGCAGTAAGTAGGTTATAAGCGCAAATGTTTCAAAATGCAATCAATTAGCGGGACAACACTGTTCTCGAAAGTAACGGTAAATACGATTATGCATGTAATGCTTTATTATAAAGGTGCATTTTATGGTACAAATTATCTTCGCCAAACTCATCCCACTAGACTCGGGAAACCATGCAGTTTATTAGGCTACAGATTAAATAAATTATGATGAACTTCACAGTTTGGTGAAAGTGAACAGTGATCTTGATGCTTCTTTACAATACGTATTGAGGGTCTTATTCTGGTGACTCGATGCTTGACTGCTGTTTGACAAATACAAATACTCTTGCTTTTATCCATAATAATGTAGAGTAGCCTACACGCACAGTATCTGCAAGCTGTTGGTTGGAGCGCACATGCCAAGACCAGAGGAGGCACATTTGCTATTGAATGCAACAGTGTTCGTGTCAAAGCTATTGGTAGAATTGAAAATGGGATGGAAACACGCTGAACTTTTGATTTTTATTCGGTACATGAAAACTTAAGCGAAAAACTAGATTTTGTCCACACTACGTCATCACGCTCTAATTTTTATCTGCAACAAGTACGTTTGCTGGAAACACACCACTGTGGGAAAATGCTAATATTTTCTTTAATTCAGATTCTAGAATGAAATTCTGTTGCTAATTGGATGGAAACCTAGCTACCGATCCCTTTTGCAACAGTATCTAGGATTCCATCCAATATTCAAAAATCAGCATAAAAACAATATGGCATTTTTCCACCAGAGATGTTTCCATCAAATTTACTTGTTATGGATAAAATGATGTGGATGATGATGTAGTGCACATAAATTACTTTTACAGTTACTAAATAAATAAAAATACAAGTTAAATGGATTTCCATCACATTTTCATCACTACTGATGGTTTTGTCACAAAACAATGTTGTGTTATATTGTCAATGTGCCCACTATTGGCACTTGCGTTCTAGCCAACAACTCGCAGATACAGTGCAGGCAGGCTATAGACTACATTATGTGATTATTATGGAAAAATAGCAAGATATTTATTGGAAATGAGGATCAAGCTCATCACCTTGCACTTTTACCGCCCTGTGAAGTTCATCATAACTGATTTAATCTGTAGCCCAATAAGCATGCTTTCTCGAGTCGTAGTGGTAGGACCACACAATATGTCATCGCGTGACTCCAAATTCACTTCTATACGGTTATTATATCGGTATTTGCACATAAAGGCATTTTCACCGACATTTGTTGAATAATTAATTTTACAGACACCAAAAGATCCCACCATGTCCAACGAACAAATTATATGTCGGAATTCATAACATTTTCCCGAAACGTTTCCATCACAGCTGTCATGATTTTTTACATAGCTATGACTTTACTCGCATAACAACTGTGGATGGAAACATAGTTAGTGACTCCAATTAAAATGACACTCCTGTAAAATTCCCAGTCATCTTCTGAACGAGATTGCCAAACGGGTATCATAGCTACTGTTGTGCTATTGATGTGGCCGTGCATAAATGCCAAAATCGCTGAATAAACGTACTTGTTTCAATGTCAGCGCATGGCTTGTGTTGATGCAGGTAACCTGGCAATATACACACTGCACATATTGGTTGCATCCCACATGACAATCAATTCTATACATAGTCCACACATTTTGATCAAAGCACTATCAGAGCCCCGTGCGCAAAAGTAGCGCACAGTAGGGAACAGGATGCCATTTGGGATGTGGTATTACCTGCACTGGAGAAGCTAGGAGCGTGATTAATGGTATCCAACAAGGACAGCTCCCAGGAGGAAGATGGGTTGGAGTGCTTATAAGAAGCCTTCAGTATCCCAGTGGTGAGGGCGAGAGGGAGGGAGGGAGAGATTGATCGAGTTAGAGGTAAGGGAGGAAAGCGAGGAGACGGACACATGTCAGGGGTTTATGGATTGAATGTAGGCTAACAGCGTGAAGTCCCGAAAAAAATACACATCCATGAGGACCTGACTATGATTTAGCTGGTTAAAGAAATCCGCCTGATTCAATTAATTTCATTTTCATAGACCTTTTCTGTTGTGAAAAATACTGCATCTGATTATCTGCAAAAAAGAGCAAAGGCTATGTAAGAGATGATTATTCGTAACAAATAGGCTATGTAATTACATGTAGCCCACTTGTTAGAATCCCAACTCTTATTACAAGTCCCCAGCGTCACCTCCAGAATTGGACGTGTCTATCGTCACTGAAAGGGGAGGATTAAGGTTCATTTTCGCCGCGCAAACATGTCGTCTATAGATTAATTTGAATCCAGGAGGATTGGTAATGTGGACTTCGTCAAGGTTTGTGGATAATATCGCCTATTGAATAGATGGAAATAGTATTTACAGTAAATTCAAGATAATTTACGTGCGCGCCGAAAGAACCCCTATTTCCATGATGTGGAGCGCTCCGAGCCTCTGCACCCAGCAACGGTGAGACGAGCGCAGTTTGCAGACAGACCCGAGCAAGTGGATTGCTAGCGAAGCGATCGACGGCGGATATTTCTGAGGAAACTGTACAGTTCAACTTCACACAAATGGATATTTACGTGGCTTTGTTATCGGTAGTGCTCATTGCGAAACCAGGTAGGTGTCACACTGGGACATATGCAGTTAGTTTACATATTGTTTAGGTATCATTATCAGCTCTGTCAGCAATGGGTTTTTAATGCGCACCCACCCTCTCCTTCTCCATAGCCTAATTAGCAACTTGCGCGCAAGCTTCTCGATCCTTATTTTGTCTCTCGTAGGTTTTTTATTAATCAATTAATTTAAAAAAATCAATTTGCCCCTCATCGATTTTTTTTATAAATCACGTTTTTAAAATTCGTTTTATAGTACAGATAAATAGCATAGTTATCATATATTAAATCGTAGGGGTTGTTGTTGTGTCAGACCACATCTGTATAACGCGCAAAAGTCCTTACAGAAATTACAGGTGTCGCACAGGTTGATGCAGCAGTCAATTTGTTGCCATGCAACAATAAGCCTAACATTTGGATTATGTAGACTTTCATTTAAAATGATCTGTCATTATATGGTATCTGATGTCTACTGCCATGCAATTTACGCGTTTTGTCTCTGATATGATTGCCACTGTACCTTGGTGAAGGTGCTTTGAAATCGCATGGATTCAATCCCCATGTATTTGACTGCATGTATTTGACTGTGTTGCAGTTCGTTGTATCATGCAGACGCTGAAGTTTGATTCTCAAACTCAATCATTAAAGAAGTGTCTTGCTTATTATGTATGTTATACACATCATATAGGTGGGAGGATGTGTGATAGTAACTGTGCACCCAATGTGTGACAATGTCTAAATAATATTTCCCCCCTACAGTTATCGGCTTTGGAATAGATCCCGACTACCAGATAGATATCATCAATGAACTTGACTTCGCAAATGCAATTTATGGAATTACCCAAGTGGCAGGGCTTCACAACAATAGCAAAGCCTTCTTATTTCGAGGTACTGTATACTTCCTTTATCTATTTGTGAATTAATTGATTGCTAGATCACTGTTTGATATATCAGTGAATTGCAGTAATGTGTTTTATTTTGGTGTGGAATCTTGAGAACGCTTGGTAAACTAATTTAATTTGTAAGATGTAGGTTACCCACGCTCGGACTCATGGTTGTAGGATTATCCAGAATATGTTAGGTAAAATGTTGGTAACAGATGGTGAACTAATCATCATCACATCACCTATGTATTGTAACAATCCTCATGATATGAGCCATATTGCAATTCCTAACAAGTGGCCCAATGTGTAGGGTGCTTGCCTTTCACTGCACTGCCTCCCGTTCGCTACATCGGTGTCAGAAGTTGGATGGCAGCCGAGAGGTCATCGTAACGCACAGCCTGGACATATGAGGGGAATGAGTAGTCAAAATGCTTGGCATGTTTGCCTTTGTATTGTGTATTTATTAGGGAACCCCATTAGCTCCTGCCAAGGCAGCAGCTAGTCTTCCTGCAGTCCAAACACATTAAGGCACTCACACATAAAACAAAAGATAAAACAGTGCATCATATACCATTATTACCCAACCATATACAGTGGGGCAAAAAAGTATTTAGTCAGCCACCAATTGTGAAAGTTCTCCCACTTAAAAAGATGAGGGAGGGCTGTAATGTTCATCATAGGTACACTTCAACTATGACAGACAAAATGAGAGAAAAAAATCCAGAAAATCACATTGTAAGATTTTTAATGAATTTATTTGAAAATTATGGTGGAAAATAAGTATTTGGTCAATAACAAAAGTTTATCTCAATACTTTGTTATATACCCTTTGTTGGCAATGACAGAGGTCAAACGTTTTCTGTAAGTCTTCACAAGGTTTTCAAACACTGTTGCTGGTATTTTGGCCCATTCCTCCATGTAGATCTCCTCTAGAGCAGTGATGTTTTGGGGCTGTTGCTGGGCAACAGAGACTTTCAACTCCCTCCAAAGATCTTCTATGGGGTTGAGATCTGGAGACTGGCTAGGCCACTCCAGGACCTTGAAATGCTTCTTACGAAGCCACTCCTTCGTTGCCCGGGCGGTGTGTTTGGGATCATTGTCATGCTGAAAGACCCAGCCACGTTTCATCTTCAATGCCCTTGCTGATGGAAGGAGGTTTTCACTAAAAATTTCACGATACATGGCCCCATTCATTATTTCCTTTACACGGATCAGTCGTCCTGGTCCCTTTGCAGAAAAACAGCCCCAAAGCATGATGTTTCCACCCCCATGCTTCACAGTAGGTATGGTGTTCTTTGGATGCAACTCAGCATTCTTTGTCCTCCAAACACGACGAGTTGAGTTTTTACCAAAAAGTTATATTTTGTATCATCTGACCATATGACATTCTCCCAATCTTCTTCTGGATCATCCAAATGCTGTCTAGCAAACTTCAGACGGGCCTGGACATGTACTGGCTTAAGCAGGGGGACACATCTGGCACTGCAGGATTTGAGTCCGTTGCGGCGTAGTGTGTTACTGATGGTAGGCTTTGTTACTTTGGTCCCAGCTCTCTGCAGGTCATTCACTATGTCCCCCCATGTGGTTCTGAGATTTTTGCTCACCGTTCTTGTGATCATTTTGACCCCACGGGGTGAGATATGGCATGGAGCCCCAGATCGAGGGAGATTATCAGTGGTCTTGTATATCTTCCATTTCCTAATAATTGCTCCCACAGTTGATTTCTTCAAACCAAGCTGCTTACCTATTGCAGATTCAGTCTTCCCAGTCTGGTGCAGGTCTCCAATTTTGTTTCTGGTGTCCTTTGACAGCTCTTTGGTCTTGGCCATAGTGGAGTTTGGAGTGTGACTGTTTGAGGTTGTGGACAGGGGTCTTTTATACTGATAACAAGTTCAAACAGGTGCCATTAATACAGGTAATGAGTGGAGGACAGAGGAGCCTCTTAAAGAAGTTACAGGTCTGTGAGAGCCAGAAATCTTGCTTGTTTGTAGGTGACCAAATACTTATTTTCCACCATAATTTGCAAATAAATTCATTAAAAATCCTGCAATGTGATTTTATGGATTTTGTTTCTTCATTTTGTCTGTCATAGTTGGAGTGTACCTACGATGAAAATTACAGGCCTCTCTCATCTTTAAGTGGAGAACTTGCACAATTGGTGGCTGACTAAATGCTTTTTTGCCCCACTGCATCTACAATACAAAATGTACGTGTGTGTGTAGAGTGAGTGTGCTAGCGTGTGTGTGTGTGACTCTCTCTGTGTCTGTTCCATAAGGTGTATTTTTGTCTGTTTTCTAATCTGATTCTTCTGCTTGCATTAGTTACTTGATGAGGAATAGAGTTCCATGTAGCCATGGCTCTACATAGTACTGTGCCCCTCCATAGTCTGTTCTTGACTTGGGGATTGTGAAGAGACCTCTGGTGTAGAGGTCGGTCGATTAATCGGAATGGCCGATTAATTAGGGCCAAGTTCAAGTTATAACAATTGGAAATCGGTATTTTTGGGCAACGATTTTGCCGATTTTTTTGTTATTTATTATTATTATTTTTTATACATTTGATTTAACTAGGCAAATCAGTTAAAAACACATTCTTATTTTCAATGACGGCCTAGGAACGGTGGGTTAACTGCCTTGTTCAGGGGAAGAACAACAGATTTTCTCCTTGTCAGCTCGGGGGATTCAATCTTGCAATCTTACAGTTAACTAGTCCAACGCTATAACCACCTGCCTCTCGTTGCACTCCACAAGGAGACTGCCTGTTACGCGAATGCAGTAGATGCCAAGGTAAGTTGCTAGCTAGCATGAAACTTATCTTATAAAAAACAATCAATCAATCATAATCACTAGTTATAACTACACATGGTTGATGATATTACTAGTTTATCTAGCGTGTCCTGTGTTGCATATAATCAATGCAACGCTGGGGGATGATTTAACAAAAGTGCATTTGCGAAAAAAGCATAATCGTTGGATGACTGTACCTAACCATAAACACCAATGCCTTTCTTAAAATCAATACACAGAAGTATGTAGTTTTAAGCCTGCATATTTAGCTAAAAGAAATCCAGGTTAGCAGGCAATATTAACCAGGTGAAATTGTGATATTTCTCTTGCGTTCATTGCATTCAGAGTCCGGGTATATGCAACAGTTTGGGCAGCCTGGCTCATTGCAAACTAATTTGCCAGAATATTACGTAATTATGACATAACATTGAAGGTTGTGCAATGTAACACAAATATTTAGACTTAGGGATGCCACCCGTTAGATAAAATACCGAATGGTTGTGTATTTCGCTGAAGGAATAAACGTTTTGTTTTCGAAATGATAGTTTCCGGATTCGACCATATTAATGACCAATGGCTCGTATTTCTGTGTGTTATTATGTTATAATTAAGTCTATGATTTGATAGAGCAGTCTGACTGAGCGTTGGTAGGCAACAGCAGGCTCGTAAGCATTCATTCAAACAGCACTTTTGTGCGTTTTGCTGTTTATGACTTCAAGCCTATCAGCCTAATGGCTGATGTAACCGAAGTGAACCGATAGCTAACTAGCTAGAAATGGCAAGATAGTTAGCGGGGTGCGTGCTAATAGCATTTCAAATGTCACTCGCTCTGAGACTTGGAGTAGTTATTCCCCTTGCTCTGCATGGGTAACGCTGCTTCGAGTGTGGCTGTTGTCGATGTGTTCCTGGTTCGAGCCCAGGTAGGAGCGAGGAGCGGGACGGAAGCTATACTGTTACACTGGCAATACTATAGTGCCTATAAGAACATCCAATAGTCAAAGGGATATGAAATACAAATGGCATAGATAGAAATAGTCCAATAAATACTATATTAACTACAACCTAAAACCTCTTACCTTGGAATATTGAAGTCTCATGTTAAAAGGAACCACCAACTTTTCATATGTTCTCATGATCTGAGCAAGGAACTCAAACGTTTGCTTTTTTACATGGCACATATTGCACTTTTACTTCTCCAACACTTTGTTTTTGCATTATTTAAACCAAATTGAACATGTTTTATTATTTATTTGAGGCTAAATGGATTTATATTGATGTATTATATTAAGTTAAAATAAGTGTTCATTCAGTATTGTTGTAATTGTCATTATTACAAATAAAATGTAAAAATAAAATAAAATCGTCCGATTAATCGGTATCGTTTTTTTTTGGGTCCTCCAATAATCGGTATCGTTATCAGCGTTGAAAATTCATATTCGGTCGACCTCTACTCTGGTGGCATGTCTTGTGTGGCATGCATGGGTGTCGAGCTGTGTGCTAGTGGTTTAAACAGACAGCTCGGTGCATTCAGCTTGTCAACATTTCTTACAAAAACAAGTAGTGATGAAGTCAATCTCTCCTCCACTTTGAGCCATGAGAGATTGACATGCTAGCTCTCAGTGTACATTTAAGGGCCAGCAGTGCTGCCCAGTGCTGCCCTCAGTCATTTTCCATCCAAGTTGTCAGACCCCGGTGGCTTGTCATCGTTGACAAAAAAAAAAAACATTTGAAAAATCATCTCTTCCACACTCACTTTATGGAATTCAAACGCTTTCATAATTTGGTTAGTTACACTTGGATGTGTATTACCGGCATGTCATGTCTAAATTTGCTAATCTTGCCAATTAAAAAAATATTAAAGTAGTTGGCAATATCAGTGGGGTTTGTGATGAATGAGTCATTTGATTCAATAAATGATGCAGCTGAGTTTGCATCTTTTGCCCAAAATGTAATTTAAGGTGCTCCAACACTTTTTACCATCATTCTTTATAAAATGTATAGTTTTTTCATAGTATAGTTTCTTCTTCTATTTATTCAGATTAGTTACATGATTTACATGATCAATTTGCAGTACGTTTGCCAATCAGTTGTGCAGCCAGACTTATATGCCATTCCTTTTGCCTCATCCCTCTCAACCATACACCTTTTCAATTCCTCATCAATACAAGGGGATGTAACTGTTTTGTAAATGTAATAAGCATTTTCATAAATGTGTCAAGTGCAGTGTCTGGTTGCTCCTCATTACACACCACAGACCAACACATATTATTTACATCAATAACATAGGAATCACTACACAACATATTGTATGACCTCCTATACACTATATTAGGCCCGGCCTTTGGAACTTTGGTTTTCCTAGATATGGCTACTATGTTGTGATCACTACATCCAATGGATTTGGATACTGCTTTAAAGCAATTTATTATAGATGTGATCAATGCATGTTGATGATTTCATTTCTGTGCAGTTTGTAACTACTCTGGTAGGTTTGCTGATAGTTGTTACGGTTTTCTAGAGGTGATGAAGGAGAGTCGGACCAAACTGCAGCGTGTCGATTGCGATCCATATTTATTAAACAAAACGTAAACACGACTAAACACTAAACACTACAAAACAATAAACGTAATGAAAACCGAAAACAGCCTATCTAGTGCAAACTAACAGCGAGTACAAGTAAGACACTAAGGACAATCACCCACGACAAACTCAAAGAATATGGCTGCCTAAATATGGTTCCCAATCAGAGACAACGATAAGCATCTGCCTCTGATTGAGAACCACTCCAGACAGCCATAGACTTTGCTAGATAACCCACTAAGCTACAATCCCAATACCACCACCAAAACCCCAAGACAAACACACCACAATTACAAAAACCCCATGCCACACCCTGGCCTGACCAAATACATAAAGATAAACACAAAATACTTTGACCAGGGCGTGACAATAGTTCATAGTTCAGAGGTAAATAGATGACCAACAATCACAGCATATTAGTTCAGTTAATGAGAAACGTTTTAACTGTCCTAGAAATTAAGCACATGGTCTGGCCAAATGACTGATATGAGAAACGTGTTAGAAGGTAGTCATGAAAGATGACATACACGTACAGTCGGGAAAAAAAGTATTTAGTCAGCCACCAATTGTGCAAGTTCTCTCAATTAAAAAGATGAGAGAGGCCTGTAATTTTTATCATAGGTACACTTCAACTATGACAGACAAAATGAGAAAAAAAATCCAGAAAATCACATTGTAGGATTTTTAATGAATTTATTTGCAAATTATGGTCTAAAATAAGTATTTGGTCACCTACAAACAAGCAAGATTTCTGGCTCTCACAGACCTGTAACTTCTTCTTTAAGAGGCTCCTCTGTCCTCCACTCATTGCCTGTATTAATGGCACCTGTTTGAACTTGTTATCAGTATAAAAGACACATTTCCACAACCTCAAACAGTCACACTCTAAACTCCACTATGGCCAAGACCAAAGAGCTGTCAAAGGACACCAGAAACAAAATTGGAGACCTGCACCAGACTGGGAAGACTGAATCTGCAATAGGTAAGCAGCTTGGTTTGAAGAAATCAACTGTGGGAGCAATTATTAGGAAATGGAAGATATACAAGACCACTGATAATCTCCCTTGATCTGGAGCTCCATGCCATATCTCACCCCGTGGGGTCAAAATGATCACAAGAACGGTGAGCAAAAATCTCAGAACCACACGGGGGGACCTAGTGAATGACCTGCAGAGAGCTGGGACCAAAGTAACAAAGCCTACCATCAGTAACACACTACGACGCCAGGGACTCAAATCCTGCAGTGCCAGACGTGTCCCCCTTCTTAAGCCAGTACATGTCCAGGCCCGTCTGAAGTTTGCTAGAGAGCATTTGGATTATCCAGAAGAAGATTGGGAGAATGTCATATCGTCAGATGAAACCAAAATATAACTTTTTGGTAAAAACTCAACTCGTCGTGTTTGGAGGACAAAGAATGCTGAGTTGCATCCAAAGAACACCATACCTACTGCGAAGCATGGGGGTGGAAACATCATGCTTTGGGGTTGTTTTTCTGCAAAGGGACCAGGACGACTGATCTGTGTAAAGGAAAGAAGGAATGGGGCCATGTATCGTGAGATTTTGAGTGAAAACCTCCTTCCATCAGCAAGGGCATTGAAGATGAAACATGGCTGGGTCTTTCAGCATGACAATGATCCCAAACACACCGCCCGGGCAACGAAGGAGTGGCTTCGTAAGAAGCATTTCAAGGTCCTGGAGTGGCCTAGCCAGTCTCCAGATCTCAACCCCATAGAAAATCTTTGGAGGGAGTTGAAAGTCTGTGTTGCCCAGCAACAGCCCCAAAACATCACTGCTCTATAGGAGATCTGCATGGAGGAATGGGCCAAAATACCAGCAACAGTGTGTGAAAACCTTGTGAAGACTTACAGAAAACATTTGACCTCTTTTATATACCCTTTGTTGGCAATCACAAAGTATTGAGATAAACTTTTGTTATTGACCAGATACTTATTTTCCACCATAATTTGCAAATAAATTCATTAAAAATCCTACAATGTGATTTTCTGGATTTTTTTCCCTCATTTTGTCTGTTATAGTTGAAGTGTACCTATGATGAAAATTACAGGCCTCTCTCATCTTTTTCATTGGGAGAACTTGCACAATTGGTGGCTGACTAAATAATTTTTTGCCCCACTGTAGGTCCTGATGGTACCAAGTATTTACATGCCATTGATCAGAGTGAGCATAAGGATCTGACCAGTGTTGAATGTGCAGTGAGCTCAGACATTGTTTCCCTGCCCCCTAAATAGCTGTTTGTCATAGCAAGTGAAGGTATAATTATCTGTATAGTGTCTTCACATTAATGTATCCAAACAATGATCTCACCATTGTACAGTTGACAGAACAACATGATAAGATATATATGCTGGGAAAGGTTATAAGCACTGATCAAAGTAGAGGTTTTCGCTCTTCATTTTTATTTTACATTTTTTATTTCACCTTTATTTAACCAGGTAGGCCAGTTGAGAACAAGGCCAAGATAAAGCAAAGCAGTGTGACAAAAACAACACAGAGTAACAAATGGGATAAACAAACATACAGTCAATAACGCAATATAAAAATCAATATACAGTGTGTGCAAATGAAGTAAGATTAGGGAGGTAAGGCAATAAATAGGCCATAGTGGGGAAATAATTACAATTTAAAATTAACACTGAAGTGATAGATGTGCAGATGATGATGTGCAAGTAGAGATACTGGGGTGCAAAAGACCAAAAATAAATAACAATATGGGGATTAGGTAGTTGGGCGGGCTATTTACAGATGGGCTGTGTACAGGTGCAGTGATCAGTAAGCTGCTCTGAAAGATGATGCTTAAAGTTAGTGAGGGAGATATGAGTCTCCAGCTTCAGTGATTTTTGCAATTCGTTCCAGTCATTGGCAGCAGAGAACTGGAAGGAAAGGTGGCCAAAGTAGGAGTTGGCTTTGGGGATGACCAGTGAAATATACCTGCTGGAGTGTGTGCTATGGGTGGGTGTTGCTATGGTGACCAGTGAGTTGAGATAGCAAAGACCTAGCAAAGACTTATAGATGATCTGGAGCCAGTGGGTTTGGCGAATATGAATATGAAGCGAGGGCCAGCAATCAAGCGCATACAGGTCGCAGTGGTGGGTGGCATATGGGGCTTTGGTGACAAAACAGATGGCACTGTGATAGACTACATCCAATTTGCTGAGTAGAGTGTTGGAGACTATTTTGTAAATGACATCGCCGAAGCCAAGGATCGGTAAGATAGTCAGTTTTACAAGGGTATGTTTAGCAGCATGAGTGAAGGAGGCTTTGTTGCGAAAGAGGAAGCAAATTCTAGATTTAATTTTGGATTGGAGATACTTAATGTGAGTCTGGAAGGAGAGTTTACAGTCTAACCAGACACCTAGGTATTTGTAGTTGTCCACATATTCTAAGTCAGAACCGTCCAGAGTAGTGATGCTACTCAGGCGGGCGGGTGTGGGCAGTGATCAGTTGAAGAGCATACATTTAGTTTTACTAGCATTTAAGAGCAGTTGGAGGCCACAGAAGGAGTGTTGTATGGCATTGAAGCTCGTCTGGAGGTTTGTTAACACAGTGTCCAAAGAAGGGCTAGAAGTATACAAAATGGTGTCGTCTGCATAGAGGTGTATCAGAGAATCACCAGCAGCAAGAGCGACATCATTGATATATACAGTGAAAAGAGTAGGCCCAAGAATTGAACCCTTGTGGCACCCCCATAGAGACTGCCAGAGGTCTGGACAACAGGCCCTCCGATTCATGTGTACTATAAAGTGGTAGGCCACTGACAGACAGATGGGCACATTCAACCAGATGTAGAGCTAACACCAGGCATAGTAACACAGTTGTTCTCTTGTGATGTGCTTGTTGATCCAGCACATGAAAACACACACATTTCCCATATCATGGCTCATGTAAATTGGTTCCTGAAACATCTGAATCAATATAATTTCAAGCCCCCTGTTGAGGTTTGGGGCAAGGCACAGTTTATTCCAGTTCAGAGAATTATGATGCGCTGTGCATATTGCCGGTAAAAAGTGCAATTTGCCAGGATTACAGAGACAGTAACTGTGGTAGTACCAGTTTCAAGCAGGGCTGCTTTTTAGGGATTTTGTATTTGTGTTTGTTTTTATTAATGATCCCCATTAGCTGCTCTCAAGGCAACAGGTACTCTTCATGGGGTCCAAACACATTAAGAAACTTACGTCACACAGAAAACAAAAAATAGAGTAACTGTTGCATTGGCAGCAGCTAATGGGAATCCGGAAAAAATACAATTACAACCCAACATATCTACACTGCAAAATGTATAATACAAACATTCAACAATATTACAATGTATGAATGTGTGCTAGCGTATATGTGTGTGTGCCTTTGTGTGTGTGTGTCTCCACACAGTCTGCGTTCCGTAAAGTGTCGTTTTTTTTTTTAAGGATTTTGCCTCTTACATGAGTTACTTGATGTGGAATAGAGTTCCATTTAGTCATGTCTCTGTGTGGTACAGTGCGTTTCCCGGAGTCTGTTTTGGACTTGGGGGATGTGAAGAGACCCCTTGTGGCATGTATTGTGGGGTGTCTGCATAGGTGTCTGAACTGTGTGCTAGTCATTTGCACAGACAGCTCGGTCAATACCTCTAATAAAGACAAGTAGTGATTCAATCAATCTCTCATCTACTTTGAGCCTGGAGAGATTGACATGCATGTTATTGATGTTAGCTCTCCATGTACATTTAAGGGCCAGCCATACTGCTTTGTTCTTGGCTAACTGTAATTTGCCTATGTCCCTCTTTGTGGCACTTGTCCAGATGCGACAAAATTAGGGCTTGTAGGACTTGTTTAGCCTACTTGGAGGTGAAACTATGAGAAGTCAAGGGGGCTAGCATTGGGAATTTGCGAGCAAAGCAACTGTTTATTTCTTAAATTGTAGCGATAAAAAATGTTTGATTATTCATCATTGTTTGTGTTTCATACTTTTTATATGTTTTATTTTCCTTTTTTTTTTACATAACTGTGCATTGTACTGTGAAACTGCTTTAGGTGTTAAAATCCTATTTGCCTTTTTAGCTTGGACATTAATCAATGTGTTTTATATTCTTTCATAACATTTGATGTCTTTTATTGCCATGCTTGTTTTTTTTCATCTTATTGTTTTAAGTGTGTTGCTATTTTAAAATACACTTCAAGTAAACTTTGATGTTGGATCTTTCATTGATGATTGTATGAATATAGACTCAATTAACTTTATAAGCTATCATTCTTAAGACCTTTTTTAAATGTCTGAACTTGGTTGAAGGACTACTAAATAAATGTTTGGAGTAGATTACCTGCTGAAGTGAACTGGGGTGTGATATGAGTACAATAGACAAGGTGTTAGAGGCTATTAGCATGTGTAAAGAACTATTACCTTCCAGAGCCGACTAATCAAGACCGGTCAAACTCTGTTTTAATTCTGACTATTTTACGCAGAACAAACAACAAACAATTCCAGGATAGAACAAACAATTCCAGGATAGACTAATCGAATAGGAAGTTTAAACAGCTGCTTAACTTGACCAAAAATAAATTGTGCCATCGAAAAGTCCCTCTTTGCAAATCAAATAGTCAATAAAAGTTGCAGTAAATGTTACTTTGACAATTTAAACTTGTAAACCAATATTTATAATATTGTCGAAGTGTTTATTAATGTCCTTGAATTGCGTAAAGGGCAATTTAGCCTATAACATTCTTTATAACACTTGAATGAACAATGGCTTAGGCTAAAAACGAGTAGGTCTATTATCGTTAGGCTATGCCTTTTGCCTATCGAACTGTAAAAATCCTAAATATAAAATAAGAAAAAAACAAATGATTATTTATATCACTCTTTATAACACTTAAAAATGATAAAAATGAATAGGCCTATTAGGATATGACTTTTGCCAATCATACTGTACAAATCCAAAATGTTGGCCTACAAGTTACAAAAGAAAGTAGCCATAACAAAATGAGTATGAAAATAATTTTTCAAATAAGATGCATCAAGAATTAAATATATGCTACATTTCAAATTAAATTAAAAAGTGCAATGAGGAACTATTAGGTCTAGTATTTTTTCTTTTTTTTACCATGTCTTCGGCCTACCTAAAGATTTCTGTCAAGGAACACCAGCATATTCATCTTTCCTACCCCCGAGTAGCTAACTCAGCAGGATGATGGACTTTTAAATGTTGACAGAGGTTTATCGTCCATCCATCCCTTTCCCTGATAATATCTTTGCATATTCTGCAATTGACACCTTTATTATCATTTGGCCTGAAACCGAAGAAATGCTTTTCTTTCCCACCAGTCAGGCATAGTTTTTTTCTTCTCCAGATTTAGCGTAAAGCAGACTATACTATCAACCTGATCTCATAGTTTCACTTTGTAATTTTCCATAATTGGATGAATGTCTTTTTTTATTTTTTTATTTTTTACATATTAATTCCACAAATTACATGGTTAATTCTGAGTGGCTAAGGTTAGGGCTATGGTTTGGCTTAAAACAAAATAATTAAAAATAATGCACTGCTTTGATTAAGTACTCTCCCTGCTTGCTAGAGAATTGTGAACTGCTGTGTAGCACAGTGGTCTAAGCAGCACGCTCTGTATCTGCGTATTTTTATGGACAAGAGAAACATAGCCCTACCAATTCGAAAATCATTCTGCAGCCTAGACTAGAAAAAAATAACTAGGCCTGTAACGATATTCGTCTTCCTCTGACGAGGAGTATGAAGGATCGGACCAATATGCAGCGGTGGCGGCTCTGTCGCGGTACGTGGACCCCACTCCACCATAGTCCTTCTCTGCCTCTTTACCCGCCTCCGTGGCCTCTAACACGGTGACCCTCGCCGCCAGCCTCGGACTGGGGACCCAAGCCACGGGTCCCGAATGGACGGGAGATTCTGGCAGCACCGGACAGGCGGGAGACTCCGGCAGCTCCGGAGTGAAGGGCGATTCTGGCAGTTCCTTGCTGACGGACGGCTCTGGCAGCTCCTGGCTGACTGACGGCTCTGGCAGCTCAGGACAGACTGGAGACTCTGGCAGCTCAGGACAGACGGGAGACTCTGGCAGCTCAGGACAGACGGGAGACTCTGGCAGCTCAGGACAGACGGGAGTCTCTGGCAGCTCAGGACAGACGGGAGTCTCTGGCAGCTCAGGACAGACGGGAGACTCTGGCAGCTCAGGACAGACGGGAGACTCTGGCAGCTCAGGACAGACGGGAGACTCTGGCAGCTCAGGACAGACGGGAGACGACTCTGTCAGCGCTGGACAGGCGGGAGCACCTGTAGGGAGGAGACGGAGAGATAGCCTGGTGCGGGGGGCTGCCACCGGAGGGCTGGTGCGTGGAGGTGGCACCGGATAGACCGGACCGTGATGGCGCACTGGAGGTCTCGAGCACCGAGCCTGCCCAACTCTACCTGGCTGAATGCTCCCCGTAGCCAGGCTGTGCTGGCGAACCGGGGACACCATGCGTAGGGCTGGTGCCATGTACCCCGGCCCGACGAGACGCACTGGAGACCAGATGCGCTGAGCCGGCTTCTTGGCACCTGGCTCGATGCCCAACCTAGCCCGGCCGATACGAGGCGCTGCGCTGTAACGCACTGGGCTATGCCTGCGCACCGGGGACACCGTGCACCTCATGGCATAACACGGTGCCTGCCCGGTCCCTCTCTCCCCACAGTAAGCACGGGGAGTTGGCGCAGGTCTCCTACCTAACTTCACCACACTCCCCATGTGGCCCTCCCAATACATTTTTGGGGCTGCCTCTCGGGCTTCCAGCCGCGCTGCCGTGCTGCCTCCTCATACCGCCGCCTCTCAGCTTTCGCTGTCTCCAGCTCCTTGGAGCGGCGATATTCCCCAGCCTGTGCCCAGGGTCCCTTGCCATCCAGAATCTCCTCCCATGACCAGGAGTCCTGAGATCGCTGCTGCCCGTTACCATGCTGCTTGGTCCTTTGGTGGTGGGTGCTTCTGTAACGATATAAGTCTTCCTCTTACGAGGAGTATGAAGGATCGAAAGCATTCTTCCCGCACATTGACCCCTCCATGTGCAACAAGTAACAGTGGAAGTCAAGGTTGGAGTGGCAGAGGTTTTGACCCAAATCAAATCAAAGTTTGTCACGTGCGCCGAATACAACAGTGAGATGCTTACTTAATGGCTCTAACCAATAGTGCAAAAAATGTATTAGGTGAACAAATGGTAGGTAAAGAAATAAAACAACAGTAAAAAGACAGGCTATATACAGTAGCGAGGCTATAAAACTAGGGAGGCTACATAGGCATTGGTTAATCAGGCTGATTGAGGTAGTTTGTACATGTAGATATGGTTAAAGTGACTATGCATATATGATGAACAGAGAGTAGCAGCAGGGTAAAAAGAGGGGTTGGGGGGAAGCACACAATGCAAATAGTCTGGGTAGCCATTTGATTACCTGTTCAGGAGTCTTATGGCTTGGGGGTAAAACTGTTGAGAAGTTTTTGTCCTAGACTTGGCACTCCGGTACTGCTTGCTATGCGATAGTAAAAAGAACAGTCTATGATTGGGGTGGCTGGGGTCTTTGACAATTTTTAGGGCCTTCCTCTGACACCGCCTAGTGTAGATGTCCTGGATGGCAGGCAACTTAGCCCCAGTGATGTACTGGGCCGTACGCACTACCCTCTGTAGCGCCTTGCAGTCAGGGGCCGAGCAATTTCCGTACCAGGCAGTGATGCAACCAGTCAGGATGCTCTCGATGTTGCAACTGTAAAACCTTTTGAGGATCTCAGGACCCATGTCAAATCTTTTTAGTTTCCTGAGGGGGAATAGGCTTTGTCGTGCCCTCTTCACGACTGTCTTGGTGTGTTTGGACCATTCTAGTTTGTTGTTGATGTGGACACTAAGGAACTTGAAGCTCTCAACCTGCTCCACTACAGCCCCGTCGATGAGAATGGGGTGGTGCTCGGTCCTCCTTTTCCTGTAGTCCACAATCATCTCCTTAGTCTTGGTTACGTTGAGGGATAGGTTGTTATTCTGGCACCACCCAGCCAGGTCTCTGACCTCCTCCCTATAGGCTGTCTCGTCGTTGTCGGTGATCAGGCCTACCACTGTTGTGTCGTCTGCAAACTTAATGATGGTGTTGGAGTCGTGCCTGGCCATGCAGTCGTGGGTGAACAGGGAGTACAGGAGGGGACTGAGCATGCACCGCTGGGGAGCTCCAGTGTTGAGGATTAGCGTGGCAGATGTGTTGCTACCTACCCTCACTACCTGAGGGCAGTCCGTCAGGAAGTCCAGGATCCAGTTGCAGAGGAAGGTGTTTAGTTTCAGGATCGTTAGCTTTGTGATGAGCTTTGAGGGTACTATGGTGTTGAACGTTGAGCTGTTTTCAATTCTCACATAAGTGTTCCTTTTGTCCAGGTGGGAAAGGGCAGTGTGGAGTGCAATAGAGATTGCATCATCTGTGGATCCGTTTGGGCGGTATGCAAATTAGAGTGGGTTGAGAGTTTCTGTGATAATGGTGTTGATGTGAGCCATGACCAACGTTTCAAAGTACTTCATGGCTACGGGCGTGAGTGCTACTGGTGTCATTTAGGCATGTTACCTTTGTGTTCTTGGGCACAGGAACTATGGTGGTCTGCTTGAAACATGTTGGTATTACAGACTCAATCAGGGACATGTTGAAAATGTCAGTGAAGACATCTGCCAGTTGGTCAGCACATGCCCGGAACACACGTCCTGGTAATCTGCCTGGCCCCACAGCCTTGTGAATGTTGACCTATTTAAAAGTCTTAACCCTAACCCTATGTTGACCTATTTAAAAGTCTTAATAATGCCCTAACCCTAACCCACAGAGAGCGTGATCACACAGTCGTCCGGAACAGCTGATGCTCTAATGCATTCCTCAGTGTTGCTTGCCTTGAAGCGAGCATAGAAGTGATTTAGCTCGTCTGGTAGGCTCGTGTCACTAGGCAGCTCGTGGCTGTGCTTCCCTTTGTAGTCTGTAATAGTTTGCAAGCCCTACCACATAAGACGAGTGTCGGAGCCAGTGTAGTGAGATTCAGTCTTAGCCCTATATTGACTCTTTGCCTGTTTGATGGTTCGTCGCAGGGCATAGCAGGATTTCTTGTAAGCTTACGGGTTAGAGTCCCGCCCCTTGAAAGCGGCAGCTCTACCCTTTAGCTCAGTGCGGATGTTGCCTGTAATCCATGGCTTCTGGTTGGGGTATGTACGTACAGTCACTGTGGGGACAACGTCCTCAATGCACTTATTGATAAAGCCAGTGAAAGATGTGGTCTACTCCTCAACGCCATCGGAAGAATCCCGGAACATGTTCCAGTCTGTGCTTGCAAAACAGTCCTGTAGTTTAGCATCTGCTTCATCTGACCACTTTTTTTATAGACCGAGTCACTGGTGCTTCCTGCCTTAATTTATGCTTGTAAGCAGAAATCAGGAGGATAGAGTTGTGGTCGGATTTACCAAATGGAGGGCAAGGGAGAGCTTTGTGCGTGTCTCTGTGTGTGGAGTACAGGGGATCTCGAATTCTTTTCCCTCTGGTTGCACATTTAACTTGTTGATGGAAATTTTGTAGGACTGATTTAAGTTTCCCTGCATTAAAGTCTCTGGCCACTAGGAGCGCCGCCTCTGGGTGAGTGGTTTCCTGTTAGCTTATTTCCTTATACAGCTGACTGAGTGTGGTCTTAGTGCCAGCATCTGTCTGTGGTGGTAAAAAAACAGACACAAAAAGTATAGCCGTAAACTCTCTAGGCAAGTAGTGTGGCCTGCAATTTATCACAATAAACTCTACTTCAGGCGAGCAAAATCTAGAGACTTCCTTAGATTTCGTGCACCAGCTGTTGTTTACAAATATGCACAGATCCCCCCCGTCTTACCTGAGTGTGCTGTTCTTTCTTGCCGGTGCAGCGTATATCCCACTAGCTGAATATCCATGTCGTTATTCAGCCACAATTCCGTGAAACATAGGATATTACAATTTTTGATGTCACGTTGGTAGGATATTCGTGTTCGTACCTCGTCTAGTTTATTGTCCAATGATTGCACGTTGGCGAGTAGTATTGATGGTAAAGGCAGCTTTCTGTGTCTCTACCTGTGTCCCTTCCTCTTGCAAATAACGGGGATGTTGGCCCTGTCGCGTGTTTGGAGAATGTCCTGTGCGTCTTGCTTGTGGAAGAAAAAATCTTATTCTAATCTGAGGTGAGTGTTCACTGTCCTGATATCCGGAAGCTCTTTTTTGCCATAAGATACGGTTGCAGAAACATTGTTGTTAAGTTGGCAGCCCGTAAAACTGCTGTTATTTCTTCCGGCGCCATTTTAAGACAAAGGGCAGGATGTAGATAATGGGGCCCAACATAGCCCTTTACACTCGTACCCGTATGTATACAGGTTGAAAATGGCAGATTTGGACACTGATAAATGCCCAAATTGGACTGCAGTGGCTGTACAGTTACATGCTAAACATGAGATCAGAGCTTAGGGTCTCCGCTTCACAGCTCTTTATGGGTTTTGACTGACAGACATTCTGAATTTGAACACTGTGGACAACAAGACGTTGCCCCTATCCATCCAGCTAATTGGGCAACCTTTGCAAATGTTTTGTTGTCTGACTGAGGTAAATGCTGTCAATTACAAGAACAATGTATTTTGAAAGATGAGACATTGAGGATTATATTAAGTACCGCTTTGATGACATGCAAGTAAGCCAAATACCCTTGAGTCTAAATGTGGTCTTCACATTTCCGTATCATAAAACTCAAGTAGTAAACAGTGTCAACATCTATCATCACTATGTTTGATGTATAGTTGCAAGATGAAGTGATGTTATACTTTGGGTTGTCCTGAACAGAATTAGCCTAGGTTTGTTGTATTGTTAGTACAATTTGCTGCGGACCACACATCTGAATGCACTAATGACTCCATTCTATGCTCACCAAAATTCTGATCTGCTTCTGTGAATTGCCTTGTCAAATACCTAACATTGCAAGATCACATTTCATATTTAGCTAGACATGTTGGCAATAGAACAAGCTTTCAAATTATGCCTACCTGACCCAGATTGTGATTTCCAATGGACCATTTTGGGATTGCGTAAACAACAACAGTAATTGTGTAAAGGCGGGGAAGCAGGGCTGTGTTCTAAACAAAACAACTACAATAGTGCTTGCTCTAGGCCCTCAGTGGCACAGCTCGAAGAGCTCAAGAAAGCACCTTATAATTGAAGACTCTTCTTTGAGTCATAAAAGTGTATTGAAAGGTGTGTGGCTACTTGGTAACACTAACTAGGCCTCTCACTCAAACCCTTGCATATTTTTGCTGTCTTATGTTGCACATTGAACATTTTCCTTAGATATTCTTATCACGTTACGTTAAGTGTATCCAGTGTATTTTCAGATTTCATTATCATCAAATGCTGCAAAAAGAACACAAGATTTAAAATGCACATAAAATCAGTTTGGATTCAGTCTTGTGCCAGGTGAACTTTTGTGTCCTCATCTTTAGTCTAATAATTTTCACAATCCAAACTGCTCCCTTTTAATTGCTACCATGGTTATGCATATGCTTTTCATATCTCTTCTGTAAGAAACATTTCAATTTAGCCCAATCCATATAGGCCAATTCCCACAATTGTGATAGGTTAAGGGAGATGGGATTACAGTATATTTGGGATTACAGTCAATCTGACACCGTCTCACTCTCCATTCCTCTCAGAGTTGGATTCCTTGTTTAGTTTACTTGTCTCACAGACATTCATTGACTAAAGGACCAGGGGCCGTATGTGTAAAGCTGGCTTAGAATCAGTTTTCCCCTGTCCATTTAATTGTATTCATTGTGATCTTAAAGGCTAAACTGATCCTAAATCAGCACTCCTCTGAGACGCTTGATACATATGGCCTCAGATTAGTGATACATTATTATCTGTGAATCTGGCCAGCTGGATTGGTATGTGTTGGTGGTGACTCAGACAGTGGCCTAAAAAGAAGGGACTCCATCAGTCTCAGCCAGTTTCTCACTACATTGGCAGGATTCCTTCTCTTCTCCTTGACTCATCCTTCCATCAGGGCACCATAGCAGTAGACACTATGTAGGGGGACACACTGGCCATATCCAAAATCTGTCTTGCCTACTACTTACTAAAACTACATAGGCCTATTATGTAGTAATCTTACTACATACCATTTAGAATGTAGCCTACTGTTTAGTAAAAACGAATGCTGTAGACAACAAATATCAACACCCGTCATGAGAATGGATAATCTAATGCACAGATGTGTTGATTCACATCATTTGTTCATTTAGGTACAGCGAGTCTCCTTATCTGATTATCAGATGATTATAAGCTGTTGTCAAACACAAGTGACTCAGAAAATATGATTTTCTTCCTAAAAAGTGTGTAGTGAATTCTACTAGATAAAAAGTTGAACATCCTGGCATTTAAAGCATACTCGATTTTCACATAGTTTAATACTATTTTTGCATACATTATTATATTCCTACTACTTAGAACACACATATTGGTATTCGGACACGGCCACTATCTGTCTGAAATTACACCCTATTCCTTATATATAGTGCACTAATTTGACCAATGAGGAGGCTATTTAGCTCAACTGGGCAAAATAAAAATGCATTAAAAAGAGTGCACTATAGAGAATAAGGTGTAATTTGATATTTGAACAAAGAGAACCACCACATTTAACCATGGCAAGGTGACTGGAAAAATGGTTGAATACAAACAGAGTACTTATTCCCTCCATAAGGCAATCAAACAGGCAAAACGTCAGTGCAGAGACAAAGTGGAGTCGCAATTCAACGGCTCAAACTCGAGACATATGTGTCAGGGTCTACAGACAATCATGGATTACAAAGGGAAAACCAGCCACGTCGTGAACACCGAAGTCTTGCTCCCAGACAAGCTAAACACCTTCTTTGCCCGCTTTGAAGAAAACATAGTGCCACCGAAGTGGCCCGCTCCCAAGAACAGTGGACTCTCGTTCTCCATGGCCGACGTGAGTAAAACATTTAAATGTGTTAACCGTTGCACGGCTGATGGCCCAGACGGCATCCCTACCCGCGTCCTCAGAGCATGCGCAGACCAGCTGGCTGGTGTGTTTACAGACATATTCAACCTCTCCCTATCCCAGTCTGCTCTCCCCACTTACTTCAAGATGTCCACCATTGTTCCTGTACCCAAGAAAGCAAAGGTAACTGATGTAAATGACTATCTATCATGAAGTTCTTTGAGAGGCTAGAGGGAGGAGGTGAGGGCCCTGGCGTGGTGGTGCGAGGAAAATAGCCTCTCTGACAACGGCAACAAAACGAAGGAGCTGATGGAGGACTTTAGGAAACAGTAGAGAGAGCATGCCCTTATCCACATCGACGGGACAGTAGTAGAGAAGGTGAAAAGCTTCAAGTTCCTCTGCGTGCGTCTCTTCAACCTCAGGAGGCTGAAGAAATTTGGCTTGGCCCCTAAGACCCTCACAAATGTTTACAGGTTCACAATTGAGAGCATCCTGTCAGGATATATCACCGCCTGGTATGTCAACTGCAGTGCTTGCAACCGCAGGGCTCTCCAGAGGATGGTGCGGTCTGCCCAACGCATCACCCTGCCTTCCCTCCAGAACACCTACACCACCCGATGTCACAGAAATGGCAAAAAGATAATCAAGGACATCAACCACCCAAGCCACGGCCTGTTCACCCCGCTACCATCCAGAATGCGAGGTCAGTACAGGTGCATCAAAGATGGGACCGAGAGACTGAAAAACAACTTATATCTCAAGGCCATCAGACTGTTAAATAGCCATCACTAGCCGGCTACCACCCGGTTATTCAACCCTGCACCTTAGAGGATGCTGCCCTATGTACATGGACTCACTGGTCACTTTAATAATGGGTAATAATTGATTTGATTCGTAGTATACTATCGTAAATACTACAGCATACTACAGTCTGCAAAAACACTACAGTAAATGTAGTATTTTTTTAATGTGGGTCAGTCAGTCAGTGTCTGTGCCTGGTCCTGTGCCAGTTATAACATGGAGGCTGAGTGGAGAGGGCACGGCGGATGTGGATCACATCGGCAGGACTCTGTCACCAACTGAGAGAGGTTTACAAGCCTGCCATGGGGGGCAGCCACTATCTGAACTTGTCCAATTATACTGAACAAAAATATAAAACGCTAAATGCTACAATTTCAAGTATTTTACTGAGTTACAGTTGATATAAGGAAATCAGTCAGTTTAAGTAAATTCATTAGACCCTTACCTATGGATTTCACATGACTGGGATTACAGATATGCCTCTGTTGGTAACAGATACCTTAAAAAAAGGTACGGGCGTGGATCAGAATATCATTCAATATCTGGTGTGACCAGCATTTACCCCATGCAGCGCGACACATCTCCTTCGCATAGATTTGATCAGGCTGATGATTGTGGCCTGTGGAATGTTGTCTCCTCTTCATTGGCTCTTCGGAGTTGCTGGATATTGACGGGAACTGGAACACAATGTTGTACACGTCAATCCAGAGCAACCCAATTATGCTCAATGAGTGACATGTCTGGTGAGTTTGCAGGCCGTGGAAGAACTGGGACATTTTCAGCTTCCAGGAATTGTATATGGATCCTTGCAACATGGGGCCATTCATTATCATGCTGAAAAATGAAGTGATGGTGGCAGATGAGTGGCTTTTTAATGTCCCCATCACAAGTTGCACCTGTGTAATGATCATGCTGTTTAATCAGCTTCTTCATATGCCACACCTGTCAGGTGGATGAATTATCTTGGCAAAGGAGAAATGCTCACTAACAGGGATGTAAACAAATTTGTGCAAAACATTTAAGAGAAATAAGCTTTGTGTGCTTATGGAACATTTCTGGGATCTTTTATTTTAGCTCATGAAACATGGGACCAACACTTTACGTGTTGCGTTTATAGTTTTGTTCAGTGTAGAAACACTCGATTTGGTGTTCCATTGCACTACGCTTTGAAGCATTTTGTTACTATGTGCCCTAATGAACACGTCCATGACCTGTTTTGCGTGTCTCATGTGCCTCATAGATGGAGATTTTGCTGGTGTACTTGCAAAACGAGTTTAAGTTTGTTAGTGGACATATCCTCCTAATGTTTCAAAGATTTGCTGTGTTGAACGCACCTCTGGGTTGGGACCGCATCCAGGTAAATGGGTGACATCATTTTTCTTGTTTAATACTGAGTGTGTGTTAATCTTTACGTTGAATAATGCATACGATGCTATGCCTTTCTTTGTCATTAGAGAAGGCATTCATTGAAAAAGAGAACCATATTGGTGAATGTTGAAGGAATTTAATTAATCTGTTTTAATTCCCAATTAAAATTAAACTCTCTGTCAATTCTTAAGAATTTGTAAGACCCTTATTTTATAGGAATGGACAGAGTCCGGTCTTAAAAGTCAAGTAACAGCCTTTATTCAAGAGAGTACTGAGTAAATACACATTTTACCACAGGTTATAAACTGAAAATGACGTAAGCGTTTTCTAAATGTTCCGTCTCTTCTTGACAATGGTAGAAAGGCCCTATAGCTCTCAAGCCTTCCCTCCTCGCCTAGAGCCAAGGTCAGTCAGTGTAGATAAGCATTCTAGACAGTCTGGAGATAGTTCATTCATTTGTACCAAGGAACAGACCGTCATTGTTCTAAACTCTTGACTACATTCACTACATTATATTCAATACTGGGAGCAACAGAGAAAATTCATACATGTACAGTAGCATAATAGTATTCGGATTAGTCAGTCCTGATTGAAATGTATACATAATTAGTCATCATTGATAAAATTCCCTTAACAGTGAACAGTACTGTTTTGGTGAAAGTCAGCAGTGTTTCAGGCCGTGCCTCAGACAATGTGTGTCCCAAATGGCCCTATGCGCCCTGGTCAAACGTAGTGCACAACATTGGGAACAGGTTGCCATTTGGGACGCAGACACTTTGTCCTCTTTTCCCCTGCTAGCTGATGCCTGAACCTTAACAGGCAGACAGGATGTCGACTGTGAAAGCGGCGAACATGCCGTTCCCTGATTGCTGTTCTTTCTCTTTCATCCCCCAGATGTGGGGAGAGCAGTCCACGCGCCCGCCCACATCACAGAGAAGGTGGTGGAGCTCTTCAGGAGTAAAAGTGAATTTACCTTCCTGGCTTCCATCCAGCAGAAGACCTCCACGTCAGGAGTCATCTTCTCCATCCATGAATCTGAACACAGGTAATGCATATTTAATCATTTTATTACTGCCTTTTCAGCAGCTACTTTCTCTATCTGCCACCACTATCGACAACTGACTTTCCCAGCTGTGACTCTGAATGGCCCCTGTTGGAATTGAACCCACAGATTACTTCTTGTTGCATTCATTGAGCATTTGCAAGACGAATTTGATCAGCCCGTTGAATATATCAATGTCAGATTACTCTGCTTTTGTGAGTGATGGAGGGAAAGGAGTGGGAGATGTGTAACTTTCTGACTGCATGCTTTTCTGCTTGCATGAATTGGATAGAAAAAATGAGTTGCTCTCTCTCAAACTGGTAAATGACAGAATGAAAATCATACTTGAAAGAGGAACAGACAATGTAGTCGTTGATAATCCAGCATTTGTACAAAGTGCACACTGACACGTTGCTTTAACGTTAATTCCCCCTCCAGCCATTTCAAATAACTTCAGTCACAAATGTATATTATCTCTGTATTTTGTGTGTATGTGTGTCTGTTTGTGAGTTGTGCCCTTATTACAGTCAACACACATATACAGTAAGCTCCAAAAGTATTGGGACAATGACAAATGTGTTGTTATTTTTGGCTCTGTACTCCAGAACTGTGGATTTGAAATGATACAATGAATGAGAAAGTTACAGAGGCATAAAAATAATACCCCCCAAAATGCTAACCTCCCCTCATATTGTAATGGTGAGAGGTTAGCATGTCTTGGGGGTATGATATTTCATTCATTCAGGATTATCCATAATCATGGTAGCATCCACATTAATGTATAAGTGTTTAGAAACATATATTCTTATTTACAATAAAAGTGTCTCGGCCTCCTGGGTGGCGCAGTGATCTAAGGCTGTGCCACCAGAGACTCTGGGTTCAAGCCCAGGCTCTGCCACAGCCGGCCGCGACCGGGAGGCTCATGGGGCGACGCATAATAGGCACAGCGTCGTCCGGGACAGGGAGGGTTTGGCCGGCAGGGCCGGCAGAGATATCCTTGTCTCATCGCGCACTAGCGACTCCTGTGGCGGGCTGGGCGCAGTGCACGCTGACCAGGTCGCTAGGTGTACGTGTTTCCTCTGACACATTGGTGCGGCTGCCTTCCGGGTTGGATGTGCGTTGTGTCAAGAAGCCGTGCGGCTTGGTTGGGTTGTGTTTTGGGGACGCATGGCTCTCAACCTTCGCCTCTCCTGAGTCCGTACGGGAGTTGCAGTGATGAGACAAGACAGTAACTACTACCAATTGGATACCATGAAAAAGGGGTAAAAAAAAAAAAAAATCTCCAAAATGACACAATACATTATTTACCATTAATTTATATTGGACACAAATAGAAAATACCCTCAAATTAAAGCTGACAGTCTGCACTTTAACCTCAAAGTCATTATATCTTTAAAGTCCAAAGTGCTGGAGTACAGAGCCAAAACAACAACAAAAATTGGAGCTCACTGTATTTTATCTTGAGAAGAATATATTGGAATGTAACACAGTAACATAGAAAGGATATTTTTCACAAACTATTGCTGAGTGTGCATGTGTGAAACACACTTTGGCAGCAATTACAACTGTCTGTCTTTTTGGGTAAGTCTCTAAGAGCTTTGCACACCTGGATTGTGCAATATGTGCCCTTTATTATTTTCAAAGTTCTTCAAGCTCTGCAAAGTTGTTGTTCATTGCTATACAGACATTTTTAAGTCTTGCCATATATTTTATAGCAGATTTAAGTCAGAACTGTAACTCAGACAATCAAGAACACTCACTGTCTTCTTAGTAAACAACTCAGTGTAGATTTGTTTTTATGTTTTAGGTTATTGTCCTGCTGAAAGGTGAATTTCTCTCCAATGTCTTGTCGAAAGGCTTTCCCCTAGGATTTCTCCATTCCATTTAGTTTTATCCTCACTCTAAAAAATGCTGGGTTACGGGCCTCCCGAGTGGTGCAGTGATCTAAGGCACTGCATCGCACTGCTAGCTGTATCACTAGAGATTCTGGGTTCGAGTTCCGGCTCTGTTGCAGCCAGGCATGACTGGGTAAACCATGGGGCGGTGCACAATTGGCCCAGCGTCATCCGGGCTAGGGGAGGGCTTGGCCAGCAGGGATGTACTTGTCCCATCGCACACTAGTGACTCCTGTGGCAGGCTAGGTGCAGCGCACACTGACACGGTCGCCAGGTGTAAGGTGTTTCCTCTGACACATTGGTGCGGCTTGCTTCCGTGTTAAGTGGGAGTTGTGTCAAGAAGCAGTGCGGCTTGGCTGGGTTGTGTTTCGGAGGATGCACGGCTCTCAACCTTCGCCTCTCCCGAGTCCGTATGGGACAAATAGTGGTGGACAAGGAGGCCGACAAGCAAAGGGTGGAGAGGACCCTCTCCTCAGGGAACTCAAGGGTGGCCTGGCAAGGGATTAAATCCATGGCTAGTACCCCCCACATAGGCAGGGGAATAACCAGTGCTGACCTTGGGAGACATGAGGGCCAGAACATGGCTAATGAGCTGAATGTTTTCTTCTCAAGATTTGAATCTGACAACTTTGTGTCAGAGGTAAAACAAATGGAAGCATCATTGCAAATGTTTGAGAGGGTTGTTGTTAAACCTCTTACAGCTCCCCCCTACTTTGTGCAATTTCCACCTGAAGACATACCCAAATCTAACAGCCTGTAGCTCAGGCACATAACCAAGGACTTGCATATTCTTGGTACCATTTGAAAGAAAACACTCTGAAGTTTGTGTAAATGTGAATTGAATGTAGGCGAATATAACACAATATATCTGGTTTAGATAAAAAAAATTAAAAAACATACGTTTTATTTTTGTATCATTTTTAAAATGAACAAGATAAAACAAACATTTAGATAGGATGATGGGGACAATTTCAGTGAAAATTATAAGAGGGCAACAGTAGTTGTGCAAAGTTTCAGAATGATAACTTCCAAAATGAGTGTGCTACATGACATGTATCATGAAGTCACCCAGGTGTCCCACACAAGTAGCCCAAATGTACCCAAGTTGACAAATTGGTCAGATAATCGCATCGTATTCTTCCGCAGTAAATCCTTTTTTAAATCTGACAACGCAGTTGGATTAGCAAGATTCTAGGCTTTCGATACATGTGAGACACTTGTATTTTCATGAATGTTTAATATGACTATTTATGTAGCGATCACCGTATGTTGTGGAATTTCAGCCCGCTAGCGGGTTCCGTGCGCAGGGGGGTTAAAAAGGCTGATGTTTTGAAGTTATTCAGGGGATGTAACGCACACAAAAGCCCAGGCCCAGACAAAATAAGTGGACATGTGTTAAAGCTGTAAGAACCGACACTGGAGATGAGAAGCAGGTACGGAGAGTTGAACAATTAATTTAGCACAGACATGGAACAGGACAGGAACAGGGTCAGCACCGGGTAACAATGACATACGAACGTTAATGCAGAAGCTGGGAACAGAGTGTTGGAACAGACAGATAAAGGGGAGGTAATAACACAGGTGATTGAGTCCAGGTGAGTAATGATTCGCTGATGCATGTGACGAGGGAAGCAGGTGTGCATAATGATGGTGGCAGGAGTGCGCAATACAGGGCAGCCTGGTGCCCTCGACCGCCAGGGAGGGAGAGCGGGAGCAGGTGTGCCAGTATCCCCCCCTCTAGGGGCGCCACTCGGCTTCCCATCTGGACGGGCCTGATGGGCCGGCCAAGGCATGGGCGCTGGATCAGCAGGCTGGAGCGCAGAAGCCAGACGAACCGTCAGAGGCGTAGGAGTCTGGCGAACTGGCAGAGGCGTAGGAGCCTGACGATCCGGTTGAGGTGTGCCAGCCTGATGAACCCACTGGAAAGTGGGAGCCTGGCGAGCCGGCTTTGGTGTAAAACCCTGGTCATCCGACAGAGGCCTGACGTGGGATGAGCGCTTCCCAAAGCCAAACGGGGCAAGAAAACCTCTCGAGCCAGCTAGGGCGTGGAAGCTCAACGAGCTGGCTTAGGCACCCATGGTTTCATCAGCCCAGCAGAGGAGTTGATGATGTCATTCATAATTTTTGATGATGTCACTCTCCTCAACATGGTACTTCCTGAGCCCTCGGTCACAGCGGGTCAAAGTAGGTCCCCACATGTCAGAGATACACACCACCAACACAGGCTCTCCTCAGGGATGTGTTTTGTCCCCACTCCTGTACATCTTGCACTCTAATAGTTGTACTAGTTCCCATCCAGACACCTCGTTAAGTTCGCTGATGACACTGCCTTGATCAGCCTGTTGTATGATGACAAGGAAAACCATGGCCCGGTCCTAAATTACTTTGTAGAGTGGTGTGATGATTCACACTTGGTCCTCAATATCAACAAGACCAAAGGCTCACAAGCCACCCCCTGTAGCCTGACTTTGAACTACTCCCCTCTGGGCACAGGTATAGGAAAATCAGAACTAGACAATAATTTGTGCCAGGTGTGATAAGTTAAGTACATGTGCTCTTGGATAGCGACATTTCTCACCATTGAACTGCCCAATACAACAGCCGGAGAAGGGGATGGAGAAGTCCACCCAATTCTACCCCTCACACATTTCATGGAATCTTTCACATGCCCACGAGAAGCAGGATAGCGTACGCCCGCAGCTCCCGGTAGTAGGTCCAGACCTGCCACAGCAGGAAGAGCCCCGTCAGATCGAGAGAGAGGGAAAGGAGACAAACTCGATGACGAGGCCGCTGTTGGATTCAGTGCAGATGGAGTCAGCACAGCTGTCACAGATACAGGCAGATCCAGCAATGAAGGCAGAGGTAGATCAGGCACCAGGGCGGCGAAGCTATTCTTCATCTTGATCTGCTCCAGACCTCTCGCAGACACTCTAATCCATTTAGCAGCATGCCGCTGCCTTCGGTTTGCACAACTTGTGACACGGGACCAGCACTATTGGAACAAAACCTCTTGATGTTCTCCATCTACTCCACCACAAGATGGAGGAGGAGAAGCAGATGGAGACGACTTCCTTGGTAGGAAAGTTCCTTGGCACAGGCCATTCGGATAGGGACAGACGACAAGCTTGAGCAGCGTCCAGTCACAGGAGTTGAGAACGAGACAGTTCCAATTTGCAGTATTCACAATAAGTTCAGGCAGAATTGAAATTGGCTTGCTGAGGATAGCCACTTCATTCCTGTGCATAGTAGGAGGGTACGCACCTCAGTGCACATAGAAATAGGCTACGTGGCCTGCACTCCACGCTTTGGAGTCAGAACATTGAATAAGAGAGGATTTTTTTTACGTATGCATGAGTTGAAATATCATTAATAATCATTAAGTCTGAGTAAGAAGAATGTAGGAATGTAGCAATAAATATAGAAATGGCCTTTTACATTGTAGAACCAGTTTATTGGTTTCCAATTGGGTAATTGTATGGTCCTGGGGGCCAAGTGCTTATAAAATGCAGACCTACCTGTTTGAGCTCCTGTTAGACAGATTCAATGTGGTTTCTCAAGGGGAGGCTGTACAGTCTTGCCCTCGACCTGTAATGTCTGCTTCCAACTCACACTCTCAAACACGTAGATCCCCTGAATGCATCTCAAGTTCCATCCCACTTTCCAGCTCACACTCTCAAACACATACTGTAGATCCCCTGAACACAGCTCACTCTCCAGATCCCAATCACCTGAATTCTGATCACCTGTTCACACACCTGTATGTCATTATCACACCTATTTAGTTCAGTTCTTTGCACCCCATCATTGTGAGGTATTGTTTGTTTTGTGACACACTTCTAGTCGGAGCGCTGGTTTTCCCGCAATTGAATCCGCCTGTGTATGATAGTTTTTGCCTGCCTCACTAATGACGCCTTCTGCCCATTCCCTGCCTGTACGGATTTCCTGCTATCAACCTATTGCCTGATCTCCCAGACGACATTACTAGTCTTTACCCTGCTTGTACTTTTGCCTTTTTGAACCTCCATGTATGAACATCTGCCTGCCCCTGGACCCAGCTACCTGCTTCCTCCTGTGGTCCTTTACAATAAACACCTGATGTGCCCTGCGCTTCAAACCAGCTCTCTGTCTCCCATCCTTTTATACACACTACAAGTGTCCATTCAGATGGGACAGGTTAAGCCTGATACAAAGGCTATATGTTTTGGGCTATTGCCTGTGAATATTTGGTAAATCTACTAGTATATTTTCAATGATATGGAGCTTTCATCATTGGATCACAAAGACCTGTATAGAAATCTACACGGAGTACATCAACCTTCCTTGCCTTATGATTTCATGCCCTTACAACTGCTGCAAGGTTCATATGTTACAATGATATTGAACAAAAATATAAATGCAAGATGCAACCATTTCAATTATTTTACTGAGTTACAGTTTATAAACTCAGCAAAAAAAGAAACGTTCTCTAACTGTCAACTGCATTTATTTTCAGCAAACTTAACATGTGTAAATATTTGTATGAACATAAGATGCCAGTTCTTGCTGTGAGATGTTACCCCACTCTTCTACCAAGGCACCTGCAAGTTCCCGGACAATTCTGGGGGGAACGACCCTAGCCCTCACCCTCCGATCCAACAGGTCCCTGGCCATGGCAGAACACTGACATTCCTGTCTGGCAGGAAATCACACACAGAACGAACAGTATGCCTGGTGGCATTGTCATGCTGGAGGATCATGTCAGGATGAGCCTGCAGGTTGGGTACCACATGAGGGAGAAGGATGTCTTCCCTGTATCCCACAGAGTTGAGATTGCCTGCAATGACAACAAGCTCAGTCTGATGATGCTGTGACACACCGCCCCAGACCATGACAGACCCTCCACCTCCAAATCAATCCCGCTCCAGAGTACAGACTTCGGTGTAACGCTTATTCCTTCAACGATAAACGCGAATCCGACCATCACCCCTGGTGAGACAAAATCGCAACTCATCAGTAAAGAGCACTTTTTGCCAGTCCTGTCTGGTCCAGTGACGGTGGGTTTGTGCCCATAGGCGGCGTTGTTGCCGGTGATGTCTGGTGAGGACCTGCCTTACAACAGGCCTACAAGCCCTCAGTCCAGCCTCTCTCAGCCTATTTCGGACAGTCTGAGCACTGATGAAAGGATTGTGCAATCCTGGTGTAACTCGGGCAGTTGTTGTTGCCATTCTTTACCTGTCCCGCAGGTGTGATGTTCGGATGTACCGATCCTGTGCAGGTGTTGTTTCACGTGGTCTGCTACTGCTAGGACAATCGGCTGTCCGTCCTGTCTCCCTGTAGCGCTGTCTTAGGCGTCTCACAGTACCGACATTGCAATTTATTGCCCTGGCCACATCTGCAGTCCTCATGCCTCTTTGCAGCATTCCTAATGCACGTTCACGCAGATGAGCAGGGACCCTGGGCATCTTCCTTTTGGTGTTTTTCAGTAGAAAGGCCTCTTTAGTGTCCTAAGTTTTCATAACGTGATGCAGTGCCTTAGACCACTGTGCAACTTGGGAGACCCTCCACACGTGGAATCAATCATTCTGTTCTTGACGCCAAATTGTTGTGGAAAAATTCTCATACACCGACACTCAGTCAATCTCAAATGAATCATATTTTATTAACAGCTCGCTGGAGAAGTTCCAACCAACTCAATGCACCATAGTACACATGTCAATCAGGAGCACTCCTCGGGCAGTCCCAACAGTTGTCTTTTAGAACAAGTTATATTTGCATGATTTAGCATAATTAATTCATCAATACCGTTTTGTTTCATTCATGTGACTGACCAATACTGTTTCATTACGTGACAGACCAACACCTCACGAAGCTTCTCCTCTCTAAACTGAGATATCTTTTGTTTGTTCTTAAAACAACATTTGGGTGTACTGCCAAATTGCATCTACTGATAGGTATGATTTTTACAGTCAGCCACTTGCATGAACACAGAAATTGGCTTATAGAACAGTATATAAATAGCACAAACATTAAAATTCCCATTACACAGCTTTGCACACTCTCAGCATTTTCCTAACCTGCTTCATAAGTTAGTCACCTGGAATGTATTACAATTAACAGGTGTGCCTTGTTAAAAGTTAATGCGTTTGAGACAATCAGTTGTGTTGTGACAATGTAGGGGTGATATGCATAAAATAAAATAACCTTATTTAGTAAAAGACCAAGTCCATATTATGGCAAGAAGAGAAAATAAAGTCCATCATTACATTATTAAGACATGAAGGTCAGTCAATACGGACAATTTCAAGAACTTTGAAAGTTTCTTCAAGTGCAGTTGCTAAAACCATCAAGTGCTATGATGAAACTGGCTCTCATGAGGACCGCCACAGGAAAGGAAGACCACAGTTACCTCTGCTGCAGAGGATAAATTAGAGTTAACTGCACCTCAGATTGTTGTCCAAATAAATGCTTCACAGAGTTCAAGTAACAGACACATCTGCAAAGAAACCACTACTAAAGGACACCAATAAGAAGAAGAGACTTGCTTGGGCCAAGAAACACTAGCAATGGACATTTGACCAGTGGAAATCTGTCCTTTGGTCTGATGAGTCCAAATTTGAGATTTTTGGTTCTAATCGCCATGTCTTTGTGAGATGCAGAGTAGGTGAACGGATGATCTCTGCATGTGTGGTTCCCACCGTGAAGCATTGAGGAGGAGGTGTGATGGTGTGGGGATGCTTTTCCGGTAACACTGTTTGTAATTTATTTCGAATTCAAGGCCACTTAACTAGCTTGGATACCACAGCATTCTGCAGCAATACGCCATCCCATCTGGTTTGGGCTTAGTGGGACTATCATTGTTTTTCAACAGGACAATGACCCAAAACATACCTCCAGGCTGGGTAAGGGCTATTTGACCAAGAAGGAGAGTGATGGAGTGCTGCATCAGATGAACTGGCCTCTTATAAGTATAAGCTTTCGGGTTAGAGTCCCGCTCCTTTGAAAGCGGCAGCAGATGTTGCATGTTATCCATGGCTTCTGTTTGGGGTATATACAGTGTATATATATATATATATATATATATATATATATATATATATATATATATACTCCTGTGACTGGACGCTGCTATATATATATATATATATATATATATATATATATATATATATATATAAACATCTATTGTATCTTTATCTTGAATTACTGGCCCATATTCAGACAATCCCGCTGATTGAATCAGAAACCCTGTCTTTGATGTCTGTAAATGCAGAATAATAACACTCCCCAGTAATGCTAGTTCATTTGCTCTGACTTAATTGTTTAAGGGTAACACGATTTCTCGCACAGGAGGGAGCAATGGTTGCTATGGAAACAGTTGAAGAGTAACAGGGGTCATTCATTTGATGGTGATGATGGGTTTTGAAGTTTATCTCCTCTAAGGAGCATACCTTTAATGGTATATAATGTATGGGCTTTTAAGATTAACATGTAGTGAAATTAAATACAAATTAGCACCTCACAGTAAAGGCTATAGTTATATACTGTTGAAAAAGCTTATTCACGAGAAACGTCCTACACTGTATGTTGGCTATTGTGTTTAAATAAATATACTAATTGTGTGCAATGTATCTCCCAACGGGTACAATCTTTTAAAATAATGTCATTGTGACATATTTTATACTCTCTCTTGGACAGACTACCTAACATAACTGGTATCGTAATGGTATCGTACGGCCCTACATGAAGAATGAGGACGGAATGACTGGATCCAGACATTGAAACAGATTTCAGCAATATTCAAAAATAAGATTTTATAAGATTGATTCAATATTTTGAACTTAAAATAAAATGTATTGATTTGTTCACGTTTCTCACAAGATATGAAAATAATGCATTGGTGATTATTATTTCCTGCAACTTTCTAAAGAAGCAACGACATGGGATGCCCCTTTCTGTGGGTTGCGCACATTGTCTATCACTGTAGCCAGTTAGCGATGCTGATGATAACGGTGTGATAATAGTTCTACCAATATGTTTTACGGCCTCTGCATTATAATACACCATGACTGATCCTATATCGCTCAGCCTCTCTAGCCTCTCTCTATACCTTGCATCCACCAAATGCTGCACTTTGTCCCCCCCATAATTACAGCACTTAACCTTCACATTTCTTCCACATTCACCGTAATCATGTGCACCTCCACACTTGGCACATATTTTCTTTCCTTTACACTGAGCAGCTACGTCCATTATTTGGCATTTAAAACACTGCAGTGCATATGGGACTAATTCTCTAACATTGAAACTAAGGAATCCTATCTGTGCTTTTCCCGGCAAGACTTTCTCAAACCTCAGCATCACTGATAAGCTTTCACTTCTTTGACCCTCTTTCCTACTGATCAACCTTTTGGCCTCAATCATTCTGCCACATTTTCTTTGATATCATCCTTGGAGATAGATATTGGGACCCCAGTGATGACTCCCCTCAATCTACCATAAGCAGCAGGGACATGGCTTTTAATCTTCTTCCCTTTAAGCTTTTCCATTTTCAGAATCTGCTCTTGCTGAGCCTGGCTACCACACAATATTAACAATATACCATTTCCAATGAACCGAGCTCATTTCACTTCACCTACCTCTTTCTTTACAGCATTATTTAGTCGGATAGGATGTAAGTGAGGCCCTGTGGTCTCATCAAACACTATCACCACTTTCCACTCCAACACATCATTACTCTTGCTTCCTACCTTGGCCCTCTTTATGCTTTCTTTACTAGATCCTCTACTGCTTTCTGTATCATGATCTCTCTTCTTCCTATGTCTTTCCACTACCAACCATTCCGGTCAATCTGGTCGTTGGGCAGTTGAATAAACATAATTTATTTTCTGCCGCTATCGTTCAAACTAAACGCATCTAAAAAGTAGGATTAGTTGAAGAAAGTCAGTTGGAATCGGCTCTTTGGCTGATAATCGTGACGTACATTCCATGCGACAATCTGTTAATGCAAAAAATATAAAATATAAACGTTTAGAAAGTGTTTTCAGGTTCAAAAAAGTTTGGACACGCATTCATTCAAGGGTTTTTCCATATTTTTGGGACTGTATTTTAGATTCTTTAAAGTAGCCACCCTTTGCCTTGATGACAGCTTTGAACACTCTTGGCATTCTCTCAACCAGCTTCACCTGGAATGCTTTACCAACAGTCTTGAAGGTGTTCTCATATATGCTGAGCACTTGTTGGCTGTTTTTCCTTCACTCTGCGGTCCAACTCATCCCAAACCATCTCAATTGGGTTGAGGTCGAGTGATTGCGGAGGCCAGATCATCTGATGCAGCACTCCATCACTCTCCTTCTTGGTCAAATAGCCCCTACATAGCCTGGAGGTGTGTTGGGTGATTGTCTTATTGAAAAACAAATGATAGTCCCACTAAGCGCAAACCAGATGGATTGGCGTATCGCTGCAGAATGCTGGTTATTAAGAGTGCCTTGAATTCTAAATAAATCACTGACAGTGTCACCAGCAAAGCACCATCACACCTCCTCCTCCATGCTTCACAGTGGGATTACCACATACAGAGATCATCCGTTCACCTACTCTGCTTCTCACAATGACATGGCAGTTGGAACCAAAAATCTCAAATTCGGACTCATCAGACCAAAGGACAGATTTCCACTGGTCTAATATCCATTGCTTGTGTTTCTTGGTCCAAGCAAGTCTCTTCTTCTTATTGGTGTCCTTTAGTGGTGGGTTCTTTGCAGAAATTTGACCATGAAGGCCTGATTCACGCAGTCTCCTCTGAACAGTTAATGTTGAGATGTGTCTGTTACATGAACTCTGTGAAGCATTTATTTGGGCTGCAAACGGAGGTGCAGTTAACTCTAACTAACTTATCCTCTGCAGCAGAGGTAACTCTGGGTCTTCCTTTCCTGTATCGGTCCACATGAGATACAGTTTCGTCATAGCACTTGATGGTTTTTGCCACTGCACTTGAAGAAACTTTAAAAGTTCTTGACATTTTCTGGATTGACTGACCTTTGTTTTACCAAATTGGGCTATCTTTTGTATGCCACCCCTACCTTGTCACAACACAACTGAAAGGGTCAAATGCATTAAGAAGGAAAGAAATTCCACAAATGAACTTTTAACATGCACACCTGTTAATTGAAATGCATTTCTGGTAACTACCTCATGATGCTGGTTGAGAGAATGCCAAGAGTGTGCAAAGCTGCGGAAGTTTTGCTAATGTCTGTGTTGCAACCAGATAACCAAAAGATGATATCTTTCCCAAGATGTCTTAATAGCAAAAAATGCATCTATACCTGGTTGTAATGTAATGGACCAGTTGGTTGTAATCTGGTTGTATGACGTCTTGTCAGACAGAAAACCAGTTTAGGGAATGAAGGATACCTAGTCAGTGGTACAACTGAATGCATTCAACTGAAATGTGTCTTCCACATTTAACCCAACCCCTCTGAATAAGAGAGGTGCGGAGGGCTGCCATAATCAGCATCCACGTCTTCGGCGTCCCGAGAACAGTGGGTTAACTGTCTCGCTCAGGGGCAGGATGACAGATTTTTACCTTGTCAGTTTGGGGATTCAATCCAGCAACCTTTCGGTTACTGGCACAATGCTCTAACCTCTAGACCACCTGCCACCCCTTTTACTAGGCATAATTAAGACATCACATGCCAAATGTTGCCCGCTGGCCTTGTGAATGAATGAACCTGGATTAGGCAGGTTCTGGTCCTGATTAATCCCTTCATGAATAGATGCCTGCCACGAATGAAAATGCAGGCAGATTTGGATGCATGTGAATGGTTGTTGTATTGTCCAGCAATGAGGTTGGTGATCTCTTAGAGGTGGCAGTTGCCTGGGTACAGAGTACATGTGTTGATTTAATGGTGGCTCTTAAACGTTGAGGTTTCTCTGGAACAGCTCCTGAACATTAAAGTGGGAACAGGATCATCACATGACTTCGGAAGTGTTCAGTCACACGGCTTAAGTCCCAAATGGCTCTTTCCTATTTAGTGCACTTCCTGTGGGCCCTGGTCAAAAGTAGTGTGTTATATAGGGAATAGGGTTCCATTTAGGATGCAGACACACGCTCTGAGGGTTTACAACTTAATTAATTCACGTCATATTTGAGTTAATCTCCCTTCGTTTGATCAACGGCCCATTGAATCCACGGCCATATACATTATTATTCTGTGTGTCGCATGCCAGTACTGTTTGGGATAGCTATCACGAGCTGCTCTCAGTTTTTTGGCAAACTGAGAATTGGGAGAGGGATAAATCCAGCTTCCCAGAATGGAGCCTCACTTGGCATTCTACATAGCGAGTTGGTTGTATCCTCACTGGGCATAAATATGGATGGGGCCTGGCTGGGCTGATGTGTGTGTGCGAGTTGGAACCCTGTGTGTGTATGTGTGCGTGTGTGTGTACATTGGTGCATTTGCGTGTGTGGTGGACTCTGGAGATTAGAAACGGGAAAATGGTGGTTGTTTCAAGGGGCCAGTGTGGAGAAGTTTTTGAGGAAACAGAAATGTCACGGCTGGCTGGCTACGGTTCCCTGGGTGCTGGCTGTGGCCTCCTGGCTCTTAATTTAGCGCGGCTGATCAGAGCCTGAGTGCAGGGGGTAAGGAGATGTTTGGGCCTGGGTCATTACACCCCATTGAAGGTTTATGGTGCCGCTCCTCCCTGTGTGTGCAATGCTGGACAGGTTTAGAGACAGACGGCTTTAGACACACTCCCACACTCCTCCTCTCATTCTCCTCTGGGTGCTGACTCTCTCTTCTGCTTTGCCTTTGCACCACTCCTGCTGTCCTTTTAAATGTTTTTCTTCAAATGTTCTTGTTCTTCAGACAGACAGCAGACTCTTCTTGTCAGTTCTCTTCAGACCATTTGTTTTCTTTGGTTCTGTTCTCTTTGGTCCTCTTCTCTCCTGTTTGTTTCTCTACTTTCCTCTTCTCCTGTCAGCCGAACCTTGAATGTCTTTTTAGATTATTATTTTGCCATACACGTTATTATCTGGCTTGATTTCCTCTTGATGTTTGTATTAAAGACTTTTTTCACTTGTTTTAAATCAGTCAATATGATAACAAACAGCTCTAAGTTGCCCATTACCCTATTGCCTTCACAAAAATATTGCATACAGTTGAATGTAGACTACAGGTCAAAAGAACATCTAGAACATCTACTCATTCAAGTATTTTCTTTATTTTGACTATATTATACAATGTAGAATAATAGTGAAGACATCAAAACTATGAAATAACATATGGAATCATGTAGTAACCCAAAAAGTGTTAAACAATTCAAAATATATTTTATATTTGAGATTCTTCAAATAGCTACCCTTTGCCTTGATGACAGCTTTGCACACTCTTGGCATTCTCTCAACTAGCTTCACCTGGAATGCTTTTCCAACAGTCTTGAAGGAGTTCCCACATATGCTGAGCACTTGTTGGCTGCATTTCCTTCACTCTGCGGTCCGACTCATCCCAAACCATTTCAATTGGGTTGAGGTCGGGGATTGTGGAGGCCAGGTCATCTGATGCAGCACTCCATCACTCTCCTTCTTGGTAAAATAGCATTTACACAGCCTCGAGGTGTGTTGGGTCATTGTCCTGTTTAAAAACAAATGAAAGTCCCACTTAGCTCAAACCAGATGGGATCGCATATCGCTGCAGAATGCTTTGGTGGCCATGCTGGTTAAGTGTGCCTTGAATTCTAAATAAATTAGACGGTGTCACCAGAAAAGCACACCCTAACCACAACACCACCTCCTCCATGCTTTACGGTGGGAAATACACATGCAGAGATCATCTGTTCACCCACACCGCGTCTCGCAAAGACACGGCGGTTGGAACCAATAATCTCCCATTTGGATTCCAGACCAAAGGACAGATTTCCACCAGTCTAATGTCCATTGCTTGTGTTTCTTGGCCCAAGCAAGTCTCTTCTTATTATTGGTGTCCTTCTATTGGTGGGTTCTTTGCAGATATTCAACCATGATGGGCTGATTCACACATTCTCCTCTGAACAGTTGATGTTGAGATGTGTTACTTGAACTCTGTGAAGCATTTATTTGGACTGCAATTTCTGAGGCTGGGTCTTCCTTTCCTGTGGCGGTCCTCATGAGAGCCAGTTTCATAATAGCGCTTGATGGTTTTTGCGACTGCACTTGCAGAAACTTCCAAAGTTCTTGAAATGTTCCATATTGACTGACCTTCATGTCTTGAAGTAATGATGGACTGTCATTTATCTTTGCTTATTTGAGCTGTTCTTGCCATAATATGGACTTGGTCTTATACCAAATAGGGTTACCTTCTGTATACCCCCCCCCTACCTCGTCACAACCAAACTAATTGGCTGAAACACATTAAGAAGGAAAGAAAATCCATAAATGAACTTTTAAGAAGGTACTTGAATGCATTCCAGGTGACTACCTCATGAAGCTGGTTGAGAGAATGCCAAGAGTGTGCAAAGCTGTCATCAAGGCAAAGGGTGGCTATTTTAAGAATCTCATATATAAAATATATTTCGATTTGTTTAACGCTTTTTTGGTTACTACATGATTCCATATGTGTTATTTCATAGTTATTTCATAGTCAACGTACACAATAAAGAAAAACCCTTTAATGAGAAGGTGTTTTAAAACTTTTGACGGGTAGGGTATGCATGTTGAATATTAACACACCACATTCCCTCATTGCATAACCTCATGACCCCAAGCTAAATCCTTCTCCATATTTCTCAGGGGCTGTAAGCGCTTCAGTGATCTCTGAACTCTGCCTGTAACCTTCGCCCTCTCCTCCGTTGCAGTTACTTTGAGCTGGAGAGCAGTGGGCTGAGGGAGGAGATCCGCTACCACTACCGCTACAAAGGCAAGCCTCGCTCAGAGTCCTTCCCCTACCGACTAGCCGATGGCCAGTGGCACAAGATATCCCTTTCCATCAGCGCTACACACCTATTGCTGCATGTCGACTGCAACAGGTAAAATACACACAGGCGTAAACACATGTATGCGTATGCATGCACACACACCTATTGGTTAACATACAATCTAGCCATTAGTGCTACAAGTACACTCCATACTACCTACCAGTACAAGCAGTAATACAGACTGAAAGTCAGGTAATGGAAGCATCAGCTTGAACCAGCTTGAACCTTATATGACTGGCATCACTCATGTCACCTTTAGCCTAAAATGGCGTCTTTGCTGGCAGGATGTTACCAGAGGTGAAACCCCTGATACTGCTGTGAACTAACACTGTAGAAACTCACAGGTGGATGCACAAACACCTACACACGTACACTAATGCACTTGTGCACATGCAGTAGGTCACGCACACACGCACACATATGTATACACACAAGCACCACAGCTTCCACCACACACACAAACACACTCAAGGCAGTTAACCCACTGTTTCCTTGGTGCCGAAGACGTGGATATCGATTAAGGCAGCCCCCCACACCTCTCTGATTCAGAGGGGTCTGGTTAAATGCGGAAGACACATTTCAGTTGAAGGCATTCAGAGTTACAACTGACTAGGTATCCCCCTTTACCTTTCACTCACACACACACACTCACACACACACACTCACACAGGGGCATGTTGAGAGGCTGTGATATTTCCAGCTGTCTCCCATTGCCACATCCCCTTTGAGCATTCAGCGAGTGTCACAAGTTTCCCCGAGAAGTGACACCAATGATAAGCTCTGTGAGCTCATCAAGGTAAATATTTGTAAACACCTATCGTTGCTCTGTTGACAGGCTGCAGACAGTATGGGGTAAGAGAGGCAGGCTGTAGACTGTAGGGTTCTGTATTTGTGTCACATCTACACATCTACATACTTATGCACATGCACATTGCCCCCCAAGTTGTCAGATTTAAATATATATATGTCAGATTTAAAATATATATATATATATATATATTGTTGGACATAAAACACCAGGAGATGAGCTCCAAGTGATTTTCATTGAAAAAAAAATATTTTCCAAAGTATTCCCACACATAATAGAGAGGTTTGTAATGATTATGTTTTAGTCAAACATTATCTGTTTGGGATTTTTGCAATCAATTTGCAGTCTACAATTCATTTGTAATTATGAACTGGGTGCTCCGAGGCTTAAATGCTGATTGGCTGACAGCCGTGGTATATCACGGGTATGACAAAACATTTATTTTTAAAATGGCGCTGAAGAGGATGGCTGACGTTTTACAGCATCTTACCGTAAGATGCTACAGATGGTAATGCGTACGGCGCAGTACATCACTGGGGCCAAGCTTCCTGCAATCCAGGACCTATATAAAAGGTGGTGGCAGAGGAAATCACATAAAATGGTCAGAGACTCCAGTCACACAAGTCATAGACTGTTTTTTCTGCTACTGCACGGTAAGAGGTACCGAAGCGCCAAGTCTAGTACCAAAAGGCTCCTTAACAGCTTCTACCCCCAAGCCATAAGACTGCTGAACAATTCATCAAATGGCCAACTGACTATTACATTGACCCCCCCCCCATCTCCATTTGTTTTGTACACTGCTGCTACTCGCTGTTTATTATCTATGCATAGTCACTTCACCCATACCTACATGTACATGTACCTGTATCCCCGCACACTGACTCGGGATCAGTACCCCCTGTATATGGCCTCGTTATTGTTATGTTGTTACTTTTTATTATTTTTTACTTTAGTTTATTTGGTGAATAAAATTAACTGCAATGTTGGTTTTAAGGGCTTGTAAGTAAGCATTTCACGGTATGGTCTACACTTGTTGTATTCGGCGCATGTGACTATTAAAGTTTGATTTGATTCTAATTATATTGGTAACCAGTTCATAATAACAATAAGGCACCTCAGGGGTTTGTGGTATATGGCCAGTACACCACGGCTATTGGCTGTATCCAGACACTCTGCGTTGACCTGAATGCCAAGCATCACATGTGGAGGAAACCTGGCACCATCCCTACGCTGAGGCATGGTGGAGGAAGTATCATGCTGTGAGGATATTTTTCAGCTGCAGGGACTGGGAGACTAGTCAGGATTGAGGGAAAGATGAACAGAGCAAAGTTTTTTATTTTATTTAACTTTTATTTAACTAGGCAAGTCAGTTAAGATCAAATTATTATTTACAATGATGGCCTACTCCGGCCAAACCCAGACGACGCTGGGCCAATTGTGCACCGCTTTATGGGACTCTCAATCACGGCCGGATGTGATGCAGCCTGGATTCGATCCAGGTCTTAAAAATGAGGATATTCTGGGAGAGAGAGAAAGAGACAGAGAGAGAGAGAATTCTAAAGTCTTAAAAATGAGGACATTCTGGGAGAGAGAGAAAGAGACAGAGAGAGAGAGAGAATTCTAAAGTCTTAAAAATGAGGACATTCTGGGAGAGAGAGATAATGAGAGAGAGAGAGAGAGCATGGGAGAAAGTGAGAGAGCAAGGGAGAGACAGAGACAGAGTTGGGTAGAGCAACAGCAATGGTACTGTAGTGTGTCTGATAAATGTCTTCGACCACTGCACCACTCGGGAGCCCAAGTACAGAGAGATGCTTGATGTAAACCTGCTCCAGAGCGCTCAGGACCTCAGACTGGGGCTAAGGTTCACCTTCCTACAGGACAACGACCCTAAGTACACAGCCAAGACAACGCAGGAGTGGCTTCAGGACAAGTCTCTGAATGTTCTTGAGTGGCCCAGCCAGAGCCCGGACATGAACCCGAACTAACATGTCTGGAGAGACCTGAAAATAGCTGTGCAGTGACGCTTCCCATCCAACCTGACAGAGCTTGAGAAGATCTGCAGGGAAGAATGGGAGAAAATCCTGAAATACAGGTGTGCCAAGATTGCAGCATCATAGCTAAGTAGACTCGAGGATGTAATCGCTACCAAAGGTGCTTCAACAGAGTACTGAGTAAATGGTCTGAGTACTTATTTAAATGTGATATTTAAGTTTTTAAAAACCTGTTTTGCCTTGTTATTATGGGGTGTTGTGTGTAGATTAAACAAAATGTGGAAAAAGTGAAGGGGTCTGAATACTTTCCGAATTCACTGTATTTGCATTCTACGAACACAGTGTACTTTATTTGTGATCTTGTTATTTTTAGTCCCACCATTCTGCTCCACGAAACCCTTCCCATCTATCTCTGAACACCATACAGTTTTGATTTCTATTTGCCATGTATTTTTAATATGTGCTGTGATGTTTCACAAAATTCTGAACCTTTCTATTGTTATAGTATCAAAAGATTGTAAATTAAAGAAACATTTTTGCTAAGAGTATTATTATATTATGATTTTTCAACGCCGATTCCGATTATTGGAGGAACAAAAAAGGCGATACTAATTAATCAGCCAATTTAAAAAATAAAAAATAAATGTAAAAATGACAATTACAACAATAGTGAATGAACACTTTTATTTTAACTTAATATAATACATCAATAAAATCAATTTAGTCTCAAATAAATAATGAAACATGTTCAATTTGGTTTAAATAATGCAAAAACAAAGTTTTGGAGAAAAGTAAAAGTGCAATATTTGCCATGTAAAAAAGCTTATGTTTAAGTTCCTTGCTCAGAACATGAGAACATATGAAAGCTGGTGGTTCCTTATTACATGAGTCTTCAATATTCCCAGGTAAGAAGTTTTAGGTTGTAGTTATTATAGGAATTATAGGACTATTTCTCTCTATACCATTTGTACTTCATATAGCTTTGACTATTGGATGTTATTATAGGCACTATAGTATTGCCAGCCTAATCACGGGAGTTGATAGGCTTGAAGTCATTAACAGCGCAATGCTTGAAGCACAGCGAAGAGCTGCTGGCAAATGCAGGAAAGTGCTGTTTGAATGAATGTTGACGAGCCTGCTGCTGCCTACCACCGCTCAGTCAGACTGCTCTATCAAATATCAAATCATAGACTTAATTATAATATAATAACACACAGAAATACGAGCCTTAGGTCATTAATATGGTCAAATCCAGAAACTATCATTTCGAACACAAAATGTTTATTCTTTCAGTGAAATACGGAACCGTTCCGTATTTTATCAAGCGGATGGCATCCCTAAGTGTAAATATTGCTGTTACATTGCACAACCTTCAATGTTATGTCATAATTATGTACAATACTGGCTAATTAATTACGGTCTTTGTTAGGAAGAAATGGTCTTCACACAGTTCGCAACAAGCCAGGATGCCCAAACTGCTGCATATTCCCTGAGTCTGCTTGCACAGAACGCAAGAGAAGTGATACAATTTCCCAAGTTAAAATAAATTCATGTTAGCAGGCAATATTAACTAAATATGCAGGTTTAAAAATATATACTTCTGTCTTGATTTTAAGAAAGGCATTGATGTTTATGGTTAGGTACACATTGGTACAACGACAGTGCTTTTTTCGCGAATGCACTTGTTAAATCATCACCTGTTTGGCAAAGTAGGCTGTGATTTGATGATAAATTAACAGGCACTGTATTGATTATATGCAACGCAGGACAAGCTAGATAAACTAGTATTATCATGTTAAGATTGATTGTTTTTTATAATATAAGTTTAATTCTAGATAGCAACTTACCTTGGCTCCTTGCTGCACTCCCGTAACAGGTAGTCAGCCTTCCACGCAGTCTCCTCGTGGAGTGCAATGTAATCGGCCATAATCGGTGTCCAAAAATGCAGATTACCGATTGTTATGAAAACTTGAAATGGCCCTAATTAATCGTCCATTCCGATTAATCGGTCGACCTATAATTGATTGATTGACTATGACTTTTCAAATCACCCAGAAGTGCTATTTGCAGAGTTAGCCCCATGTAAATGTTGCAATTCTTCAGCCGTTCCTGAACCTGCGACCAAAAACAAGCTACATATGGACAGTGTGTCCTTGCAGCAAAATCTGCAGAGCTGGGAGGTTAGTATCCCCAATATATATAACATTCTATTGGTTGCAAGAATTGTGTATAATTTAAAATGAAAAACTCTGTTTTGAATCCGGTGTTGTTTTGTGCGTCAGTTCATAAACCATGTGCCATGGGATCGGTTCATCGTAAAAAATTATTCCCAACTAGTTTGTAATCTGTATGGCACAGCTGTCAATTTTTTGGTACTTAAATGACACTTGTATACGTCTTTATTCATCACAATCTTCTTTAACCAATTTTGGTCTTTAACACAGGGCCAACAGACAAGTTCCTTGCTTTCTCCCCCTTCCACTTGCCTCTTCCATTTTTGCAGTTATGCTGCAATTAGTTGGTTTTGTTTGCTGCATATGTGACATAAGTCCACCAGTCCTATTTCTGATATAATTTACAAAGATTATAAAAAAATTTAACATTTGATTTTGGAGGCCAGGTCATCTGATGCAGCACTCCATCACTCTCATTTTTGGTAAAACAAATATTGCATATCTTAAATTCTTAAATTCACAATTAATTAATAATATGTGTAATAATGTAGGCAGTTCATACAAAGGATTGTTACCTTTAAGCAGTCAGTAATTATTTTTAAATTGTGTTTGGCCAGCAAATATTATTTTGGCAAATAATTATTGTGATTTATCCTGTATTGTCCCAAACCTCATTACCCCACGGCAACATATGTGGGATACATACACACACACACATTCCCCACCATTCCCCCACAAACAACCATAAGCTCAGATGTTCAACAGTTGTTCCATCCACGAGCCCAATTCAAAAGAAGACTGTAGCTGTTTGAGAAGCCATGCAAAATTGAGAAAGAATGGGGAGATTTGATTAACCAATGTCAAGTCCTAGCTGATGGAGCTCAGATACACCCCCTTACGCTGAAACACACAGACACATTGGTCCCCCATTGTGACCATTTTCCCAAGCATCTCTGTGCAGTCAGCCCTTTTGATTATTTTGTGACACCAGGGCCATAATGATTTGCCCCCTCTCTGATTGTCCGAGTGTGACCACCTTCCAATGGGTTATTTACTACAGCTACTGTTTGCCAGCACTGTCACTTCCTGGGTGGGGGAATTCCCACCGACTAGGTATAAGGTCATCAAGGTTTTCATTAGGAGCTTTTGAGAAATTCCTTGTATTATTTTGCTCACCCACCCGAGGGCTTTGCTATTGTTAGACCAACCCTACCAGACAGGCTCAGAATCTTGAGGGGCAGTGCTGCATTAGTGGGTCTCTGACCGCATTTATCTTTCTGTCTTTGCTGTATATTTTAGTTTTTATTTATTTAACCTTTATTTAAGTAGGCAAGTCAGTTCAGAACAAATTCTTATTTAAAATGACGGCCTACACCGGCCAAACCCAGGTGACGCTGGGCCAATTGTGCACTGCTCTATGGGAATCCCAATCATGGCCGGTTGTGATACAGCCTGGAATCAAACCAGGGTCTATAGTGACTCCTCTAGCACTGAGATGCAGTGCCTTAGACCGCTGCACCACTCAGGAGCCCAGTATAGGCTACTTGCAGTTCTCCTTGGTGTGTAGGTCGCTCAGGTGGGTGTCTAGGGTATAGGGTTGGGAACTGTTCCATCATGATAGGACAATAAATAAATAAACTATATCCCATATCTGCACAAAATTTAATTATCTCTCTGTCACAACTTCTGCTCGCAGATACACATGGGCTCTGGAATTTACAACCATTTTTATTTTTCACTCACTTAACTCCACACTTTTCCAAACACAGAAACAGACACCCCATTTTCAATCACAATACACTCGCACATACCCACATACTGTGCCTTCTATGTCCTCTGTTTGGTGTGTTTTGATCTCTACCATGTTAATTCCTACCTAATTTGGGGCTTTTAGTACTTTTGTGTTCCAGTTCCATTTATTTGAAGATGTATTATTTCAATAATTATCCTTTCTTCTAATGCTAAATCTTATCTATTTATAAAAACTATAAATATAAAGTTGAATACTAATTATTTTACAACGTTCCCTAACTTTAGTGGCTAGGAAAAACTCCCTAAAAAGGCAAGAACCTAGGAAGAAACCTAGAGAGGAACCAGGCTTCTTTTTTTAACCTTTATTTAACCAGGTAGGCTAGTTGAGAACAAGTTCTCATTTGCAACTGTGACCTGGCCAAGATAAAGCAAAGCAGTGTGACCCAAACAACAAATAAGCCATAGTGGCGAATAGGCCATAGTGGCGAAATTATTACAGAATGGAAAATTAAACACTGGGGTGATAGGTGTGCAGAAGATGAGTGTGCAAGTAGCGATACTGGGGTGCAAAGGAGCAAAATAAATAACAATATGGTGATGAGGTAGTTGGATGGGCTATTTACAGATTGGCTATGTACAGGTGCAGTGATCTGTGAGCTGCTCTGACAGCTGGTGCTTAAAGCTAGTGAGGGAGGGAGATATGAGTCTCCAGCTTCAGTGATTTTTGCAGTTCGTTCCGGTCATAGGCAGCAGAGAACTGGAAGGAAAGGCGGCCGAAGGAGGAATTGGCTTTGGGGGTGACCAGTGAAATATACCTGCTGGAGTGTGTGCTGCGGGTGGGTGCTGCTATGGTGACCAGTGAGCTGAGATAAGGCAGGGCTTTACCTAGCAACCAGTTATAGATGACCTGGAGCCAGTGGTTTGGCGACGGATATGAAGCGAGGGCCAGCCAACGAGAGCATACAGGTCGCAGTGGCGGGTAGTGTATGGGGCTTTGGTGACAAAACGGATGGCACTGTGATGTGCTTCATCCAATTTTCTGAGTAGAGTGTTGGAGGCTATTTTGTAAATTACATCGCCAAAGTCAAGGATCGGTAGGACAGTCAGTTTTACAAGGGTATGTTTAGCAGCATGAGTGAATGATGCTTTGTACGAAATAGGAAACCGATTCTAGATTTAATTTTGGATTGGAGATGCTTACTGTTAGTCTGGAAGGAGAGTTTACAGTCTAACCAGACACCTAGGTATTTGTAGTTGGCCACATATTCTAAGTCAGAAACGTCCAGAGTAGTGATGCTGGACGGGTGGGTAGGTGTGGGCAGCGATCATTTGTAGTGTTAGCATTTAAGAGCAGTTGGAGGCCACGGAAGGAGAGTTGTATGGCATTGAAGCTCGTCTGGAGGTTAGTTAACACAGTGTCCAAAGAAGGGCCAGAAGTATACAGAATGGTGTCGTCTGCATAGAGGTGGATCAGAGAATCGCCAGCAGCAAGAGCGACATAATTGATGTATACAGAGAAAAGAGACGGCCCGAGTACTGAAACCTGTGGCACCCCCATCTGCCAGAGGTCCGGACAACAGGCCCTCCGATTTGACACACTGAACTCTGTCAGATAAGTAGTTAGTGAACCAAGCGAGGCAGTCATTTGAGAAACCATGGCTGTTGAGTCTGCCGATAAGATTGTGTTGATTGACAGAATCGAAAGCCTTGTTCAGGTCGATGAATACAGCCGCACAGTATTGTCTCTTATCGATGGTGGTTATGATGTCGTTTAGGACCTTGAGCGTGGCTGAGGTGCACCCATGACCAGCTAGGTATGGTGGGATTTGAAATGGTGGGTGATCTGTTTGTTAACTTGGCTTTCGAATACCTTAGAAAGGCAGGGTATGATAGATATAGGTCTGTAGCAGTTTGGGTCTAGAGTGTCTCCCCCTTGAAGAGGGGGATGACTGCGGCAGCCCAATCTTTGGGGATCTCAGACGATATGAAAGAGGTTGAGCAGACTAGTAATAGGGGTTGCAACAATTTCAGCGGATAATTTTAGGAAGAGAGGGTCCAGATTGTCTAGCCCTGCTGATTTGTAGGGGTCCAGATTTTGCAGCTCTTTCAGAACACTGGCTATCTGGATTTGGGTGGAGACATGGAGGAGGCTTGGGCAAGTTGCAGTGAGGGGTACAGGGCCGTTGAACGGGGTAGGGGTAGCCAGGTGGGAAGCATGGCCAGCCGTAGAAAAATGCTTATTGAAATTCTCAATTATCACGGATTTATCGGTGGTGACAGTGTTTCCTAATTTCTGTTTGAATAAGCTAGCCTAATGCAGTACGCCACATGATGTTTTTGTGCTGGTCAATGGCAGTCTGGTCTGGAGTGAATCAAGGGCTGTTACTGGTTCTACATTTTTGTAATGGGGCATGCTTATTTAAGATGGTGAAGAAAGCACTTTAAAAAAATAACCAGGCATCCTCTACTGACGGAATAAGGTCAATATCATTCCAGGATACCCGGGCCAGGCTGAAGTGTTTTAGGGAGCGTTTGACAGTGAAGAGGGGTGGTCTCTTGACCGCAGACCCATTACGGGCACAGGCAATGAGGCAGTGGCCAGTCCTCTTCTGGCTATGCCGGGTGGAGATTATAACTGAACATGGCCAAGATGTTCAAATGTTCATAGATGACCAGCAGGGTAAAATAAAAATAATCACAGTGGTTGTCGAGGGTGCAACAGGTCAGCACCTCAGGAGTAAATGTCAGTTGGCTTTTCATAGTTGATCATTCAGAGTATCTCTACTGCTCCTGATGTTTCTAGAGAGTTGAAAACAGCAGGTCTGGGACAGGTAGCACATCCGGTGAACAGCACAGAGTTCCATAGCCGCAGGCAGAACAGTTGAAACTGGAGCAGCACCACGACCAGGTAGTCCTGAGGCATGGTCCTAGGGCTCGAGAGAGAGAGACTTTTTGTCTTTCTTTAATGAAACATTCTCATTTCATTAAAAACTCACCATCCCCCTTTAAAAATAAAATACCAAAATATATCCTGTACTGCATACATGTACCATACTCACCTTTCCCTCTACCACATGATACAAAACAACACCACACATCACAATAACCAAAAAACCTTAAAACTTCTACAACCTATATCCAAAACATCTTCCCCAGCTATACAGACAGCCCCCCAACACACCACATCTCCTGAAATATCTCCACACTTATTATCATTCAATAGAACTCAAATTCTACCCTAAGGCGCACAGAGACCATCCCATTAAATAATAGTAAAGGGTCTGTTATCCCCCCACCTTTGACCCTGTTCCTCCTTGTTAGCCAAATAGCCAACAAATAGCCAAATAGCCAACAAATAGCCAACTTTGAATCACAGTTTCTTACATAACACAGAAAGGACACCCCTGCCCGATTCCCGGTTCAACCCGTATCAACCAGCTGTTAGTGGCCAGTGCTCCATGAAGAACCCTCAATTTGAGGTTCCCTGACCTCTTTGGTACTGGGGGTTTGTAAAGCCCCCTCCATCTAAAACCCATCATACTTTCCGCTCCACATACCCCCTGCCACTGATGTGCCTTCCATCCTGTTAGGCTCCTAATGTTCCTTACCTTAACGCAGAGGTTGTAGAGAGCTTTACCTCCAGCCCCTTCAAACTCCCCCAGGCTCAGAGTGTTAAAATCTAACAAGTCCTCCAGACCCCCTTGCCAGTCTACAGTCTCTGCCGTCACCTGCAGTGGCGGAAACATTGGTGTCCCCTCCCCCTTTGGCCGCTTATACACCATCCTTACCGGCTCAGACAGTGCCTGCTGGACCTCCTCCAGGAATCTCTCCAGCAGCCAAAGAGATGTTATTCCTGTTTGTTGTGCCATGACTTCTGGGATTTTCCACCCCTCCTCTCCCAGCAGTCGCAAGTCACTCAGCCTTTCTAAACCCGCTGCCATCAGTTGCCTCTGCAGGGTGGCTGACTGAAATGATCTCAAAGGTATGACTGGGTTGTGGAAAAAAGGCTCATCCCACACCCACAGCACAGGCTCCACACCCCCTTTTCATGTGGGCCTTAGCAGTTGCCAGGCCCTCAGCACTGCAGAGTAAAAATCTGAGAGACCTGCTGTACTCAGCCTCTCCAGCTTCATGAGGTACAGCTGCCGGTCCAACCCTAATCCGCCAGCTCTCCTCAGCAGTGCAAATGCAGGTTCCCTCCAGTCGACATCAGTATGGTACAGCAGTCTCTGCACTGCCTTTAGCCGGAAAGAAGCCATCCTGCTCTCCAGTTTCAACAGGCCTTGTCCTCCTTTGTGGATGGTCATGTACAACACTGCCACTCTCAGCCAGTGATGGCCCGACCAGAAAATGTCCACCAGCTTGCGTTGCAGGTCTGCGAGCAGACCGGCGGGGGGGGTTGAGGACAGCTAGTTTATGCCGCAGGGAAGATGCCACCAGGTTGTTGATTATCAGCACCCTCCCTCTATATGACACTTGGGACAGGAGCCAACTCCACCTAGCCAGTCTTGACACCAATGCCTGTGACAGCCCCTCCCAGTTCTACCTGACCCACCTCTCCGAACCCAGGTACACCCCCAACACTTTAAGCCCTTCACAAGCCCACTGCAAACCCCCTGGAAGCAGAGGAGGGGCCCTATCCCCCCCATGCCCCACATAACAGAGCGTTACTCTTGCCCCAGTTTACCTTAGCTGATGAAGTTCCCTCATACACCTTCAGACTGGTTTCTCGTGCCTGCATATCCTGACCATCCCTGACCATCTCAGAAACGTCATCTGCATATGCTGACACTGCTATGCCTGTCCAGCACACTCCCTGCAGTCTCCTGATTAGCAGTCCCAAAAAAGGCTCAATGGCTAGTGTATATAACTGCCCAGACAGACAATGCATACACTTGGCTTCACAGCTCTGTCTTTTCAAACCAAAGGAGGAGGAGCTGGGAGCATCCACCTCCTTGAGCATAGAGAACGTAGCTCTTACAAGTGCTCCCTTTGCTTTAACCTGGAAAAAACTACCCAGGTCCTGATGTAATTCAGCTAAATTAGCCTGGAGGCCTACATTGCCTTGCCCCACCATCTCTACCTCCATCTCACTAATACAATGCTCTAGTTCCCTCAATACTCTCCTAGGCTCTGAGGATGACTGTTGACAGAAAAGCCGAATTTGGACTTTTCCCACATCCCACCATTGACTCAGAGAGTCATACTCCTCACTTTTCTTCCCCCACCTTTCCCAAAAGGTCTGGAAACCTGAGCAAAAAGTGGCATCTTGTAAGAGCTTTACATTAAACTTCCAATAGGATGCCTACCGGGGCCCTGGTGAAATCGCCAGCTGAGCCATGGTTATGTGGTGATCTGAAAACCCCACCGGGTTAATGGTAGCACCCAACAGCCTATTGCTCCGATTCCTGGACGTGTAAAAACGATCAAGTCGGGCTGCACTCACCCTAGCCTCAAACACCTTCACCCATGTATACTGTCTCGTGTTGGGGTGTTTCGTTTTCCAAACATCCACTAGGTCAAACTGATTAATGATGTCCCTTAACACACCCACTGACACTGAATGAAGCTCATCCCCATTTCTGTCTTTCGTCAAATCCATTGTACAGTTCCAGTCCCCGCCGACCACCAGCATCTCCTCAGGTGCTACATGTGAGAGTTCCTGTTTAAGACACCCAAATATAACCCCCCTATCTCTCCCTGTGTTAGGCGCATACACATTTATAAAGACATAACCCGTGTTGTTAGTTTCTGCTTTTACAACAAGCAGCCTACACCTACACCTCCTTTGAGAAGCACATTTTTACAGACAGACCCGGTACAAAAAGGACTGCCACCCCTGCACTAAAATTTGTCCCATGGCTCAACACACTTGCCCCTTTCCACCAGAGCCCCCAATCAACTTCATTCACCACATCACTATGCGTCTCCTGCAGAAACAACACCTGTACTTTTTTTTGTTTTACATATTCACCCAACTCACTCCTCTTTCCCGCATCTCTGGCACCATTTATACTGAGCAGTCCTACCTGAAGAGTCTCCATAAGAAGTGGGAGAAAAGCCAGCAAAGAAAGAGCAATAGCAAAGCTCAAAAAGCTCCAGTGCCAGAAAGAAACTACACATCTAAACAGTGTCTGAAGGTAGACCCTTACGCACTGTTGTGACCCACTTCCTCAAACTAAACAATTTCCTGGGTGAGAGGACACCATTCCCCTCATTGTTCATAGCATGTTGTAATGATCTTACAATTTTTTTCCCCCTTGGTCTCATTCAGGAACCTGGTCAGTTCCCTCAACGTGTACTTTGACCCCCCTGCTTGACTGGCTGCCAGCTCCGGACCCATTTTCAGAGGAGTCTGAACAAAAAACCTCATCATACTTTTCCTCAGACTCACTTTCCTCCTCATCTCAATCTCCCATCCTGACCACCTGCCCTTTCTCTCTGGTCAGGGCCTCCCCCCAGCACCAAGCAAAGGTTCCATGGTGCCTTTGACCACACCAGCCTCTCCCCTCCAACCTCCTTTCTTCTCTCCCTTTTTCCTTTTCCACTTGACACCCCCCCCCAGTCTCTTACACTTCCCCACTATACTCTCCTCATCCACTAGCCTAACCTGACAAGACCCAGCCTCATCTACACCACCCTCCATAACATGACTAGGCCCAGCCTCAGTTACCCCACCATCTCTAGCCTGACTAGACCCAGCCTCCGCTATACCACTATCCATAGCATGACTAGAACCAGCCTCCGCTATACCACCATCCATAGCATGACTAGACCCAGCCTCCGCTACACCACCATCCATAGCATGACCAGACCCAGCCTCAGCTACCCTACCATCTCTAGCCTGACTAGGCCCAGCCTCATCTACACCACCATATCTGGCATGACTAGGCCTAGCATCAAATACACCAACATCCCTGGCATGACTAGGCCCAGCATCATCTATACCACCATCCCTGGCATGACTAGGCCCAGCTTCTGCTGTCTGCATCTCATTGCCCCCTGTACGTTGACCTTGATTTCCCCCACTGGCGCTTGTGCCCTCACCTTGTCTACGGCCTTTATGTGGGCAAGCAAAACTCTTATGCCCCAAATCCCCACACCCAAAACACCATAGACTATCTGTGCTGGCAAACCCTGCATAGAGCCACTCCCCATGCCTAATTTTAAAATGCACATTTAGCTGTTGCTCATTGTTATTCAGAAACATAAACACTTGCCTCCGGAGCGAAACAACGTGCTTAACGGCATCTGCCTGAAAACCTGCCGACAATACGCGAAACCCAATACCAAATTTACCAAACGACTCTGCTCTTTCCTGATTTGATCATCCGTAATAAACGGGGGCAAATGTGCAACTACTACCCTTGTTAAAGGGGTCGAAAGAGGTGAAATTGGCACCAACCCACCCCTTACAAATATTCCACTAATTTGCTCTTTTCATGAACACAACCACAGCTTTGTTCATTCTAGAAGCAGAATGTATAAATTCAGCTCCTACCTGTTCACCGACTGCAAGCAGAACCTCCTCCACTTTCACTCCATTCTCAGGAACACACCTGAATCCATGCCGTATCGACAGCGTCTCCTCCGCGCTATGCTGAGAAGCCATTGTGCACACCACACCACAACTTTGAAAAAACCTCTGGATACCGCTAAAGCAAATAGTGCATTAGAAAAGAAAGAAAAGACCAAGGACAGAATAAAGACACAGTGTTGTTAGGACAGAGCTAGAGTTAGGACAAAGCCCTCCACACCAAACACTCAAACTCCAAAAAACTCTCAGCATACACTGGAAGGGAGGGAGGGAGGGACCTTTTGTGTTTCTAGAATGAAACATTCTCATTTCATTAAAAACTTAAATTCACACAGGACACCAGATAAGACAGGAGAAATACTCCAGATATAACAGACTGACGCTAGCCCCCCGACACAAACTACTGCAGCATAAATACTGGAGGCTGAGACAGAAGGGGTCGGGAGACACTGTGGCCCATCCGACGATACCCTCGGACAGGGCAAAACAGGCAGGATATAACCCCCACTTTGCCAAAGCACAGCCCCCACACCACTAGAGGGATATCTTCATCCAACATCTTACCATCCTGAGACAAGGCCGATTATAGCCCACAAAGATCTTCGCCCCTCCTAGGGACGGCATGGAAGAGCACTAGTAAACCAGTTACTCAGCCCCTGTAATAGGGTTAGATGTTCATCTCTTTCACAAGGGAGCCCTGCATATACAACTTCATCAGACAAACAAAACAATGTAATACAATATAAAACAAATAAAATACAGCACAACACAGATATTCCCCCCAAATAATTGCATAGCTCAGTAAGAAGGTTCCCAATCAATATTTACAATTTCCAGAACGGCACCAGAACATTCAATTGTAATGAATTTTGTAGTTGGCTCCAGCAATGACAAGCTTTAAAACTAAAAGTGGATTTGGAGGAAAACCGAGGAACCTCAAGAGTTAACTAACCTTATGTACGGGTTTGTTATCTGATGTTTTTTAATATAACAGTGACTTTAGGTAAGTCGGAAATTTGGGTAGTAGAGCTTGGTAAAAAAAAGACCAGCCAACCTTTTTATACTCTATACCAGGCGGTGTCAGAGGAAGGCCCTAAAAAATGTCAATGACTCCAGCCACCCTAGTCATAGACTGTTCTCTCTGCTACCGCACGGCAGGCGGTACAGGAGCGCCAAGTCTAGATCGAAGAGGCTTCTAAACAGCTTCTTCCCCCAAAACATACTCCTGAACATCTAATCAAATGGCTACCCAAACTATTTGCACTGCCCCCCTCTTCTACGCTGATGCTACTCTCTGTTATTATCTATGTATAGTCACTATAATAACTATACCTACATGTACATATTACCTCAATTACCTCAACTAACTGGTGCCTCCGCACATTGACTCTGTACCGGTACACCCTGTATATAGCCTCGCTATTGTTATTTTACTGCTGCTCTTTAAATATTTGTTACTTTTATTTCTTCTCTTTTTAGGTGTTTTTCCTAAAACTGCATTGTTGGTTAAGGGCTTGTAAGTAAGCATTTCATTGTAAGTTCTACACCTGTTGTATTCGGCACATGTGACATTTGATTTGATATGATGTAGTTAGCTGATATGTTAAGGCCAGGCACAACAGCCGGAAATGACTGTGGCCCTGGAGGAGGCAAGCCCTCCTGCCGCGCCCTTCCAGCACCTTTCCGGGCATCTTTTCTGTTGGGAGGCTAATGGAGCCAAGCTGAGGGTAGTCAATCAAGTGTGTGACTATGGACTACAAAATGAAAACCAGCCAGACAAGCTAAACACGTTCATTGCCGCTTTGAGGATAACACACTGCCACCAACATGGCCAGCTACCAAGGACTGTGGGCTCTCCTTCTCTGGACGACGTGAGTAAGACATTTAAATGTGTTAACCCTCGCAAGGCTGCCGGCCCAGAAGGCTTCCCTAACCGCGTCCTCAGAGCATGCGCAGACCAGCTGGCTGGTGCGTTTACGGACATATTCAATATCTCCCTATCCCAGTCTGCCTTCCCCACATGCTTCAAGAAGGCCACAATTGTTCCTGTACACAAAAATGCAAAGGTAACTGATCTAAATGACTATCGTCCCCTCACACTCACTTCTGTCATCATGAAGTGCTTTGAGAGACTAGTCAAGGATCATATCACCTCCAACTTACCTGTCACCCTAGACCCACTTCAATTTGCTTACCGCCCCAATAGGTCCACAGACGATGCAATTGCCATCACACTGCACACTGCCCTATCCCATCTGGACAAGAGGAGTACATATGTAAGAATGCTGTTCATTGACTATAGCTCAGCATTCAACACCATAGTACCCTCCAAGCTCATCTTTAAGCTTGAGGCCCTGGGTCTGAACCCTGCCCTGTGAAATTGTGTCCTGGACTTCCTGATTGGCCGCCCCCAGGTGGTGAAGGTAGGAAACAACATCTCCACTTTGCTGATCCTCAACGCTGGGGCCCCACAAGGGTGTGTGCTCAGCCCCTCCTGTACTCCCTGTTCATCCATGACTGCGTGGCCATGCATGCCTCCAACTCAATCATCAAGCATCTCTTCAACCTCAGGAGGCTGAAGCATTTGGCTTGTCACCTAAAACCCTCACAAACTTCTGCAGATGTATCACCGCCTGGTAAGGCAACTGCACCACCCATAACCACAGGGCTCTTCAGAGGGTGGTGCGTTCTGCACAACGCATCACCGGGAGCAAACTACCTGCCCTCCAGGTCACCTACATTACCCGATGTCACAGGAAGGCCAAAAAGATAATCAAGGACAACAACTACCCTAGCCACTGGTCTTTTCACCCCGCTATCACCCAGAAGGCGAGGTCAGTACAGGTGCATCAAAGCTGTGACCGAGAGAGTGAAAAACAGCTTCTATCTCAAGGCCATCAGACTGTTAAACAGCCATCACTAGCATAGAGAGGCTGCTGCCTACTTGCAGACTTCTGCTTCTTAGCCTATGCCACTCTAAATTGCTCATCCATGTATATATTCTTATTCCATTCCTTTACTTAGATTGTGTGTATTAGTTATTTGTTGTGAAATTGTTACATATTACTTGTTAGATATTGCTGCACTGTCTGAACTAGAGGCACAAGCATTTCGCTACACTCGCCATAACATCTGCTAAACACTTGTATGTGACCAATACAATTTGATTTGATTGGCTGGACAGTCAGCCCAAAGAGTTGATTAGGCTGCTGCTGCTCCCATTCGAGGGAGAGGACAGGTTGGGGTCTGAAAGACTCTCAGTTTAAGATAAAGTACAACTTAAAATAACAAAGGTTAAGTTTCTAATTTGTAACCATTTATGTTGGTCAATAATAAAATTACATCTGAGTTTGAACCATTTACTCTGCCTCACTGAGCCTCTGTACCCTGAGACCAGTGTTGGTCAGTGCCGTTTAAGATGAGGGAGGACAATATTTTTTTCATGAGCATGTGTCACGACTTCCGCTGAAGTCGGTCCCTCTCCTTGTTCGGGCGGCGTTCGGCGGTCGACATCACCGGTCTTCTAGCCATCGCTGATCCACCTTTCATTTTCCATTTGTTTTGTCTTTGTTTACTACACATCGGGTTTCATTCCCTAATTACATGTTCATGTATTTAATCCTCTATTTCCCCAAGGTTTTTGTGCGTGATTGTTTCTATGCTCATTCGAAACGTTATGGCTGGTTTTCGACGGATGCTGTTTTCACCCATGCATAATTTATTCCCGTTTATTGTTGGTCAAGTTGAGTAAAGTACGTTGTTCACTCATTCTGCTCTCCTGCACCTGACTTCATGCACCAGCTACACCCACCTTCTGACAGCATGGCCTTATTTCTATTACAGCATATTGGATGAATGTCATTCATTTTCCATTCACCCAGTTAAATTTAACAGCGATAGGTTTAGGCTACTGCATGATACTTGAAGTTCCCCTATACACATCATGAGGTTGTTACAACCTAGTCTATGAATGAACTTTTACAATGTAGGTGCAAAACAATTGAGGTGATACATGGACAGACAGTGACACATTCAATTCCACCTTGCACACTCTTGCCTACATTTAGCTGATATAGGGTGTAATCATTAGTCCAACACTTGAAAACAAGAGTTTCTATTGGACAAATTCAGGTATGTTTATCCCCGTTTTGTTCCGTTCAAGAAATGAACGAATACACCCCTGATTACGTGTAAACACAATTCACTCGCATCTACGCGCTCTCCTCCTCGCATCTTTCCCTTCTCGGGTGTGGACATCAATGCACAACACATCAGCTATATGTAACCAGGCGAAAAACAAATTCCAAGCCAAACCATATCATAACTGCTACACACAGTCTACATCATTGTCACCATATTATCTAAAGTAGCGTCATGGTCAACATAGCTAGTAGAACTAATGCATTATTAAACCTGCTACAATCATGCAGTAATGTTAGTGTGCAGTCAGTAAGCAGTTTTGCACTTACACAGGTGGGACCCGGTGGCAATATATTAGAAAAACCAAAAGCTTACCTTGACTTGGAAGAGATCCAGTGTTGTCTTGGAAAGTCATAGCCAGCTAGCTACCATAGTATCTCTCTCTTTGAGCAGAGTGTTTGAGTAGGCTAAACTAGCTAGCTGCATTTGCTAGCTAAGTAAGTGAAGCTGAAAGTGAAAAACAATTACGAAATCTCTCTCTCTCTATTTCTCTCTTGCTTCTCCTTCATTATGGAAGAAATTAATATGTTCAAAACTGTTAAACTATTTTCTTTCTCTCTCTTTGAGTCAACTATTCACCACATGTTATGCTCTGCAGTGCTAGTTAGCTACATCTTGTGCTTTCTGTACTAGATTAATTATCTGATCCTTTGATTGGGTTGGACATGTCAGTTCATGCTGCAAGAGCTCTGATAGGTTGGAAGGACGTCCTCAAGAAGTTGTCATAATTACTGTGTATGTCTATGGAAGAGGGTGAGAACCATGAGCCTCCTAGGTTTTGTATTGAAGTCAATGTACACAAAGGAGGACGGAAGCTAGCTGTCCTCCAGCTACACCATGGTGCTACCCTACAGAGTGCTGTTGAGGCTACTGTAGACCTTCATTGCAAAATGTAATGTTTTAATAAATTATTTGTTAACGTGATTATATTTAGTCTAGTTTTATCTGAAAAGGATAGCTTTTTAAATGCTTTACCAATTACATTTTTCTGTTAATCACTGAGGAGGATGGTCCTCCCAAGCGGGACGTACTTTCGCCCCGCCGGACACTGAGGGGGCGCGGGTTCCGCCCGTAATGCCCGCTCGATGTCCGAGTCCACCTCCCATACCACTGGTGCTACCAGCCTCGAGGCGGGAAGGATGGGAGTAGGTTCGGTGGACCTATCCTCCGTGTCGTAAAGGCGGGACAGTGCGTCAGCCTTTATGTTCTGGGAGCCCGGTCTATAAGAAAATGTAAACCGGAACCGGGTGAAAAACATGGCCTACCTTGCCTGACGTGGGCTCAGTCTCCTAGCTGCCTGAATATACTCCAGATTCTGGTGGTCGGTCCAGATGAGAAAGGGGTGTTTAGCCCCCTCAAGCCAGTGTCTCCACACCTTCAGAGCTCTGACCACCGCTAGCAACTCCCGGTCCCCCACATCATAGTTACGCTCCGCTGGGCTGAGCTTCCTTGAGAAGAAAGCGCAGGGGCTGAGTTTTGGTGGCGTACCCGAGCGCTGTGATAGCACGGCACCCAACCCAGCCTCGGAGGCATCCACCTCCACTATGAATGCTAGAGAGGGGTCCAGATGCGCCAACACGGGTGCATCCGTGAACAGCGCCTTCAACCTGTTGAAAGTTCCGTCCGCCTCTGCTGACCACTGCAACCGCACCGGGCCCCCCTTCAGCAGTGAGGTAATGGGAACCGGCACCTAGCCAAAACCCCAGATAAACCTCCGGTAGTAGTTGGCAAAACCCAAAAACCGCTGCACCTCTTTTACCCTGGTCGGGGTCGGCCAATTACGCACGGCCCTAATGCGGTCACACTCCATCACCACCCCCGAGGTGGAAATGCGATAGGAAGGAGACGGCTCGTTTAGAGAACACGCATTTCTCAGCCTTGACGTATAGGTCATGCTCCAGCAGTCTACCAAGCACCCTGCGTACCAGAGACACATGCGCGGTGTGAGTGGCCGAGTAAATCAGAATGTCATCGATATAAACAACCACTCCCTGCCTGCACAGGTCCCTGAGAATCTCGTCTACAAATGATTGAAAAACGTCTGGAGCATTCTTTAACCCATACGGCATGACGAGGTACTCATAGTGGCCCGATGTGGTACTAAATGCGGTTTTCCACTCGTCTCCCTTCCGAATACGCACCAGACTATACGCGCTCCTGAGATCCAGTTTTGTGAAGAATTGCGCTCCGTGAAATGATTCCACTGCCGTAGCGATGAGAGGTAGTGGGTAACTATACCCCACTGTGATGGCGTTTAGACCTCTATAATCAATACACGGACGCAAACCTCCCTCCTTTTTCTTCACAAAAAAGAAACTCAAGGAGACGGGTGAGATGGAGGGCCGAATGTACCCCTGTCCCAGCGACTCTGTGACATATGTCTCCATCGCCAACGTCTCCTCCTGGGACAAGGGGTACACGTGACTCTTGGGAAGCGCAGCGTTTACCTGGAGATCTATCGTACAATCGCTTCCCGGTCGATAAGGCGGAAATTTAGTCGCTTTCTCTTTACTGAAAGCGATTGCCAAATCGGCATACTCGGGAGGAATGCACACCGTGGAACCCCGGTCTGGACTTTCCACCGACGTGGCATCGATGGAAACTCCCAAACACCTTCCAGAACACTCCTCTGACCACCCCTGGACAACCCCCTGTCTCCACGAAATTTTAGGATTTTGCCGGGCCAGCCAGGGAATCCCTAGCACCACTGGAAACGCAGGCGAATCAATAATATAAAGACTGATATGCTCCCTATGATTCCCCTGCGTTACCATTTCCAGTGGAACCGTGGTCTCCCTGACCATCCCTGACCCTAATGGCCGGCTATCTAGGGAGTGCACGGGAAAGGGAGAATCTATCGGCACCAGCAGAGCTCCTAATTTAAGGGCGAGTTCGCGATCCATAAAGTTCCCAGCTGCGCCTGAATCGACTAGAGCCCTATGCTGGGAAGAGGGGAAAAGGTTAAGGAAAAAAGTTAAGACAAACATGTGGCCAACAGGGGGTTCTGGGTGAGTTTGATGCTGACTCACCTGGGATGATCAAGAAGCGTTCCGCCTGCCATCTCTACTCCCAGACGGACCCCCCTAGCACCGATCGGCCGTGTGTCCTCTCCGACCACAGCTGCTGCAGGGGAGGCCCCCTCCTCCGGTACCCCTCGGCACGGCCCCTCCCAACTCCATCAGAATGGGAGCGGAGGGGCTGGGTGGTGGAACACACAGGACATTCTCCGAACGCCCACGGGCAGCCAGTAGATTGTCCAATCGGATGGACATATCAATTAGCTCATCCAGGGAAAGAGAGGTGTCCCGACACGCTAACTCCCTGCAGACGTCCTCCCGGAGACTACACCTGTAGTGGTCGATGAGGGCCCTGTCATTCCACCCAGATCCTGCTGCCAAGGTCCGGAACTCCAGCGCGTAATCCTGGGCGCTCCTCTTTTCCTGCCGGAGATGAAATAGTCGTTCTCTGGCTAGTGCTCCCTCGCTGAGTCTGGGCCATTCCAGACTGCGTTCACCCACTCCAGAGCACAACCCGTGAGGCAGGAGATGAGGACACTCACCCTCTCCGCTCCCGAGGGAGTGGGTCTGACGGTGGCCAGGTATAGCTCCAGTTGTAGTAAAAACCCCTGGCACCCCGCCGCTGCTCCATCATAAGCCCGCGGGAGCATCAGACGGAGGGTGCTGAAGTCGGGAGATGGGGAGTCCGGAGTCGGGGGTGCCGAAGGTGGAGAGAGGAGACCACTCCTCTCCCATCGGTCCATTCTCTCCATCACTTGATCCATCGCCGATCCGATCCGATGGAGGACGGTGGTGTGGTGGAGAACCCGTTCCTCCATCGATGGGAGAGGGTTGGCCGCTGCTCCTGCTGACTCCATTCAATCTGGTGCGGGATTCTGTAACGCTCCGGGTGTCGTGGGTGTGGAGTCAGACGCAGGAAACAGAGATTGCAATACTGTGCTCTTTAATGCACTCATGCAACACAGGGTGTTCCAAAACCAAATGCTCCAAACACGGGGACGAAAACAGTACAACAGAAACACGACCGGGAACAAACACGTTCCTCTAGTACATAACCGAAGGTCACAATAATGAATCCCGCACAAAGAACCAGGCGGGCTGGCTGTCTAATAAAGCCCAACTAATGACTCCCTAACAGGTGCTAACAATAAACATACAAGGAGGGGGAGGAAAAAACAATCGGTGGTAGCTAATAGGCCGGTGACGACGACCGCTGAGAGCCACCCGACCGGGAAAGGGAGCCACCCTCGGTCGGACTCGTGACAGTAGTTTTTCAGGATTAAAAGAAATGGGATGAATGTGTTGTTTTGGATTTACCTCAAACATAACACTTTGTATTCAGGACAAAACGTTAATTGCTTTGCCACATTTTTAGCAGTATTCCTTTAGTACCTTTTTGCAAACACGATGCATGTTTTGAAATATTTTTATTCTGCACAGTCTTTTTTTCACTCTGTCATTTAGGTTTGTATTGTGGAGTAACTACAATGTTTATTATTTATTAACCCCTCCTCCACCGCCCCTCCTGTCCGCCTGTCTTCGGCGGACAAATATCTTCAATTTTTACAGCTTGTTTGTTACATATACAGTCGTGGCCAAAAGTTTGAGAATGACACAAATATTCATTTCCACAAAGTTTGCTGCTTCAGTGTCTTTAGATACTTTTGTCAGATGTTACTATGGAATACTGAAGTATAATTACAATCATTTCACAAGTGTCAAAGGCTTTTATTGACAATTACATAAAGTTGATGCAAAGAGTCAATATTTGCAGTGTTGACCGTTTTTTTTCAAGACCTCTGCAATCCGCCCTGGCATCCTGTCAATTAACTTCTGGGCCACATCCTGACTGATCATTAACAAATATAATACTATTTTTAAAAATTTGTTCCATAAATAATGTATTTTTATTAATCAGTATATTTCAATTTAACCATAACTTGTTGTAATATTTGTTCTATCTCTTCTGGAGGATAAAACTGAAATTGTAACCAGCTTTGTATGGCTTGTTTAAGAAAGGGCGATACTTTAAACAAAATTTCTGTCACGCCCTGACCTTAGATATCTCTGTTTTTTGTTTATATTTTGGTTGGGTCAGGGTGTGACTAGGATGGGTACTCTAGTATTTTGTATTTCTAGGGTTTTTTGTATGTATAGGTGGTTTTGTAGGTCTAGGGGTTTTTGTATATCTATGTTGGCCTGATATTGTTCGCAATCAGAGACAGCTGTTTATCGTTGTCTCTGATTGGGGATCATATTTAGGTAGCCCTTTTTCCCACTTTCTGGTGTGGGATCTTGACTATGTGTAGTTGCCTGTCAGCACTATATTGTATAGCTTCGCGTTTCGTTTGTTATTTTTGTTGGTTTGTTCGGGGGTTCATTCTTTCAATAAAGAGAATGCACGCACACTACGCTGAGCCTTGGTCTCACTCATACGACGATCGTGACAATTTCATTTTCAATTAGTCAGAAATGAGAAGTTGCAATCTGTATAAAGGCAAAAGGGCAATTTTTGAACAAAATAATAATCTTAATCTTAATAATCTACTGGAGAACCATTTTTGGTTTAAGTATAACTTATGTATAAGTGACACTTTTAGTGAGAGGTTTAAAGCTTTAATATTTAATACTTTTAGCCAGCCAAACTCATATTCATTATATAAATAGGAACGTTTAATTTTGTCTGGCTTAGCATTCCAAATAAAATGAAATATTTTTTTCTCATATGATTTAAAAAAACGAGTCATCTTGAGTAGGTAGTGCCATTAGTAAGTAAGTAAACTGTGATAGGACCAAAGAGCTATTAATCAATGGGATTTTTCCATAAATAGACAAGTATTTACCTCCATGGCTGAAGAATCTTATCTATTTTTGCTAACTTTCTATTCGAAATTAATGGTGTTAAGTTCATTTATATTTTTTGAGATGTGAATACCAAGTATGTCTACTTCATCGCTACAATGTTGTTGATCCATCCTCAGTTTTCTCCTATCACAGCCATTCAACTCCCTGAGTGATTTCCTTCCTCTCCGACAACTGACTTAGGAAGGACACCTGTATCTTTGTGGTGACTGGGTGTATTGATACACCATCCAAAGTGTAATTAATAACTTCACCATGCTCAAAGGGATATTCAATGTCTGCTTTTGCATTTTTACCCATCTACCAACAGGTGCCTTTCTTTGTGAGGCATTGGAAAACCTCACTGGTATTTGTGGTTGAATCTGTGTTTGAAATTCACTGCTCGACTGAGGGACCTTATAGATAATTGTATGTGTGGGGTACAGAGATGAGGTAGTCATTCAAAAATCATGACAACACTATTATTGCAGACAGAGTGACTCCATGTAACTTATTATTTGACTTGGTACCCATATTGTTACTCTTGGACTTATTTAGGCTTGCCATAACAAAGGGGTTGAATACTTATTGACTCAAGACATGTTAGCTTTTCATGTTTTATTAATTTGTAAAAAATAATTTAAAAAACAATTTCACATTGACATTATGAGCTGTGGTGTGTAGACCAGGGACCAAAAAATCTAAATGTTTACATTTTAAATTAAGGCTGTAACACAAACATTTTTGGAAAAAGTCAAGGGGTGTGAATTATTTCTGAAAGCACTGTCAATTCTTTAGTATTTAATTGCCATTTCACAAAAGTCTGACTTTTCCCACATGGAAACTCATTTTCCTCAGCTTCAGAAGCATCTACATTCACCAAAGTGTGTGGTTTTCCTTTGATACTACTGTATATTCTCCAGACTTACAAATTGTTCATTTGTTATAAAATGTTCTTGGAAAAATGATCCTAAAATGTCTTTAGTATTTTAGAGATAGAAAAAAATTACATATCATTGGGGGTATGAATTTGTGTATCTGACATTCAATCATTATTCACAAGTCATTCAGGACTACCCATAATCATGGCAGCATCCACAGTAATGTAGAAGTGTTTAGAGACATATTCTATTATCATGTATAATAAAAGTGACTCCAAAATGACACAATACATTATTTAGAATTAATTTATATTGGGCACAAAATAATCTGAAACACAACCAAAACAAACAGCAAATGCATCCAACAAGTGTGTAGAGTCACAAGCTGGGTGTAAAGATTGTGTGCTAGGTATATGGTACCAAATACTAAACTTTTGACTACTTTAATACAGATTTGTCCCAATACCTTTGGTCCACTAAAATGGGGGGGCTATGTACAAAAAGTCATTTCTAAACAGTTCACTCGATATGGATGAAAATACCTTCAAATTAAAGCTGACAGACTGATCCTTAACCTCATAGTCATTGTATTATTTAAAATCCAAAGTGCTGGAGTACAGAGCCAAAACAACAAAACGTGTCACTGTCCCAATGTTTTGCTCCCTGTATATGCATACTGTATAAGCTCATATGGTGCCTGGCCTTAAATATTTATCCAGTCGTTGTAAGATCTGACATGCGACTGCAATGTAGTTAGGCATGGACTCCACCAGCGTGTGTTGATTTGGTGAATGCGCTCAAGGTCAAACCTAATCTCTGAACGGGACTACAAGAGGATCAGATTGAGATAAAATTATACGTTGTAATTGCTCTTCTTCCTCACAAGCATCCCTATCCCACCCGAAAACCTGGCTCTTTTGTTGTTAGGAATCCATTTGGCTAATTTAGAAAATAACATTGGCTATGCCAGTCACATGGTGGTCCTTCTAAACTGAAGAAGTGTCTTCATTTACCCTTGTTGCTCCGAAGGTCATGTTAGTTTTGGCTTAACTTCTTGCAAAAATATTAGAATCCTTGATCAATTCTCAGCTACGATCTTTCATATCTTCGAATTGTATTCTGAATGCTCATCAGTCTTCTTTTAGACCAGGACATAGCATCATCTCTGCTGCATCACGTGTAGTAAATTAAATAGTAAATGCTATGGATAAGAAATAACATTGTGCTGCCCTCTTTATAGACTTCTCCAAGGCCTTTGATACTGTTGATCATACGCTGTTAATACAGAGGTTATATTCTATTGGTTTAGATCACGCCGCTTGCAATTTGTTTAAGAACTACTGATAGATCACAATGTACATCTGCTGACAGTTCAAGTTTCCTTCACAGAACAAAAGGTGTTTTGCAACGTTCCATTCTGGGCCGAGTACTTTTTAATATGTACATCAACAATATTGCACAATATTTCACCTTAATGCAGATTATACTGTTATGTACTATATTGTCTCTTATGTGAACCAGGTTTTATCTGACTGCTTTTAATGTCATAGAAAAAGCACTTAAATTAGTATTGAATCAGAGAAAAACAAACTACTGTATTTTGTTTTCTAGAGCCCACAATGAGATAAAAAAAATATGCACCTTGAATGGAGCCCAAATATCCCTTTTTACAAATACCTCGGAATTTTGCAAGGCACTGTACCTATCCTAGATTATGCCAACATTATCTACCTGAATGCAGCTGCCACTTCATAAAATGAGTTAAATGCTGTCTAAACACACAACAAAGAGGCCAAAGATAACCCTGAAGGAGCTGCAAAGCTCCACAGCGTAGATTGGAATATCTGTCGACAGGACCACTTTAAGCCGTACACTCCACAGAGCTGGGTTTTATGGAAGAGTGGCCAGAAAAAAGCAATTGCTTCAAGAAAAAAATAAGCAAACACGTTTAGTGTTCACCAAAAGGCAAGTGGGAGACTCCCCAAACACATGGAAGAAGGTACTCTGGTCAGATGAGACTAAAATTGAGTTTTTTTCCATCAAGGAAAACACTATGTCTGGCGCAAACTCAACACCTCTCATCACCCTGTAAATACCATCCCCACAGTGAAGCATGATGTTGGCAGCATCATGCTGTGAGGATGTTTTTCCATCGGCAGGGACTGGGAAACTGGCGCTAAATACAGGGAAATTCTTGAGGGAAACCTGTTAGTCTTCCAGAGACTTGAGACTGGGATGGAGGTTCACCTTTCTGCTAAAGCAACACTTGAGTGGTTTAAGGGGAACATCTAAGTGTCTTTGAATGGCCTAGTCAAAGCCCAGACCTCAATCCAATTGAGAATCTGTAGTATGACTTAAAGATTGCTGTACACCAGCGGAACCCATCCAACTTGAAGGAGCTGGAGTAGGTTTGCCTTGCAGAATGTGCAACAATCCCAGTGGCTAGATGTGCCACGCTATAGAGACATACCCCAAGAGATTTGCAGCTGTAATTGATGAGAAAGGTGGCTCTTCAAAGTATTGATTTTGGGGGTGGAGTGAATAGTTATGCATGCTCAAGTTTTCTGTTTTTTGTCTTATTTCTTTTTTGTTTCACAACAAAAAAATATTTTGCATCTTCAAAGTGTTAGGCATGTTGTGTAAATCAAATGATACAACCCCCCACCCAAAATTATATTTTAATTCCAGGTTGTAAGGCAACAAAATAGGAAAATTGCCAAGGGGGAGAATACTTTCTCAAGCCACTGTACGTGTTGAATGCCTTCGTTCGTCGTCTATCTCAGTCAGGAACAAGCCCTCTCGGAAAGTTGTTTCGATGGGCTCCCCCATGAGTGTAAGGCTCTGATTGTACCCTAGAGGTCACAATGTCCTTCTTAGTTGTCTGTGGCTTCAATGATTCACCAGTGATCATCTGCGGTGAGCTGCTCACCTCTTTTCTTCCTCAGGTAGATAGGCAAAGTTCCACACAACTTTACACACGCAGCTGCAGATTGGCTGGTCTGGTGTTTCTGGTCTGGTAGGTGAGGTTATGGTCTTCATCTAGTTTTGAGGTTGAGAGCTTTAGAGTTTCTGACCATTTCAACATGTGGATCACAGTCTTTTGGTCTAAAGGGATTATTATACGTTCAGCTCCCTACCACTTTACACGCCAGTATCCAGCAATGTTTTGGTCTGGTGTGAATTTCGTTACCTAGTCCTTTTAAGCAGTGGTCGGAAAGGGGTGGTTCCATCACACTTACAATCTTTTCTGAACTCATTCGGGTTATGGCTTGTTACTGTGCAAGGTATTCTCAGAAACAATTATCTTATTAGAAATCTAAAATCACATTCCTATCTTAACAAAAATAGTTTCATAATTTCAGACTTTATACATGTAGTGTAAATACTTTTCAAGTTATAGTATTTCCTTTATAACCTTACTAATGTCATCACAAAATGAAAAACAATATGACATGATTATTCTTTAGGTCCCCACTGACCATTCATAATATTCCAATCTTAGAAATATTGCTCCGATATTCACTTTTTTGGATGTTATAGTTTTGGTGGCAAAAGTCTTCTGCGGGACAAAGGCACACCTTAACAAAGTGTTAAGGTCTCACAACCATTATTGAAAAAAATGAATTATTGAAAAAATTAACTTGCTATGGCTTTGCATCTCTTGCCATCACATGGTTGGAGAGTTATTTTTCCAATTGAACCCGAGAGTGTTCTCCAATGGAAGCTACTCTAACGTCAGATATGTATAGTGTGGTGTCATTCAGGGCAGTTATCTAAGGCTGGTAATCTTCTCTGTTTTTTACAAAGGATTTGCCACGGGTCTTACACAAAGCTAGAATGACTATGTATGCAGATTATCCCACACTCTACATGTCAGCACCCAACGCCAGTGAGCTCACTGAAACTCTAAATAAAGAGTTAAAGTCAGTATCAGAATGGGTGAATAGTAATAAACTGGTTTGAAATACATCTAAAACTAAAAGCATTGTATTTGGTTCAAAACATTCTCACTAAGACCCGAACCTTAACTGGAGTTGTGCATAAAGGGTGTGACCATTGAGCAAATTAAGGAAGCTAAATCACTGTACTACTTGTTCAGGCTCTGGTCTCATCTTGATTATGTCTGCTAAAATGGTCAAGTGCAGCAAAGAAAGAACTAGCAAAGCTAGTCTGCATGCCAATCTTTCCCGGTTGAGGGTTGATGAGAGATTAACTGCTTCTCTTCTAGGTTTTATGAGAAATATTACTGTGATGAAAATGTTATTATCTGTGTAATCAACAGTTCGCTGCCTGCACCCGCACGCCCGACTAGCATCACCACCTTGGATGGTTCCAACCTAGAATATGTGGACATCTATAAGTACCTAGGTGTCTGGCTAGACTGTAAACTCTCCTTCCAGACTCATATCAACCATCTCTCTAAAATCAAATCTAGAGTCGGCTTTCTATTCCGCAACAAAGCCTCCTTCACTCACGCCGCCAAACTTACCCTCGTAAAACTGACTATCCTACCGATCCTCGACTTCGGCAATGTCATCTACAAAATTGCTTCCAATACTCTACTCAGCAAACTGGATGCAGTTTATCACAGTGCCATCCGTTTTGTTACTAAAGCACCTTATACCACCCACCACTGCGACCTGTATGCTCTAGTCGGCTGGTCCTCGCTACATATTTGTCGCCAGACCCACTGGCTCCAGGTCATCTACAAGTCCATGCTAGGTAAAGCTCCGCCTTCTCTCAGTTCACTGGTCACGATGGCAACACCCACCCGTAGCACGCGCTCCAGCAGGTGTATCTCACCGATCATCCCTAAAGCCAACACCTCATTTGGCCGCCTTTCCTTCCAGTTCTCTGCTGCCTGTGACTGTAACGAATTGCAAAAATCGCTGGAGTTGTAGACTTTTATCTCCCTCACCAACTTTAAACATCTGCTATCTGAGCAGCTAACCGATCGCTGCAGCTGTACATAGTCTATCGGTAAATATCCCACCCAATTTACCTACTTCATCCCCATACTGTTTTTATTTATTTACTTTTATGCTCTTTTGCACACCAGTACATCTTCCTTTACATGACCATCTGATCATTTATCACTCCAGTGTTAATCTGCTATATTGTAATTATTCGCCTACCTCCTCATGCCTTTTGCACACAATGTACATAGACTCTTTTTTTCATTTTTCCTACTGTGTTATTGACTTGTTTATTGTTTACTCCATGTGTAACTCTGTGTTGTCTGTTCACACTGCTATGCTTGGCCAGGTCGCAGTTGTAAATGAGAACTTGTTCTCAACCAGCCTACCTGGTTAAATAAAGGTGAAATAAATAAATAAATAAAAGGTCTTATGGAAGGATTCCTGAACTTGGCGAAACACTATGACCGTGCCTTGAATACATTGCTGGAGCAATTCCGCGGATTGTCTGTTAGACTACCAGCCCCCCAGTAACCCCGCTGTCAGTAGGGCATGCCGTTTCCCGAGGACCCGGCTTCCCTCCTCCAGAATGCGCCGCTGGAGAATCAGGAACCTGTTGGGTGTTTCTCTCTCTGTGTTTTTCATCTTCGAAGATAGTTTACCTCATAACACTGATATCCAGGAGGGCTCTCACCTGGGTTACGGTTGTGTGGGAACAACAATCTGCCATGTGCTTCAGTCTGCAGAAGTTGGTGGCTGAGGTGAAAAAGGTTTTTTGGTTCTCCTTTGTTCGGGAAAGAGGCTGCCCAGAAGTTACTCCAGCTTTGTCAAGACTCCCATAGTGTGGCTAACTATCGTGTAGATTTCCACATGTTGGCTGCCATGAGTGCCTGGAATCCCTGTTCGACACGTTCCTCCAAGGATTATCGGAGGAGGTTAAAGACGAGCTCGCAACCCGGCAGCTTCCTACGGATCTCGACTCGCTCATCGCCTTGACTATCCAGATTAATGTGTACCTACGGGAACGTAGGAGGGAGAGGGGGTCGGAATCGGTCTCACTCGCTTGCCCAAGGATCCCACCTCGCATCTGAGGAATCCCGCAAGTCCCAGGCATCTACTTTTCAGAGAGAATCCGAAGTTACCCGAGTTCCTCCGAGAATCTCCGAGGTCTGCCGACTCGCCTCTTCTGGAACCAATGCAACTCGGCAGAGCTAGGCTGTCTCCAGCCGAACGTTTACGCAGACTTAACACCAAGAGTTGTCTGTATTGCGGGACTACCAGTCATTACGTGTCTACCAGTCCATTAGGTAGGTGTGAGTACTCTGGTGGACCAAATGGATAATAATAATAATAATAATTTCCTTCACCCCTTACTTGTATCTCTCTCCATGCTATCCTGTGGTTTGGGTGACCAGTCTAATTCTCTCTGGTACTCATGAACTCTGGGGCCGATGAGAGTTTCATGGACACTACCCTAGTGTCAGAGCTGGGCATTCCCACTCAGCCCCTCTCCATTCACATGGATGTTAGAGTGCTGGATGGGCACTCTATAGGCAGAATCACCAACAATGCCACTCCTATGAACCTGCGGGTGTCAGGGAATCACAGTGAGACTATGCAGTTCATGCTCATCAAGTCTCCTCAGGTACCTGTGGTTTTGGGGTTTACATGGCTCCAGTATCACAATCCCCTTATCAACTGGACTGCTGGTGCAATCATGGGCTGGAGCCCGTTCTGCCATGCTCACTGTCTGAAGTCAGCGCAGCCTGCCCCAGGAAATCTTCCTGTGGGCTCGGAAGAAGCCTCGAACCTCTCCACCGGTGCAGTAACAGGACCTCCGGGATGTATTCAGCACTTTGCTTCCTCCGCATCTACCCTATAACTGCGTGATCAACCTTCTAATGGGCACTACACCACCCCAAGGACGGCTGTATTCACTGTCGGGTCCGGAGACCACGGCTATGGAAATGTACATCGAGGACTCCCTGGCTGTAGGGTGTATCCGTCCTTCTGCCCCGGCTTTCGAGCCGCTCCAGGGGGCCACCATTTCTTCTTCTTCTGCAGCACACCTACCATCTGGTGCGGATACGGGAAGGTAATGAGTGGAAGACAGCCTTCAACACAGCTGGCGGACACTATGAATACCTGGTGTTGCCATTCGGTCTGACCCAGGACCAGGTTAAGAACGTTCTCTGGTTCGTGATCATCTACCTCAATGAAACCCTCCACTTTTCCCGCTCAGCTCAAGAAAACGTTCTCCAAGTCCACCAAGTCCTCAAGTGTCTCCTGGAGAAACAGATTTTTGTGAAAGCAGAAAAATGTGAATTCCATCACTCCACCATCTCCTTCCATCACTGCAGGTAATGTGCAGATGGATCCCGGAAAGATGAGAGTGGTGGTGGATTGGCCCCAACCCGCGTCCAGGGTGTAGCTGCAATGCTTTCTAGGATTTGCCAATTTCTATCATCCTTTTATCCGGGTTACAGCACCCTAATTTCCCCCTTTCAGCACTCCCCTCCCCCAACGTCCCATTTGCGTGTTCCCCGGGTGCTGACTGGGCGTTGCTGGACTTTAAGCACCACTTCATCACAGCTCCCATATTAATCCATCCGGTCCCGTCCCATCAGTTCGTGATGGAGTAGGGGCTTTCCTGTCTCAGGGTTCTGTGCTGGACCTTAAGCTTCATTCCTGAGCCTTGTTCTCCCATTGTCTTAATGCCACAGAGAGGAATTACAATGTGGGAAATCGAGAACTACTCACAGTGAAGATGACGTTGGAGGAGTGGAGGCACTGGTTAGAGGGGGCGGAACATCCATTCATTGTGTGGATGGATTACGAGAACCTGGAATATATCTGCACCTCCAAGCATCTCAATTCCAGTCAAGCTCGATGGGCCCTACTTTTCAGTTGGTTCAACTTTACCATCTCCTACTGCCCGGGGTCCAAGAATGTTAAGCTAAATGTTATTTCATGCCGCTATAGCCCTCTGCTACGGCGGGTTTCACACCCAGTCTAATGGCTAGTTGTAGCGAGCCAATCAGGACCTGGAGACGACTCTTCGATGCCTCGTTTCTGCCAACTCACCATCTGGAGCCAGCAGCTAATGTCGGTGGAATACGCCCGCAACACCCTCCCCTGCTCAGCCACTGGTCTCTCGCTTTTCGAGTGTTCGATGGGTTATCAGCCCCCGCTCTTCCCTGAGCAAGATGTCAGCATATCCTCGGCCCAGATGTTCATCCGCCACTGTCGCCGTACCTGGAAGAGAGCCTTGTCTGCTCTTCTGAAGACCACCTAAAGGAATCGACGACAGGCGGACCGCCACCGGACCCCTGTCCACTCGGGATCTGCCCCTCAGGGTGGAGTCCCGCAAAATATTTTATCAGCCCTTTCCACATCTCTAAGATTCTTAGCCCCTCTGCTGTTCATCTTCTCTTGCCCAGCACCTTCCGTATACATCCCACTTTTCATGGATTAAACCTCTGTCTCACAGCCCCCTGTCTCCTGAGCCTGCCCGCCGTTCTGTACCTTACAGACTCTGCCCTGGATTACCGACCTCTGCCTGTCTTGACCTGTTGTTTGCCTTCCCCCTGTATTGTAAATAAACATATGTGATGCGAACTATCTGCATCTGGGTCTTATCCTGAGTTCTGTTACATACATACCCCACAAGACATGGCACCAGGTGACTCCTCACAGTCCCCAAGTCCAAAACGAATTCATGGAAATGCACTGTTTTATAGAGATCCATGATCGCATGGAACTCCCTTCCATCTTCAATTACTCAAGTAAACAGAAACAATACGCTTAAAAACATGTATTAAACAACAACTCATGGAACGGCGGGGACTGTGAGGGGACACACACACAAGCACATGGACACACTAACACAAAAAAAATGTTTGTTGTATTGTTTGGATATCACTGTATTTTCTGTATATCACTGTATTGTCTATCTGTGTATCAGTGTTTTGTTACTTGTCATGTTTTTTTTGCGGACTCCAGGAAGAGTAGCTGCTGCTTCTGCAAAATTGATCCAAATAAACACATACAAATGCAGAAGTGCAAGATACCATACCTGCTACAGATTTAGTTTAATTTAACAGCTTTTAGTTTCTACACAATCTTCAGAATACCCTAGAGTTGGATGCACTGGTGCCTTTCAGGCAGTTCAGTGTTGGTGGAGGACCTTTTCACAGAGGAATGTACTTGTTTTTTCAAGTTGTGTTTTTGTACTTTTGTGTTTCCTGTATACCTTGATTGTATTTGTTTCTCTAATTTCTTAATACGTAATTGCTTGCTGCTTTTGTGATGCAGGTCTCCCTTGCAAAAGAGCATTTGGTCTCAATGCGACTAGGGATGAGTTGGACCGCAGAGTGAAGGAAAAGCAGCCAACAAGTGCTCAGCATATGTGGAAACTCCTTCAAGACTGTTGGAAAAGCATTTCAGGTGAAGCTGGTTGAGAGAATGCCAAGAGTGTGCAAAGTTGTCATCAAGGCAAAGGGTGGCTACTTTGAAGAATCTCAAATATAAAATATATTTTGTTTTGTTCGACAATGTATTATTATACAACATAGAAAATAGTCAAAATAAATAAAAACCCTTGATTGAGTAGGCATATCCAAACTTTTGACTGGTACTGTACATGCAAAATCATAAATATTCAAATAAAATAAAATCTACCTGCAATAGAGCATGCTGGGAAATATGATAATGATGGGTGTGCTTTTGGTTCAACTCTGGTTATTAACACCAACACTGTGGTTATTTTACACCACTGAGTGTTAATTTAAATCTTGATTTAACACTAGAAATATTACACTGAAATATCACTAGTTAACACTGGGCATTTTGCTGTGTAGGGTTGTGCTAACACTGTGCAGCCAGCCAACACTAACATTCAGTACAGCTGGGAAACAAAATAAAAAATAAAATCCCACTGAGAACCAAGCACCAGCTAACTGAGACAGCATAACCACTATTTTTTATTTTTTATTTCACCTTTATTTAACCAGGTAGGCTAGTTGAGAACAAGTTCTCATTTACAACTGCGACCTGGCCAAGATAAAGCATAGCAGTGTGAACAGACAACAACACAAAGTTACACATGGAGTAAACAATGAACAAGTCAATAACACAGTTGAAAAAATAAAAAAAGGTTTGATATACATTGTGTGCAAAAGGCATGAGGAGGTAGGCGAATAATTACAATTTAGCAGATTAACACTGGAGTGATAAATGATCAAATGGTCATGTGCAGGTAGAGATACTGGTGTGGCGTGCTCCGTGTGGCGGCACGGAGAGACGGCTGACCGGAGGGAATAGACCCCACTGGGACAGTCATGGGGTAGCTTCCCATTTCTGTAGTTTCCCATGCTTCGCAGTATGTTGGAAACACCCGCTTTAGCTACAGAAAGTCAACATACGAGAATACCCCTAGAGTCTGCGAGAGCGGGGGCGGAAGATGACTCATCGGCTGACAACATGGTAACGACTGGACTGGAAACGACTACGAGTAATGAGAGCACAGCACAAGAGAACACCACAGCAACTGTCACAAGTTCTGCTGCAACAGTGTGCCACAAACAGATGCAGGTATGTGTCTGTGGTTGGAGGAAAGTTACATCACACCATGGGTTGAGGATCCACCAGGGGAAGAATGGGTGTTTGGGTAAAGAGAGACAGAGAACTCGCATTGATTACTTTCTGCGAAAGCGATCAAATCAGTCGAATGAAGCACAGCAACTGGACGTAAACCAATGTTTGCAGTGCATCAGTACCACTGTCATGGAGGACGTAAACTCAAGCACCGAAGTAACAACTGAGGTGGAACCAACAACAGGAGTGGAACTCACCCAGCCTCCCAGACCTGCAGTCGAGAGGAGACTGCCAGGGCACAGACCGTATGTGAAGTGGCCTGGCGCCAGTGACAAGAAGTTGTGGGAAACAGTGAATACTGACCTTACCTTGACCCTCGAATCTTCGAGGCACAGTGGAGAAGAAGTTGGAGAGGATGGGGGACATCATCTATGAGTACGGGACAGAAAGATTTGGAGTGGAAGAGGCAAAAGGCGGGAGAAAGGTTCCAACCCCACCAGTTTCCAGGAGGCAACAAGAAATCAAGTGCCTCGTTCAAGAAAGGCGGCAGCTTAAGAAACAGTGGAAGAAGGCCTCGGAAGTGGAAAAGGAGGGCATAGAGGCACTTCAGGCTGACATCAAAACCCGGTTGGCATCCCTCCGTAGAGCAGAGAACCTACGGAAACGCAGAAGGAAGAAAGAGCAAACTAGAACTTGATCCTATAAAGATCCCTTTAAGTTCCTTAAAAGTCTCTTCACAAAGGAAAAAAGTGGAGCTCTAAAAACAACAAAGAAAGACCTAGAGGAGCACCTGAGAACAACAAACTTTGACTCAAAGCGACATGAACATCTGGCCATCCCATCAGATATCCCACCCATTGAACCCCCGGAACATGATTTTGAGACCAGCCCTCCGACATGGAAAGAGGTGGAAAACACAGTTCGACGGGCAAGAACAGCATCAGCCCCGGGGCCAGATGGAGTCCTGTACAAAGTGTATAAGAACGCACCAGACGTCCTGAGGTTCCTCTGGAGGCTTATCAGAACAGCTTGGCAGAAGAAGATAATACCCAAAGTGTGGCGTAGTAGGGCAGGCGGGGTCCTGATCCCTAAGGAGAAGGATGCAGTGAACATCAGCCAATTCCGCACAATCTCCTTACTGAATGTCGAGGGTAAAATCTTCTTTAGGGTCATTGCCCAGAGGATGGCCGAGTACCTGCAAAGGAATGCGTACGTCGATACATCTGTACAGAAGGCAGGAATATCAGGGTTCTCTGGCTGCTTGGAACATTCCAGCATGATCTGGCACCAGATCCAAATGGCCAAGGTGGAGAAAAGGGACCTCCATGTAGTCTTCCTCGACCTCGCCAATGCATTTGGTTCTGTGCCCCATGAACTCCTGTGGTCTGCCTTCAGATTTTTCCACATACCGGACACCATCACAAACCTGGTGAAGTCATACTTCCAGGATCTGCAGTTCTGCTTCACCACCTCAGAGTTCACCACCTCATGGCAGTGCCTGAATGTAGGTATAATGGCGGGATGTACCATTTCTCCGTTGGCATTCACAATGGCAATGGAGGTTATCATCAGATCCTCAAAATGGGTTGCTGGTGGACAGCGAGTCGACTCTGGTTTCCGCCTCCCTCCACTCAGAGCCTACATGGACGACATTACAACATTGACCACCACTGTCCCATGCACCAGGAGACTGCTCAGAAAACTCGAGGAGAACATCAGCTGGGCCCGTATGAAGATTAAACCATCCAAGTCACGCAGCATCTCGATTGTGAAGGGAGTACTCTCTGACCTGAAATTCTTCATCGGAGATGACCAAATCCCAACAGTGTCTGAGCAGCCGGTAAAAAGCCTTGGAAGGTGGTATGATGCAAGCCTGAAGGACAAAGACCAGGTGCAACAGCTGTGCAAAGACATCAGTAGTAGCCTACAGTCCATCGACAACACCCAGCTACCTGGAAAGTTAAAGGCCTGGTGTCTGCAGTTTGGTCTCCTACCCCAGGTGTTGTGGCCCTTAGCACTGTATGAGGTTCCAATCTCAACAGTGGAGAAGCTGGAAAGAGGAGTCACAGGCTACTTAAAGAAGTGGCTCGGAGTTCCACGATGCCTTACCACCATAGGCCTCTATGGAGATGGTGTCCTCAAGCTGCCTCTCACCAGTCTAACAGAGGAATTCAAGTGTGCAAAAACCAGGCTCCAGATGACACTGAATGAATCTGGAGACCCAGTGGTGAGCAACAACGCGCCGACCTTGGCAACTGGGCGAAAATGGAGGCCAGGAAAAGCAGTCCAGGAGGCAACAGCAGCCCTCAGACATGCTGACATTGTGGGTCATGTTCAGCAAGGGAGAGGAGGCCTTGGGCTAACTAGCCGTGCTGGCCACTGCACCCGAGCGGCAGAAGATGGTAGTGCAGGAAGTATGCCATCAGGAGGAGGCTGCAAGGTGGGCCAAGGCAGTCTCTCTTGCCAAACAGGGACAGTGGACTCGATGGGACAGTGTGGAGAAAAGGAAGATCAGCTGGAAGGATCTGTGGGCCATGGAAGCGAGGCGGTTGAGCTTTTCCATCAGAGCAACATATGACATCCTTCCAACACCAGTTAATCTTCACCAATGGTATGGTGAAGATCCGGACTGTGCCCTCTGTTCCATGCCAGCCAACCTCAGGCACATTGTCACAGTGTGTAAAACAAGCCTCACCCAAGGACGCTACACTTGGCATCACAACCAAGTCCTTAAAAACCTTGCGTCCGCCCTGGAGGACAAGCGAGCTGCCACCAACTCCCTACCACCCACATCAGCATCACACTCCTTACGGACAAACTTTGTCCGCGAAGGGGCTAAACCACCGAAGAGCGGCTCTACACCATTAGAGCGAGACCAGCTGTGCTTGGCCCGCGACTGGAAAATGCTAGCTGACATTGGCCGGCAACTTGTGTTTCCTCCGGAGATCGCAACCACCACCCTAAGACCTGACATGGTGCTCTGGTCCCGTTCGCTCAATAAGGTCTTCATCATTGAGCTCACAGTACCCTGGGAGGACTCAGTAGATGAGGCTTATGAGCGAAAACATCTGCGCTATGCTGATCTGGCTGGAACACAGAAGTCCGACCAGTGGAGGTGGGCTGCAGAGGTTTTGTGGCAACATCTACAACCAGACTGCTTAGAGACCTGGGAATTAAGGGCCAGAGCCAGCGTTCGGCAATCAAAGCTGTATCGGAGGCGGCAGAAGGCAGCAGTCAGTGGCTCTGGATGAAGAGGAAAGACCCCAGCTGGGCCCCGAAGTGAGAGGGCCAGGAGGTATGCGGTCAACAATGCTTGACTCAGGGAGGAGGATGCCCCTGCCATGCATAGTCCCATGGGATGTTGGCTATCAACAACAAGGCAACTCCTATGACTAATTGGGAATGGGACGCAAGCGTAGGATTGATCACCCTGTCGCTGGCCGCCTTTGGGGAGGGTGTATAGTGTGAAAGGCCGAAACACCCTAGGAACCAAAGGTACACTACTGACGATGCGCTCCCCAAATTTCACCACGCTCACTGTTCATTAACTCTTGGAAGTGCTTGCACAAAGGATAGTACCATCTCATCCTGTGTTCTTGGAATCTGTGCAAAAGAGCAGAAAAGTAAATAAATAAAAACAGTATGGGGATGAGGTAGGTAAATTGGGTGGGCTATTTACCGATAGACTATGTACAGCTGCAGCGATCGGTTAGCTGCTCAGATAGCTGATGTTTAAAGTTGGTGAGGGAGATAAAAGTCTACAACTTCAGCGATTTTTGCAATTCGTTAGTCACAGGCAGCAGAGAACTGGAAGGAAAGGCGGCCAAATGAGGTGTTGGCTTTAGGGATGATCGGTGAGATACACCTGCTGGAGCGCGTGCTACGGGTGGGTGTTGCCATCGTGACCAGTGAACTGAGAGAAGGCGGAGCTTTACCTAGCATGGACTTGTAGATGACCTGGAGCCAGTGGGTCTGGCGACAAATATGTAGCGAGGACCAGCCGACTAGAGCATATAGGTCACAGTGGTGGGTGGTATAAGGTGCTTTAGTAACAAAACAGATGGCACTGTGATAAACTGCATCCAGTTTGCTGAGTAGAGTATTGGAAGCTATTTTGTAGATGACATTGCCGAAGTCGAGGATCGGTAGGATAGTCAGTTTTACGAGGGTAAGTTTGGCGGCGTGAGTGAAGGAGGCTTTGTTGCGGAATAGAAAGCCGACTCTAGATTTGATTTTAGATTGGAGATGTTTGATATGAGTCTGGAAGGAGAGTTTACAGTCTAGCCAGACACCTAGGTACTTATAGATGTCCACATATTCTAGGTCGGAACCATCCAGGATGGTGATGCTAGTCGGGCGTGCAGGTGCAGGCAGCGAACGGTTGAAAAGCATGCATTTGGTTTTACTAGCGTTTATGAGCAGTTGGAGGCCACGGAAGGAGTGTTGTATGGCATTGAAGCTCGTTTGGAGGTTAGATAGCACAGTGTCCAAGGAAGGGCCAGAATTATACAGAATGGTGTCGTCTGCGTAGAGGTGGATCAGGGAATCGCCGCAGCAAGAGCAACATCATTGATATATACAGAGAAAAGAGTCGGCCCGAGAATTGAACCGTGTGGCACCCCCATAGAGACTGCCAGAGGACCGGACAACATGCCCTCCGATTTGACACACTGAACTCTGTCTGCAAAGTAGGCAAGGCAGTCATTAGAAAAACCGAGGCTACTGATAAGAATGCCGATAAGAATATGGTGATTGACAGAGTCGAAAGCCTTGGCCAGGTCGATGAAGACGGCTGCACAGTACTGTCTTTTATCGATGGCGGTTATGATATCGTTTAGTACCTTGAGCGTGGCTGAAGTGCACCCGTGACCGGCTCGGAAACCAGATTGTACAGCGGAGAAGGTACAGTGGGATTCGAGATGGTCAGTGATCTGTTTGTTGACTAGGCTTTCGAAGACCTTAGATAGGCAGGGCAGGATGGATATAGGTCTGTAGCAGTTTGGATCCAGGGTGTCTCCCCCTTTGAAGAGGGGGATGACTGTGGCAGCTTTCCAATCCTTGGGGATCTCAGACAATATTAAAGAGAGGTTGAACAGGCTGGTAATAGGGGTTGCGACAATGGCGGCGGATAGTTTCAGAAATAGAGGGTCCAGATTGTCAAGACCAGCTGATTTGTACGGGTCAAGGTTTTGCAGCTCTTTCAGAACATCTGCTATCTGGATTTGGGTAAAGGAGAAGCTGGGGAGGCTTTGGCGAGTAGCTGCGGGGGAGCTGTTGGCCGAGGTAGGAGTAGCCAGGAGGAAGGCATGGCCAGCTGTTGAGAAATGCTTGTTGAAGTTTTCGATTATCATGGATTTATCGGTGGTGACCGTGTTACCTATCCTCAGTGCAGTTGGCAGCTGGGAGCAGGTGCTCTTGTTCTCCATGGACTTTACAGTGTCCCAGAACTTTTTGGAGTTAGAGCTACAGGATGCAAATTTGTGCTTGAAAAAGCTGTCTTTTGCTTTCCTTGACTGACTGCGTGTATTGGTTCCTGTCTTCCCTGAACAGTGGCATATCGCAGAGATTATTTGATGCTATTGCAGTCCGCCACAGGATGTTTTTGTGCTGGTCGAGGGCAGTCAGGTCTGGAGTGAACCAAGGGCTATATCTGTTCTTAGTTCTGCAAATTTCTGCTTGAAAAAGCTGGCCTTTGCTTTCCTGAATGACTGAGTGTATTGGTTCCTGACTTCCCTGAACAGTTGCATATAGCGGGGACTATTCGACGCCACAGGATGTTTTTATGCTGGTCCAGGGCAGTCAGGTCTGGAGTGTACCAAGGGCTATATCTGTTCTTAGTTCTGCATTTTTTGAACGGAGCATGCTTATCTAAGATGGTGAGGAAGTTACTTTTAAAGAATGACCAGGCATCCTCAACTGACGGAATACCCGGGCCAGGTCGATTAGAAAGGCCTGCTCGCAGAAGTGTTTTAGGGAGCGTTTGACAGTGATGAGGGGTGGTCGTTTGACTGCATAACCGTAGCGGATGCAGGCAATTAGGCAGTGATCGCTGAGATCCTGATTGAAGACAGAGGAGGTGTATTTGGAGGACCAGTTGGTCAGGATAATGTCTATGAGGGTGCCATTGTTTACAGATTTAAGGTTGTACCTGGTGGGTTCCTTGATGATTTGTGTGAGATTGAGGGCATCTAGCTTAGATTGTAGGACTGCCGGGGTGTTAAGCATATCCCAGTTTAGGTCGCCTAACAGAACAAACTCTGAAGCTAGATGGGGGGCGATCAATTCACAAATGGTGTCCAGGGCACAGCTGGGAGCTGAGGGGGGTTGGTAGCAGGCGGCAACAATGAGAGACTTATTTCTGGAGGGAGTAATTTTTAAAATGAGTCGTTCGAACTGTTTGGGTATGGACCTGGAAAGTATGATATTACTTTGCAGGCTATCTCTGCAGTAGACTGCAACTCCGCCCCCTTTGACAGTTCTATCTTGACGGAAAATGTTATAGTTGGGTATGGAAATCTCAGAATTTTTTGTGGCCTTCCTAAGCCAGGACTCAGACACGGCCAGGACATCAGGGTTGGCAGAGTGTGCTAAAAGCAGTGAGTAAAACAAACTTAGGGAGGAGGCTTCTGATGTTGACATGCATGAAACGAAGGCTTTTTTGATCACAGAAGTCAACAAATGAGGGTGCCTGGGGACATGCAGGGCCTGGGTTTTACTCCACATCACCCGCGGAACAAAGCAGGAGTAGTATGAGAGTGCGGCTAAAGGCTATCAACACGGCGTTTAAAGTTAGTAGCGTCTGCTCCGACAGAGCTCGGATGAAGGCACAGCGGATGGAGTATTCATCGGCAGACCAGTCGTGTGGTGCGGCAGGGCGCCGTGTCGACAGAGAATCCAAGCCAGATGGCGAAAGAGGTATTGTAGAATTTAGTTTGCTAGCCGGTAGATGCGACTGGCTCACGGCTAACTGGTGCTAGCTTCGTGGCAGTGGCGTTAGCCACGATAGCCAATCGGTAGCAGCAGTGAACTGGTGCCAAGGTCCAGAGTTTACAGCAAGGATCCGGTGGAGTATTGGGCTCTAGCCGTGTATGAGTGGGGTTCGGGTGGACGGCTGAGTAGGCCGGGAGGTGGGCCTCAGGGATAGCTTCGATACTGGATGCCACGGTGAGTGCAAACTAGCTGTGAGCTAGCTAGCTGCAAGCTGTGAGCTAGCTAGCTGTAAGCTAGCCGTGAAGATCAGAAGTAGTGGTCCAGGGATTACGGCAAGAATCCGACGTTGTTGTGGAGAGATAGTCCGATACTGGTAGACTGGCGAGTATTATCCAGGCTAAAAACAGGGCTGGTATCTGTGCAGAAGGTAAAAGCCGCTAGCAGTGGCTAACAATGACTAATGAATAGCTTGTAGCTAATTAGCTGGTTAGCTTCTGGAGGTTCAAGAATGTGTTCTAAAGTTTTAAAAAATTAAAAATAATAGCGATACCGTATCACATTGGGAGAGGCAGGTTACCGGAAGGTATAATCAAATTAAAAATCGAAAGGAGATAAAGATAAATAAAGTTGAAATACAAATACGAAAATACAAAAATACACGAGACACGAACAAAACATGTCTTCACGCCATCTTGGATTTGGTATGTTGTCCATTTGAAGACAGAGTTGTGTGACTTTGTCTTAATATGGACACCATATACAGATGCTACTCACACGGACACATGCACAGTCCAAAGCGTCTCTCAGTCTATCCATATTTATTGGAGCAGATACTCCGACAGCATGAGGACATTATAATGAAGAGGCATTTACGTGGCCTGAATTAACCATATGCTTGTCTAGCAACACAGACATCTCTACATTATTAGTCTATGTATATCTGATCTATGAATCATAGTTTTCTCAATTGTGATGCAGAATAGTTACTTCATATTTTTTTTGTATTTTTGAGTTTGGTATCACTTTACTTATAGTGTTGATAATGTAGCATTCAGCATAAGTAGTCTTTTATGAATGAGTTGGTAGGACAACATCTCTAGCTTTAAAATTTAAGTACACCGGATATATCCAGAATATTGAGGTTTGAGTATTTGAAATTAATACATCTTAAATGTACTAGCAAAGTATTGATTTTCGCCTAAATAGACATAGCCAAAAGTAACTGCTATTCATGTGTAATTACATGATTCTGACATGCAAAAAAAAATATATTTGGATAGATAGGAGTTACATATTTGACAATACACAAGATCCAGCACACACCAAATAACATTTTTTTGTTTTTTATTTTGATATTCATCTTTCATTGACAAGCTATAAGTGAATTTTTGATGACTAGAGCTGGAAACACATCAGATGGCTTCCACAACGTGAACAATATCAGCCAAAAACAATGGAATTGATAGATCTAACAACTAGAAATGGGCAGATGTTTTAGTAACTGGTGTCAGGTGTGGTCATGGGGCATTTCCAAGTGTCCCTAAACCTCTCCAAAGTGGCATATGTCTGTAAAACAGATAATTCCAGTGATATTACATATTTGTAATCCCTAAATGGTATTTGTTCAGTATACGAACACAATTTCTACCATATCACCCTCACTCAAACAGTGTGGTGGTGCTATGGGGTATCCAGGGTACATTCAAGTGTTCTTTCAACCGCTCTAAAGTGTCTGAATGTGGTAATTGCACTGTTTTTGCACACTGGATGTGCTAAAAGTTATTGTTCACTATAAAAACAACATTTCTTCAACACCAACCTCTCTCAATCATTGTGTTGGTGTTGGGGGAATACAGGGGATATGGATGCGTGTAAGCAGGCAACATCATATTTTTGATGCGCAGAGATATAGTCACTCGGTGGACATTTGTTGTTACCAAACTAAGGATTAATTTGATACCCCCCATGTAGCTATAGCTCAAATACAGAACAAATTGAAGCTAACCTTGTAAGATGTTTGCTGTTTGTTGAAACATTGTCGAAAATAAAAATGTTGACTCTCGGAGCTGGTGATCAATAACGATAGGTCACAGGCAGACAAATAAGAAATCCTCATGATCTGTGGAGTCGCAGCTTTCTGTGTGTATCAGCGTATTCTGTGTTTATTTCGTTTATGCTTCACAACACTAAGTGGAATGCAAAAAAAATCATACAATGTGATTTTTCTGAATTTTTTCCCCTCATTTTGTCTGTCATAGTTGAAGTGTACCTATGATGAAAATTACAGGCCTCTCTCATCTTTTTAAGGGGGAGAACCTGCACAATTGGTGGCTGACTAAATACTTTTTTGCCCCACTGTAGGTAGCAGCCATCTTGAAACGAGGTCATCAGCTCGGCCTGTTCTTATAAATTTGTATGCCCATATATGGTAGTAAGTCGTACCAAAGATTTGAAGGCACCGATCAATAACCAAGATACGCAGCTTTCCGCAGACACCCTGCTTTTGCAGATAGGGTCTACCGTTCTCATACCAGGCTGAATTGGGGAAAAAACAATCAAATAGGGTCTCCAAATATGGGGACTTTACATTTAATGAATGTTGCTAGGGGGCCATTGATCTTCATATTGACATTCAAAAGCTAGGTACAGTACATGAATATAAAAAATTACAATTTATTTTAATGAATGAATGGAATGAATCATAGTGTAGCTGCTATGTATCTCCTTTCCCCCCCTTCTCTCTCTCTCTCTCTCTCTCTCTCTCTTAATCTGTCTTTCAATCGCTATCTTCCAAACGTCCATCTCTCTGTGATTTGTGATATCAGCCCCTCTCTCTCGCTCTCTCTCTCTGTCATGGGTGGTAGAGTTGTATGCCTGCAGGCCCTGTGGCATGACCAGGTCATTCTTTTATTACTGTGAATTACCATTCATTACACGCATGCACACACATATACACACACACCACCACCGTTCAGGGCTGCAGACGCCATCACATCAGTATCAGTATGCTAGGCTGCTGTGAGCTGTACTGAACGATGACATGCATGCTGAGATGCTCAGGGATGGTTTAGATTGGGGTAGGCTTCACTAATCTAGACTGGGTTGGAGTATATTTTGCAAAACTGAAGCAGCTGTACTGATCTGAGGTATAGCTTCCTCAGGTAGTTGACTGAGGTAGCTAACAGGTTATACTGTGCTGAGGTACAGTATAACTGAGGTAGCTTGACTGCTCTGGATTGGACTGGAGTGAAGAGGATACCAGCAAGGCACTAAGTGACTCTTATCGCCATCTGCATATTTGTATACTATTCTACTTAGGTGGTAAAATATTGTCTGCTTTTTACAAGCATTAAGGTAATGAGGTATAGCAGACATCGGAGGAGACATTGGAACATTCACCAACTGAAAGATCCCCTAATGGTGGTAATACGATTGTCCGCTTTTGTCTCGAGCAAGCACAGAATGACATTGGTCTTTGTTCATTAAAGAAATCAGTGGGGTGTAAGATGTCTATGTGGTGCTTTATCTTCACCTTCTAACAAGATCGTCTGATAGGAACAGGAAACAGTTCTGCCTGGACAAAACTACTATTAGGACAAGAGGGGAGGCATTACACAGGATAATGGGGCGTTGGATAAATGAAAACCTCAATCTGTGACACTTAAGGCAGTGTGTGTGTGTGTCTGTGTGTGTGTGCGTGTGCTTATGCAAGCTCATACTGGGCACAAATGTTCCTGTAATGTGATATGTGATTGCTGTGTGACTGTTGGTGGACCAGGTGTAGGGATTTATTTTCTGTGAAGGACAGTCACAGTTCTTTTCTTTAGAGCAGCAGGCACGCTTCATCACTTAAATTCTACAGCCACTGGGTCACAAAATATAAGTGCAACTACGAAGAATAATAATGAGATTTCATCCATAACATTGGCACCAGTTGTCCTTGGGTACCCATGGACGGGAGTTCTTCAGGGAACAGTTATTTCCTTGCTATATTAATAAAAGCCCATTGTGAAGCTCTCATTTGACAGAGAGCACAATACTAAGCACTGAAATAACACATTATGTGCGGTCACCTCAGGTCCGCAATCAATGGCCGACTTCAGCAGAACAACTTCAACAAGATCAATGATAGCTCCTCCTACACCAGCAATCTCTCCTGATAATGACTCCCCCTGCCTTACGCAGAGCCTAATGAAGGAAAACTTTAAATGTCAATGACTTTTACATTTAAAACCCTTTTTCTGCTATTGATTTTGCGTTTGTGCACCACATGCCAGGTCAGAAGGGCACTGCTGGCCCCTCGCTTGCCTTGACGAACCAAGTAACACAAAACCACCCCGTATCCTGCAGCCCCAACCTGACTGGCTCCCTTGTGAGGAGGAGAGAGGTGATGTCTTGGAGGAGAGGAGAAAGGCATGAGGTCCTGGAGGAAGAGAGTAGAGAGGGATGAGGTCATGGAGGAGACGAGTAGAGAGGGATGAGTCCTGGAAGTGGAGAGAGGGATGAGTTCTGGGAGGAAGGAAAGAGGAATGAGCTGAGGTCTGGGAGGAGGAGAGAGAGAGAGAGATGAGATTTGGGCAGAAGGAGAGAGGGATGAGCTGAGGTCTGGGAGAAGGAGAGGAGAGAGTTTGAGGTCTGGAGTGTGAGTGTGTTACGGAGATAATGTGTTGCAAGCTCACTCCACATCTAGCTCTGTCACATGTGTTTGTGATCAGAGGACCACTGGTTTGAGCCCTGTAAGGGGACAGGGACAGTGGAGGATGCGATGCTGTTAGCATCACATTAACGTCGGTTTCACACGCACACACACGCACGCTGTATTTATATGAAATGTATGTAAAATACATATTTCAATAATCTTTTGTCATTTATATTTCATTTTCCTGAACTACAATTCATTGTATTTTGTAACAAGAAACTTGAGAGCTGTAATTTGTATTTAAAAAGAAAATAATAATAATCTATATGTTTACTGATTCAGCTTTAAATGATGTTCATCTTAAAAAGTCTTCATAAATCCTTCATAAGCACTACATAAATGTGTTACAAAGCATCTATAACCGTACAGTATGTCATACTTTATGAAGTGTTCATAAATGTGGCATAACTATGTGACATAATCACCAATATCAAATGTGACATAACCCACTAAGTCAGAAATGATAAACGTAAGCTTTATAACGGGTAACATGTTGTGCTGAAGGATGGCATATGCTTCAGAGTGATGTCAAGACAAAGGATATGATTGTTAACTACAGCAAAAGGAGGACAGAGCACGCCCCCATTCTCATCGTAGCTGTAATGAAGCAGGTTGAGAGCTTCAAGTTCCTTGGTGTCCACATCACCAACAAACTAACATGGTCCAAGCACAGCAAGACAGTTGTGAAGAGGGCACGACAAAACCTAATCTCCTCAGGAGACTGAAAATTTGACATGGATCCTCAGATCCTCAAAAAGTTCTACAGCTTCACCATCGAGAGCTGGTTGCATCACTGCTTGGTATGGCAACTGCTCGGCCTCCAACTGCAATGCACTACAGAGGGTAGGGCGTACGGCCCAGTACATCACTGGCAGTTAACCCACTGTTCCTAGGCCGTCATTGAAAATAAGAATTTGTTCTTAACTGACTTGCCTAGTAAAATAAAGGTAAAAAAATAAATAAACAGAGTGGTCTCTCTGCTTCCGCACGGCAAGCAATACCAGAGCGTCAAGTCTAGGTCCAAGAGGCTTCTAAACAGCTTCCACCCCCTAGTCATAAGACTCCTGAACATCTAATCAAATGACAACCCAAACTATTTGCACCCCCCCCCTCTTTACACCGCTGCTACTCTCTGTTTATTATCTTTGCATAGTCGCTTTAATAACTCTACCTACATGTACATATTACCTCAATTACCTCAACTAACCGGTGCCCCCGCACATTGACTATGTACCGGTACACCCTGTATATAGCCTCGCTGTTGTTATTTTACTGCTGCTCTTTAATTATTTGTTACTGTAATTTCTTATTTTTTTCTTAACTGTATTGTTGGTTAAGGGCTTGTAAAGTAAGCATTTCACTGTAAGGTCTACACCTGTTGTATTTGGCGCATGTGACAAATAACATTTGATTTGTTTAATTTAATGTTAGTCACATTACACCTAATCTCGTTCCCAGACATTTCCTTTCAAATGCGCGGAAGGTCTAGTGGACCAACGCAGCAAACTTGGCCTTCATTAGTTATTGTTAGGTTTAAAATCAAATTTTAATTAGGTAAATAGTGGAAATGGGCAGGGTTAAAATCTAATTTTAAGGAGATAAATTGTGGAAATGGACAAGGTTTAGCAATAATTATGACTTTTTGACTGTGTTAAGTAGTGACAAAGACAAATACTTTACTCAGTAAGGTCACTCATAAAGAATTCACTCCCACCAAGGCCAACTTTGAACAGTTGATAGCCCAAGCTTGAGTGTGCTGTGTGTGCAATAGCTTGGGGACAACGTTACATCAAGAAACACTTAACTTGATGAAAGCTCCTAACCCAAAGAAATTGAAAGTGTCTTTCTTCTGGAACATGGTTACATGTTCCTCAGTACACAAACACACAACAAAAATGAGTCATACCTTGTGATGCTGGGCAGATTCAGGTCTTTGACACATTCACCCACTACCCCGCTGAAAGATCAGCAACAAAATGTTGGCACAATTGTAACAGGTTGTAATCAAGCCCTGGTCTCCAGCATGGGAACAGAAGAATAATACCTGGTGCGGTAGTTTCAGGTTGGGCTACTCTAAATCATCTTGGATCTGACACACATGCACACAAAAGCAAGCTTTGGAGGTCCATCAATAATTTAAATGCCTCTCACACTCTACAGTAACCTGTGTATCATGAGAGAACCTTCATAAATCAGTAGAACGTAAATCATTTATGGATGTGTTATGAATTACACATGTAGTGTCCTGTAATACTTAGTTTGAAGTGAGACACCTTCAGTCATTCTTAACACATCCATAAATACTCTATATTGCATGATGCTGACTTAAAAATTCATAACACATGCATAAATGCTTTATATCATATGACGTTGCAGTTATTATAAAGTTAGACACCTTTTAATCATTCATAACATACATTGTCAGGACCGACACAGGAGTTGAGAAGCAGGTACGGAGAGTTTACATTTAATATAGCACAGGCGTCAGAACCGGGTTAGACAACAACATACGACAATTAATGCTGAAGCGGGGAACAGAGCTGGGGAACAGACAGATATAGGGGAGGAAATAACACAGTTGATTGAGTCCAGGTAAGTGCAATGAATCGCCCTCGAGCGCCAGGGAGGGAGAGCGGGAGCAGGCGTGGCATACATAAAGGCTTAATGTTGTAAACACAAATGTATTAACAGTTAGGGAATTATCGCTAACAGCTAAAAAAAATTAACATTAAAAACATGTTTAAACCATACATTTCTTTTATTCATATTTTTTTTAAACAATACAAATACAACGTTTTAAAAAGTGCAGCAATGCAATTACATTGAACATTACACAGGTCTGTGAATAGTGTACCTTGTTCTTGAGCTGGCTGATAAACAAAGAAAGTTAGCAGGTCTGTTAGGAAATGCCTTTGTCACACCATCTGGATAAAGGCATTTCTGTGCTGCGCCAGAAACTCTAAATGGGAAGATGTGAAACTTGATTAAATTCATATTATTATATTCCTACTTTATTTACAAATTGCATGACGTGACTAAGAGATATGGCTGTATCTAGGGGGATTTGTATTTAGCTGAGCCTGCTAGCTAGCTAAATTTCGATTGAGGTAGCTACAGTATGTAGTCTAACAACACTTAACTACTACAAACTAATTGAAATTACTATAAATAGCGGTTATCTTACTTGTTTTTCGTTGTTCAGTGGCAGCACTAGTGGGCATTTGATTTGCAAAGACATCACATGATCAGCGTCTTGTCAGCAACACTAAAAAAGTACTTCCTGTTCACAGAATTTCAGAAATGTCAAAATAAAAGTGTCAATAACCATTAATGATATATGACACATTAAATGACACATTAAATGTGGGTTTTAAAAAACATGTTCCAAGGTCAAATAAATGCCCCCAATGCAACTCACACATTCTGGGTGCCGCAGTAAATAAATTGCAGGGAATACTCAGTAGGGTCTGTGGAATGTATATATTGTGTCATTTCATGGGGCTCTGAATAATAAGAAGTGTTGCTGGCCTTTTGCTTCATCCATTCCATCGGCGACCGTATCAAATCACATGTGCACTTACTGCACTACAGAAAACCCGCTAACCAAACAACAGTGCAGGGCATGCACACTGTATTAAAGGGCAACTACACTCAAAAATCAAAGTTTCTTAGAAGTTTCCCAGACCTCAAAAGGCATCCCCTGATGTGGTTTAAGCATAGTTGTGATAAAGAAAATCAAATGTTGTTGTTTTTCTATTAAAAAAAAGTGTGAAATAAATGGGGGGACATCCGAAACCTAGAAAAAAACTAAACAAGAAAACAGAATTTGGGGGGAAAAAAAATTGGCAAATAATAAAAATATATTTCAAAAGGCCCTACAAAGTTTTTTTTGCTGTGCATTACTTCGTTTTAGAATGTGTGCCATCTTGCAGCACAGCATTTTGGGGGAAGTTGAAGTCAGGTTCAATATTGACTATGCAGCCAAGAGGGAAAGAGGTTGGGCCATCCTAGAAATGTTTTAGTGAAATATAATGTCATATCTAACATATAGCAGACACTGTTATTCAAAGTGACTTAGTCATGCGTGAATGCATTTTTAAGTATGGGTGGTCCGAGAATCGAACCCAATATCCTGACGTTGCGATGCTATTCCAAGATGCATGACAGGGTTATAATTGCTTTTTGAAACCTCAATTTAATATGATTTATAGGGTCTTAATTAAGCGATACTTATACCACCATTTATAAAGCACAGGGTTATGTCGACATTGGTGATTGTCACACAGTTTGCCACATTTATGAACCCTTTATAAAGCATGACATATGGTTACAGATTATTTCTAATACATTTATGTAGTGTTTTGGAAGGCTTTATGAAGCCTTTAAAAGCAGCACGTCATTTAAAGAAGGCCCTAATTGGGTCATAGCGGTTCACAATTTTGTGGCCCTCTTTCAGCCTGTATTGGTATCAGAAGTCTGATGGCACTGTTAAGCAACCAAAATGTAAAAATGAACTCCACTTCCTCTCCAAGCCTCCCCCCAAAACGGTGTGCTTAGTTGTTTATTTTCACATTTTCCTTTTGACCATTCTAGCAAACACTCTTATGCAGAGTGACTTACAGGCAGCGAATTCAACTAAGGTAGATAAAAAACACATCACAGTCATGGTTGTTAAGGGCTTAAGGGCTACTTGCTTATGTATTTTAATTAAATACAATACCTTGCAAATGTAAGTTGTAATTGTTTTTGAAACGTTGGTCTTTATTTTATTTAGTAATTGTATTTTGTCATTTTTGTTAATCCCTACGCACGAACACACACAACAGCCTCTCCATCGTCCACAAGTGCACAGAGTAGAAATCATCCAGTAATCAGGAGAGGACAGGAGCAGATTAGGTCATTTTCAGCTGAAGTAATTAAAGATGTGGTTACAGCAGAGGCAGGGCCTCAATGTCCCTCAGGAGTATGTTGACAAAGCCACATTACGCTGTATCTCAAACTACATGGCCAAAACCAACCTACCTCCTGTACAGAGATAGATATGGAGAAGGAGTGGGGCGGTGGGATTTGGGTAATTTTATTCATTAAACATGATACATCTGACATCTTTTAGGGTGTGCTCTAGTTTTAGGGGAATATCTTTTCTGCTTCCCATCTTCAGTGAAGATGTGTTGGTCCTCAGGTGGGAATTTTTTGAAAAACTATTTTCTCATTGGGGTCTAGTACAGAACCCTGATCCCACCAGTTTGGCAGAAATATAAAATAGTTCCATGCCCGAAGAAGGGCTATTCAATTTCAGGGCCAAAACAGTTTTGGAGTTCATCCATTTTTTATTTTTTATTTCTCTTCTTCTGACCAGGGACTGATTTAGATCTGGCACACCAACTGAGTGAACTGAGTGAACTCTCTGGCCAATCAGGGACATGAATCAATCAATTTACGACCGGTTAGAAAAGATATCTAGCAGTACTTCATTCGGCCCTCCAGGCCTGGAGTTGAATTGCACTGTCCAACACTATGAAATCTAATTAGGTGCTCAGAGATCTACGGATTGTGTTTGTTCTGTACAATACAGTTGCACAGGGAGCGGTAGAAGCTGGGAACATTTCAGACATGACGAGTTCAAGGGGAATGTGATTGTTGAATCTATTGAATCCCATCAGGCCTGTTTCTCAGGCTCCTGCGATAAATGCTATTGTTATCATTTATTTACCGCAAATAAAAGTTCAAGAAAAATGCTACCTGGGGTAAAGCAACATTCCATTTAGTGAATTCATGACTGCCTCCTTCCCAACCACTATCCACAACTGTCTTTCAGTGGTGTTGCCCCCTTTTGATTTGAATGACTGCCAGGGCAGAGGCAAAGCCTTCTCATAGTGCACCAGTCCTCCTCATAGTGCACCAGTCCTCTAGGCATTAGGCAGAGACTGACAGATTCAACTTTTTGGGAGAAGTGGCTGCTTGTGAGATTGCTGCACAAGCTAAAATGTCTGTGAGCGCTGCACCTTCCTCGATACACAGAGCACTTTGACAAAGAGACTAGGGCTGCATCCCAAACCCTATGTGCCCTGGTCAAAAGTAGTGCACTATATTGGCAATCGTGTGCCATTTCGGATGCTGACCAAGCACTGAGAGGAAAAGTGCAATTACACCAGCACCTCTGCAGAGGAAGCACTCAACCCCCATAACTTAATTGTCAGTGTTGTGTAAGATCAGGAAATTATTCCTTGGGTTCATGAAGGTGAATGTTTGAAATATGTAACCCGATTCAGGAAACTAGGCGCATGTCACAAGTCACGACTTCACAGGAGAGCTGTTGGAACGTAAAAACATTTTTTTTAATCAAAATGCGTTTTTTGGCAGAAATGCCTTCTCGAACATGTGAACTTTCATGTGCCTAAATATCAAATTTGTATGCCATCTGTAAATACAAATAACATTGTTAAATGACGAGCCTAGTTGGTTTAGCCACAGAAAAAGTGAGCAACCTTCCTGCTAGCCATGATTGGATGAGATAATGAGTGTGCTGGACATGTATGGCAGACCAATATATTGGATTGGTCTGCCATATAGCATACATCTGTCTATTAGAGCTGGTCAGTATGTCTAGGTAATCATGTCAAATGCGGCTTTTTTAAAAATGTATTGCGTAGTAAAACTGCATAAACCTAATGTCAAGTTAAAGTGTACTGTTAGCTAGCTAACCTTAGCTGGCGTGCTTGCTAGCTAATGTTAGGTGTATGTTCTCCACTTTCTGGAGGACCGAGTTTTGTCAGTGGAATTCGAGTATGATAGCGAAGGAGATAATTTTGCACGCCCAATTTTTCAGTTTTTGATTTGTTATAAAAGTTTGAAATATCCAATAAATGTCGTTCCACTTCATGATTGTGTCCCACTTGTGTCCCTCCCAAAAAATACAGTTTTATATCTTTATGTTTGAAGCCTGAAATGTGGCAAAAGGTCGCAAAGTTCAAGGGGGCCGAATACTTTTGCAAGGCACTGTACATAGACGTACAGAGGCCCATTATCAGCAACAATTACTCATGTGTTCCAATGATACATTGTGTTAGCTAATCCAAGTTAATAATTTTAAAAGGCTAATTGATTATTTGAAAACCCTTTTGCAATTATGTTAACACAGCTGAAACCTGTTGTTCTGATTAAAGAAGCAACAAAACTATCCTTCTTTAGACTAGTTGAGTTTCTGGAGCATCAGCATTTGTGGGTTATATTATAGGCTCAAAATGGCTAGAAACAAAGAATATCTTCTAAAACTATTCAGTCTATTCTTGTTATGAGAAATGAAGGCTATTCAATGCGAGAAATTGCCAAGAAACTGAAGATCTCGTACAACGCTGAGTACTACTCCTTTCACAGAACAGCGCAAATCGGCTCTAACCAGAATAGAAAGAGGAGTGGGAGTCCCCGTTGCACAACTGAGCAAGAGGACAAGTACATTAGAGTGTCTAGTTTGAGAAACAGACACCTCACAAGTCCTCAACTGGTATCTTCATTAAATAGTGCCCGGAAAAAACACGTCAACAGCGAAGAGGTAACTCCGGGATTCTGGCCTTCATATGAGTATAAGAAGTTCCTCCTCTGTAATTTGGCCTTTCTGGAGTCTTTCTGTTCAGATGTTAATTTTACATTATTAATAGGAAAAAAAATCTATACAATTAGCTTCGGTCAGTGGAGATGGAGGAGACTGAAACTTAAACATATTCTTAAAGTACTTTACTTCCTCTTTAAAAATATAATTTGGTGAATCATGCGTGACTCCATCACTTGTAACAAGTTTCAATACATTTGTTTGGTAGCATTTATATGTTGAAGATTGAAAAATTATTTGGTGCATTTTTCCCCATATTCCATCCAGCTTTCTTTATTTAAAAAAAATAATATATTAACCTGGATCTTTCTTGAATAAGTTACTCAATTTCTTTTTGTTTATCCTCTAACTTATTGTGTGCCTCTATGGTACAGTTTTTATTGCTATCTAACTGTACTGTTAGTCCTTCCATTTCCTTTGTTAATATGGACTCGTTTGATCTAAATTGCTTTTGTTTTATAGATGAGTTCTGAATTACATGGCCAGTAAAGGCACATTTAAAAGTATCCCATTCAATAAGGGGATTTCTGTACCTATGTTATGTCAGAAAAGTCAGTTATAAATTCTTCTGTCATAGTTACAGTTGAAGTCTACATACACATACAGTTTACATACACTTAGGTTGGAGTCATTAAAACTAGTTTTTTCCACAAATTTCTTGTTAATAAACTATAGTTTTGGCTTGTCGGTTAGGACATCTACATTATGCATGACACAAGTCATTTTTCCAACAAATGTTGGATGACAGATTATTTAACTTATAACTCACTGTATCACAATTCCAATGGGTCAGAAGTTTACATACACTAAGTTGTACCTTTAAACAGCTTGGAAAATTCCAAAGAATTATGTCATGGCTTTAGAATCTTCTCAATTGAGTCAATTGGAGGTGTATCTTAGGATGTGTTTTAAGGTCTATCTTCAAACGCAGTGTCTCTTTGCTTGACATCATGGGAAAACCAAAAGCAATCAGCCAAGACCTCAGAAAAAACTTGTAAACCTCCACAAGTCTGGTTCATCCTTGGGAGCAATTTCCAAACGCCTAAATGTACCACGTTCATCTGTACAAACAATAGTACGCAAGTATAAACACCACGCAGCCGTCATACCGCTCAGGATGGAGACACGTTCTGTCTTCTAGAGATGAATGTACTTTGGTGCGAAAAGTGCAAATCAATCCCAGAGCAACAGCGAAGGACCTTGTGAAGTTGCTGGAGGAATCAGGTACAAAAGTATCTATATGCACAGTAAAACGAGTCCTATATCGACATAACCAGAATGTCCGCTCAGCAAGGAAGAAGCCACTGCTCCAAAAATGGCCATAAAAAAAGCAAGACTACGGTTTGCAACTGCACATGGGGACAAAGATTGTACTTTTTGGATCAATGTCCTCTGGTCTGATGAAACAAAAATAGAACTGTTTGGTCATAATGACCATCGTTATGTTTGGAGGAATCATTCCCGAACAACACCATCCCAACAGTGAAGAACGGCGGTGGCAGCATCATGTTGTGGGGGTTCTTTGCTGCAGGAGGGACTGGAGCACATCACAAAATAGATGGCATCATGAGGTAGGATAATTATGTGGATATATTGAAGCAACATCTCAACACATCAGACAGGAGGTTAAAGCTTGGTCGCAAATGGGTCTTCCAAATGGACAATGACCCCAAACATATTTCCAAAGTTGTGGCAAAATGGCTTAAGGTATTGGAGTGGCCATCACAAAGCCCTGACCTCAATCCTATAGAAAATTTGTGAAAAAGAGTGTGCGCGCAAGGAGGCCTACAAACCTGACTCCGTTACACCAGCTCTGTCAGGAGGAATGGGCCAAATTTCACCCAACTTATTGTGGGAAGCTTGTGGAAGGCTACCTGAAATGTTTGACCCAAGTTAAACAATTTAAAGGCAATGCTACCAAATACTAATTGAGTGTATGTAAACTTCTGACCCACTGGGAATGTGATGAAATAAATAAAAGCTGAAATAAATCATTATCATTTCACATTCTTAAAATAATGTGGTGATCCTAACTGACCTAAGACAGGATTAAATGCAGGAATTTTGAAAAACATTCGAAAAACATTCGACTTCAACTGTATATCCCTCATCTGCATACATTGAAAGCTCTCTCACAACCCCTACTCACAGAAATACATTGTTTCTGGGATATGCAACCAGTTCCTTTCTCACTCATCGCCACACCAAAAAAGACACACCACACCATCCATCTCTTTACATCCACACGTACTGTGCCTTCTGTTTACTGTGTTTTTATCTCCACCATGTTTAATTAGATATATTTTAAAATAGATAGAAAAGCTATATTTTGCTGTTGTATTATTACAACCCATAACAGGGCTAGAATTATGTGTTTCATTATTTGTCTCCTCTATGAGAATTTTGTAATTTTTAGAATAGCCATGGAGTAGCCACGAGGTCAATGTGTGTGTGTCTTTCAAATACCTCGCCACTAACCCATATGTCTTTGTGTCTCTGAACAACTGGTTATCAATATACAGTTTATCGACCACGCAAGCAAGTCTTTTACCCAGAAATGTAACCATTATTTTATCTTTAAAGAAAGCAAATTTGGCAACAATTGGGCGTTCATACCTCTGCCCTCTCTGTTCAAAGCGGTGTACAAGTTCGAGTTGGATTTTGTTGATAACTTTGTGTGGGATCTGAAGTGCTGTAAGGAGGTACTCTCTAAATACAGATTCAGGAACTTCTCCTTATTTCTCTTGGATACCTGCATGTACCAGATTCTCTCTCATGGATCTAGTCTGTATGTCAAGTAAGGCTTCTCTCAGAACGATGTCCTACTTTTTAAGTTCATTAATTAACTTCGGTTTCAATCTTATTTAAAAAAAGATAATAATAATAACTTTGTTTATTGAATTTTCAATACCAAAATTTAGAAAATAATTGCACTTGTAAGTTATATGGTGGTAGTAGTATAAAACACCACGTCTGTAATAGTGCCTGTGTGTAGCTGGTGCATAGGAGTCAGGCGCAGAACAGCAGATATGTTTAATAAACGTAATTTACTCAAATCTTCACAAATACAACACAATAAATTGAGCCCAAAGGAACGGACCGTATTACAAACAAACAATCACTCATAAACAACCATGGGTGAACAGAGGGTTAAATAATGAACAATTAATTGGGGGATTGAAACCAGGTGTGTAAGACAAGGACAAAACAAATGGAAAATTAAAAGTGGATCGGTGATGGCTAGAAGGCCGGTAACGTCAACCGCTGAACAACGCCCGAACAAAGAGAGGGCGTGACAGTATCCCCCCCCTTGATGTGCAGCTCCAGCAGCGCGCCGACACCAACCCCGGGGACGATCCGGAGGACGAGGTGAAGGGCGATCCGGATAGAGACGGTGGAACTCCCGCAGCAACGAAGGGTCCAAGGTGTCCTCCACCGGCACCCAGCATCTCTTCTCTGGACTGTCTCTTCTCCCAATCCACGAGGTACTGAAGGCCCCTTGCCCGACGCCTCAAGTCCAGGATGGCTCGAACAGCATACGCCGGGACCCCCTTCGATGTCCAGATTCCTGGAGTGGACCAACCACCACCGGCCTGAGGAGAGACACATGGAACGAGGAGTTAATACGGTAATCTGGGGGAAGCTGTAACCTGTAGCATACATTTTTCAGTCTCCCCACATCCTGGTTTACTCTCTCCACCTGCCCATTACTGGTGAAAATCTGAGATGAGGCTGCCCGAGACCCCCAGACGTTCCATGAACGCCCTCCAGACCCTGGACGTGAACTGGGGACCCCGATCAGAGACTATGTCCTCAGGCACCCCGTAGTTCCGGAAGACGTGCGTGAACAGGGCCTCCGCAGTCTGTAGGGCCGTAGGGAGTCCGGGCAAAGGGAGGAGACGGCAGGACTTAGAAAACCGATCCACAACGACCAGGATTGCAGTGTTGCCCTGTGAGGGAAGAAGATCCACCGACCGGTGCGACCACGGCCGTTGTGGAACGGGTAGGGGTTGTAACTTCCCTCTGGGCAGGTGCCTGGAAGCCTTGCACTGGGCGCACACTGAGCAGGAGGAAACATAAACCCTCACGTCCTTGGCCAAGGTGGACAACCAGTACTTCCCATTAAGACAGCGCACCGTCCGACTGATGCCAGGATGACCAGAGGGGGGTGAAGTGTGGGCCCAATACATCACGGATAGTAGACGGAACCTACAGACGCCCAGCTGGACACTGGAGAGGAGTGGGCTCTGTATGTAACGCCCGCTCGATGTCCGCGTCCAGCTCCCACACCACCGGTGCCACCAGGCAAGAGGCCGGAAGTATGCGAGTGTGATCCGTGGACCGCTCCTCTGTGTCATACATCTGGGACAGTGCGTCTGCCCTCAGTAGGACAGGGTGAACACAAAACAAGTAAAAAAACATGGCCCACCTTGCCTGGAGAGGGTTCAGTCTCCTCGCCGCCTGGATGTACTCCAGATATCGTTGGTCAGTCCAGATGAGAAGATAGTGTCTCGCCCCCTCAAGCCAATGTCTCCACGCCTTCAGAGCCTTGACGACAGCCAACAGCTCCCGGTCCCCCACATTCTAGTTTTGCTCTGCCGGGCTGAGCTTCTTTGAAAAGAAGGCACAGGGGCGGAGCTTCGGTGGCGTACCCGAGCACTGAGAGAGCACGGCTCCTATCCCAGCCTAGTGGAGCGATGGCCTTCCTAATCAGCCCTGACCCTAATGGTCAACTATCTAGGGCGTGCACAGGGAAGGGCATATCCACAGGAACAAGGGGGATCCCTAAACTATGGGCAAATGAAAGGTAAATAAAATTCTCAGCTGCGCCTGAATCTACGAGCGCCTTATGCTGGGAATGCGGGGAAAACTCAGGAAATTGAATAAACACATACATGTGAGCAACAGGGGGCTCTGGGTGAGCCTGGTGCCGACTCACCTGGGGTGACACGATAGTGCCCTGCCTGCGGCCTTGACTCCCTGAGGAAACCCCCCAGCACCAACCAGCAGTGTGCCCTCTGTGGCCACAGATGGTGCAGGGAATGGCCCCTCCTCCGGTCGCCCTAAGGGCAGCACCTCCCAGCTCCATGGGCTGGGGATGGAAATGACGAGCCCCGATCCGGACGTCCGTGGGTAGCCAGCAGGTCCATCAGCTGGTCCAAAGTGAGGGTGGTGTCTCGGCAGGCCAACTCCCGACGGACATACTCGCGCAGAGTGCACTGGTAGTGATCGATCAGGGCCCTGCCGCTCCATCCCGCGCTGGCGCAATTAGGGAGAGTTGTAGCAAAGACCAGCATTCCAATTCATCCTTAGTACGGGTTAAAAGAGGAGCAAAGTTGGATTGAAAAAGGTTTTCAAATCTGATTGTTACATGTACCCTGAGATAAATAAAACTATTGTGAGCAATTTTAAATGGCAAGTTATGTAAAGATTTTTTTTGCGGCCATATTCAGCGGCATCAATTAGCTTTTACTGAGATTCAGTTTATACCCTGATAAGTGACCGAAGGATGCAAAAGTGGCAAGGGTAGCAGGAACAGAGACAGAAAGTAAAAATAAATCATCTGCATAAAGGATAGTTTGGGTTCATGTCCGTATCTGACTATACCTTTGATGAGGGGGTTGGTGCGAAGTGTTATTGCAAGTGGTTCTATGGCGAGGGCAACCAGTAAGGGACTTAAAGGCCAACCCTGGCATGTCGATCGTTGCAAAGGGAAGCAGTCTGATTGAGTGTTATAAGTCCTGACAGAGGTTGAGGGGATGAGTACAGAAGTCTTATCCAAGCCATGAATTTGGAGCCAAAGTTATTTAGAGTGTATAAAAGGTATTTCCATTGCACCCGATCAAACGCTTTCTCCGCATCCAGGGATATAATGGCTTCAGAGATATTGATGACAGAAGGATTATATATAATATTAAATAATCGTCGAAGATTGAAGAATGAGTGTCTATTTATAATAAATCCTGTTTGATCCGGTGAGATAATTGATGGGAGGACTGTTTCCAGATGCATTGCCAGAAGTTTAACTAGAATTTTATAGTCAACATTTAGCAGGCTAATTTGAATGGTAGGATGCACAGTCAAGAGGGTCTTTGTTTTTTTTAAGAATAAGACAAATGGTTGCCTGAGTCAGAGTATGTGGAAGAGCACCATTTACAAATGCTTCATTGTACATTTAAATTAAAATAAGGGCTATTTTGGAGATAAACTTTTTATAAAACTCTGCCGAGTAGCCGTCAGGCTCTGAGCTTCTCCCAGATTGAAGGGATTTGACAGCATTAGACAATTCTTCAACAGTGATCGGCTGCTCTAATTTTTTTACCAAATCCCAGCTGACAGAAGGCACAGCAAGTGAGTGGAATAAATCATCCAATTCCATTGTGTCCACTTTACTTTCAGAAGTATATAGAGACTGGTAAAATTTCTTGAACTCACCATTGATCCCCCTAGAATCTAATGATATCCCAGATGATGTACGAATTTTCGGAATCTGAAATGATAATGATAGTTGACGTAACTTGTGAGCTAATAATTTACTAGCTTTATCTCCTTGTTCATATTAAGAGCTCCTAGGCTTGACAAGCAGTTCAGTGACCTGGTCTGTTAATAATGTGTACGGGGTGCATAATCGGTGGCAGGGAAGTCAGACGCATGGGAGCAGAACTTGGTAATAGCTGGAGCAGTTTATTAGCAAAACCCACGGCATAAAAAATTACAAGAATAATTGGGTACAAAAACCCGTCGCGCACCAAACAACACGTGCACAAGCACTTACAATAAACAATCCCACACAAAGACATGGGGGGAACAGAGGATTAAATACACAACAAATGATTGAGGGAATTGAAACCAGGTGTGAGGAAAAACAAGACAAAACACATGGAAAATGAAAAGTGGATCGATGATGACTAGAAGAACGGTGACTCCGATCGCCCGAACAAGGAGAGGACCCGACCTCGGCGGAAGTCATGACATAATGTGTCAAATTCTGCTTGCAGAGTTAAACGTTCCTTATAAATATCCGGGGATGGTGAAACGGCATGAATGTCATCTAATTGGGCAATACAGCGTGTTAACATATATAGCCTATCCCTTTTCAGTTTGTTCTCATGTGCGGAGTAGGAAATAATTTCACCTCTGATATAAGCTTTTAAAGTTTCCTAGAGAGTAAACGCAGAGATGTTCGGGGTTCTATTTGTAATCATGAAAAAGTCGATTTGACTCAAAACAAAATTGACAAAGTGTTCATTGCTGAGCAGTTGAGTATTTAGCCGCCAAGGCGGTCGCAGATTGTCAACATTTTAAAAGGCTACTTTCATAGTAACAGGGGCGTGGTCAGATTCAACAATTGGATTATATGAACATGAAGATATGGAATGGAGGAGTTTGTCATCTACAAGGAAGTAGTCTATGCGCGTAAAAGTGTGATGAACTGATGAGAAAAAAAGAGTATGCTTTTCCAGCTGGATTAAACATTCTCCAAGGACCTGAAACTGCAAATTCAGACATAAAGGTTCGGACAACTCTAGCTGAGGTTGATAAAGTTTAGTGGAGGATTGATCCAAATGTGGGTCTAACCAACAGTTAAAGTCACAACCTAAGATCAACATATGGGAAGACATATCTAGCAGTGTAGAGAAAACCGATTTGAATCACAATTGTCCCAATTAAGAGCATAAATATTAACAAGAAGTGCCTTTGTATTGAGCAGCATACCACTGACAATTATGTATCTACCATGGGGATCTGCAATCACATTAGAACATGTAAAAGGTACCGATCTGTGAAGTTAAATAGCCACCCCTCTTGCTCCTTACTCTGAAATGAGGAATGGAACACCTGACCCACCAAACTGCACCTAAGTCTTGAGTGTTGTGATACCTTCAAATGAGTTTCTTGGAGAAAGATGATGTGAGCTTTCAATTGATGAAGGTGGTGTAGCACCTTACTATGTTTAACTGGGTTATGTATGCCCCTGCAGTTCCAAGTAAGAAAATTAAAGGCATTAGAGTCATGTCTTAAGAGAGAGGATGTGTATAGGGCAAGGTACAATGTAAACTGAAAATCTTACTTGAACCTAAAAGCGCAAATTTAAAAAACAAAGACAAAGCGACGAGGCACAAAATACATATAAAAACTATATACAAATAAAGAGGGAAAAACCACTTCCGTCACACCCTCCCTTGCCGAAGCATCTCCCCAACTGAGATGCAAGCAAAACCCTAAATACAAAAAAAGTTTAGAGCAAAGCATGATAACTCATGACCATATAATTAACTAGAGTAAGCCAAACATACATACAGTGCCTTGCGAAAGTATTCGGCCCCCTTGAACTTTGCGACCTTTTGCCACATTTCAGGCTTCAAACATAAAGATATAAAATTTTATTTTTTTGTGAAGAATCAACAACAAGTGGGACACAATCATGAAGTGGAACGACATTTATTGGATATTTCAAACTTTTTTAACAAATCAAAAACTGAAAAATTGGGCGTGCAAAATTATTCAGCCCCCTTAAGTTAATACTTTGTAGTGCCACCTTTTGCTGCGATTACAGCTGTAAGTCGCTTGGGGTATGTCTCTATCAGTTTTGCACATCGAGAGACTGACATTTTTTCCCATTCCTCCTTGCAAAACAGCTCGAGCTCAGTGAGGTTGGATGGAGAGCATTTGTGAACAGCAGTTTTCAGTTCTTTCCACATATTCTCGATTGGATTCAGGTCTGGTACTTTGACTTGGCCATTCTAACACCTGGATATGTTTATTTTTGAACCATTCCATTGTAGATTTTGCTTTATGTTTTGGATCATTGTCTTGTTGGAAGACAAATCTCCGTCCCAGTCTCAGGTCTTTTGCAGACTCCATCAGGTTTTCTTCCAGAATGGTCCTGTATTTGGCTCCATCCATCTTCCCATCAATTTTAACCATCTTCCCTGTCCCTGCTGAAGAAAAGCAGGCCCAAACCATGATGCTGCCACCACCATGTTGCTTTTACGCCAAACATAACGTTTTGCATTGTTGCCAAAAAGTTCCATTTTGGTTTCATCTGACCAGAGCACCTTCTTCCACATGTTTGGTGTGTCTCCCAGGTGGCTTGTGGCATACTTTAAACGACACTTTTTATGGATATCTTTAAGAAATGGCTTTCTTCTTGCCACTCTTCCATAAAGGCCAGATTTGTGCAATATACGACTGATTGTTGTCCTATGGACAGAGTCTCCCACCTCAGCTGTAGATCTCTGCAGTTCATCCAGAGTGATCATGGGCCTCTTGGCTGCATCTCTGATCAGTCTTCTCCTTGTATGAGCTGAAAGTTTAGAGGGACGGCCAGGTCTTGGTAGATTTGCAGTGGTCTGATACTCCTTCCATTTCAATATTATCGCTTGCACAGTGCTCCTTGGGATGTTTAAAGCCTGGGAAATCTTTTTGTATCCAAATCCGGCTTTAAACTTCTTCACAACAGTATCTCGGACCTGCCTGGTGTGTTCCTTGTTCTTCATGATGCTCTCTGCGCTTTTAACGGACCTCTGAGACTATCACAGTGCAGGTGCATTTATACGGAGACTTGATTACACACAGGTGGATTGTATTTATCATCATTAGTCATTTAGGTCAACATTGGATCATTCAGAGATCCTCACTGAACTTCTGGAGAGAGTTTGCTGCACTGAAAGTAAAGGGGCTGAATAATTTTGCACGCCCAATTTTTCAGTTTTTGATTTGTTAAAAAAGTTTGAAATATCCAATAAATGTCGTTCCACTTCACGATTGTGTCCCACTTGTTGTTGATTCTTCACAAAAAAATACAGTTTTATATCTTTATGTTTGAAGCCTAAAATGTGGCAAAAGGTCGCAAAGTTCAAGGGGGCCGAATAATTTCGCAAGGCACTGTAGATTGGTCCACAACAGAGTCTGAGGAAAACTAACCTCGGTTAAGAGAGGTTTAACAGCAATACAGATGGTAAAGCTACGACTAAACCATGAAAACAGCCCGATACTGGCATTAGCGGCGGCAACCTGGGTTAGATTTTTTTTTTCAAGAATGACATTCAAATTCAACAGCCACTTTCACGTTCTTGTTGATGAAATCTGCCGCTAAAGCCAGGTCCTCAAATCTGTGCGTAGAGCTGTCCGGTAAAGTCAGTCTCAGGACTGCAGGGTAGATGAGGCTGAACTTCACGCCCGGGCAGGCACATAGCTGGCGCTTCACAGCTCCAAAGCTAGCCCGCTTCCTAGCCATGGCTGTGGTGTAGTCCGCAAATATCGAGACCCTTATAGAGGAGAGGGGATGCTTCTCCCAATCTCCTCAGTATGTCATTGCGGACGTGAAAGAAATGCACCCTGATGACATATGATCGCGGGTGTTCTCCATCCCGGGGTCGGCTACGCAGAGTGCGGTTGGCCTGGTCTAGCAGTGGCTAGAGCAGCTCCTGAAGCAGCTGGGCCATGAACTCCGTAGGTCTTGGGCCCTCCACTCCCTCTGGTATTCCCAGTAGAGGAATGTTGTTCCTCCGCATTCTACTTTCCATATCTTCGCATCTATAGTCGAGGTATGCCACCTTCGTTATCGATGAGCCAACGTTAGCCTCTAGCTCGCTAATGCGAGTGCTGTGGTCTGCAGCACCTCATTCCAAATCCGATAAGGCCACTCCGTGTGCGTCGAGCTTATTCTGTATACTCTCGATAATTTTTTAAGCTCGTCTTTGACCATTGATATCTCTGACCTGAGATTGGTAGAGAGAGAGAGTCAATTTAGCTGAAAGGGTGTGGGTGCCTATCAGGGACTGTAGCATCTCCACAGTCAATGTTTCCATGGGGCCGGCATTAGCAGTGTCCGGTGGCGGGGGTGAATCAGGAGAGGGCGCGGGCTTCTGCGGCCTGCTCTTGCAGACTCCGTTTTTGGCCGGGTAGACGGCATTACAAACTTACATTTCTTAAACCTGATCTGATTGTTTATGGGTCTCTTCAGATGCCTGGCCAAACAGAAATATATACAATTTTGCAAGGTTCAATGTATGAATTTAGTCACTAACTCAGGAGCGATAGGGAAACGCGTTCCACATCCTTGGCCATTCCCAGTGGTGAAAATATTAAATCGTCTGTGTCTGTAGAAGAGTCACATTTTCGTTTGAAATAGGTTCCCCTGTCACTCTCCATCATGTTTGGGTGTTGCTTGTTTTCGTAATATTTGTTGATACATTTCTCCAGTCTTAAGATTTGTTTTGTGTTGTGATCCAGCTTGAAGATTATTACCCACCAGATTGTGTAGTGCTAATATTTAGTCTGACTTACCAATATTGAATATTACGTTTTTATCTTGCAGTATCTACATAGCTGTGTTCCGCCATCTGATTATTATTATTGCATTTATTTGCATATGGAAATGGTACTAGGTTTTAAATCAGCCTACAATCCTGGCTGTCCCGGCTAATGACCACTCTGCAGAGTTGCCTCCAGGAAAAAGTCACCTGCTTGTGGTGGACATAATCCATCTGCATTTAGTGAGAGAAAGAGAGAGAAAGAGATAGAGAGCACGGGGATTTTACATCTACATTTGTAGCATACTCTAATGAGAGAGGTGACAAATAGAGAGACAATAAACTATTATTTTTCACTGGATGAGGGGCAGGTCTGTGGTGGAATCGTTTATATTTCTTCAAAACAATCAAACTTTATAATTTAATTACTGCAGTAATGGAGTTGGTCGGTAATCACCCCTGAAGGTGATCACTGAGAACTCAACGAGCTGGTTTGAGCCACAGCATTTTATGGCAAAGTCCATCCTCCTTCAGTCTACATGACAACAACAGATGTATGGAATGGTTCACAAGGTTAAGATTTGTATGAAAGATACTTATATATTTCACAGCAGACAGTATCTCATTTTGTGGAGACCAGGGTCTGGCCCTGGAGTCATATTTCCCTGATACTGTATAAAACAGTTTAATAACCTCTTGAAGCTAGGGGGCAGTATTTTTATTTTTGGAAAAATAACATTCCCAAAGTAAACTGCCTATTTCTCAGGACCAGATGCTAGAATATGCATATAATTGACAGCTTGGGATAGAAAACACTCTAAAGTTTCCAAAACTGTAAACATATTGTCTGTGAGTATAACAGAACTGATATTGCAGGCAAAATCCTGAGAAAAATCCAATCAGGGAGTGACTCTTATTTTGAAACCCCTGTCTTTCTATGCATCCCTGTTGCCCATTGAAAGGGATATCAACCAGATTCCTTTTTCTGTGGCTTCCCTAAGGTGTCTACAGGCTTTAGACGTAGTTTCAGGCCTTTATTTTGAAGAATGAGCATAAACATCCACATTGCGTAAGTGGTCAGTTGTTGGCTCTCAGTGTGATTTCTGCGCTAAACAGATAGGTAGCCATTTTTCCTCCCGGTCCTAGTGAAAAGCCAACTGTCCACGTTGATATATTATCGAATAGATATTTGAAAAACACCTTGAGGATTGATTATAAAAAACGTTTGCCATGTTTCTGTCGATATTATGGATATAATGTGGAATTTTTGTCTGCGTTGGCTTGACCGCTATTTCCGGTCGATTCCTAGGCATAACGCATCAAACTAACGGAGGTATTTGGATATAAAAAATATCTTTATGGAACAAAAGGAACATTTGCTGTCTAACTGGGAGTCTCGTGAGCGCTAGGTGTACATAATGTTTTGTTGGTATATCGATAAATTTACACAAACGCTTGTATTGTTTTTGCTGTAAAGCATCATTTCATAATCTGAGACGACAGGGTGATTTACAAAAGGCTAAGCTGTGTTTCTTTATATTTCACTTGTGATTTCATGAATATGAATATTTTCTAGTAAGATTATTTGACTCCAAGAGGTTAACTCATGCTCTGGAATGTCGTATCAACCAAAGACATCGTAAATCTTCTAGAGGCCCATCCTCAGTAGAACACACACAGATGAGCGTTCTAACAACCCCTTATTCTGTTGCATAAAACAACCATTTGATGCAATAACAGCATTATGACATAATCTTGTAATTTCCACCATAGGTCGCAGGGGATACACAGTAGGGGTGCATCCCAAATGACAACCTATTCCCTATTTAGTCCACTAATTACCAACATACTGGGCTTGTAGGAGTCCTAAACATGAAGCAGTAATCAGCAGCATCGAGCTACTGCTGCAATACACAGGCACGCGAGCGTGCGCGCACACACACACACACACACACACTTGTTATGTCTGACTGAGGAAACTAAGAGGTTTTCACTGTGAATTACAGGTGAAAGAGTTCCTAAACCTAATTGTAATGTTCTACTGTTTGTAAATCTGGTCATTCTTACTCCTGGATTATGTCCATATCAAAGGCATATGAGAGCCAAAGTACTAGCTCAGATAGACAAGACATATTTGTTCAAGATCTTTTGAAAATGTATCATTTAGCTGACAGTTCACCGTCGAAATGGAATGGACTTCCAAGTCTTTACTACAAACCATTATTTGACCATGTCACCCTGGTGCTCTGTTTTAAAGGTGAAAACTGATGGACTGCTCCTTTAAGCCCAGAAGAGACTGGCTGTCAGGGAGCTCACAGCTTTAGTTAACAACCTCTTGGTGACTGAGAGGGAGACGTGGAGCTGAATGGCTCTGGATGTTTGGCTTGATAATGCTTAACTCCATTTGTGTCTCCAGTCAGCAGACAGAGCAGTAATCCAGCACAGAGCCCGGCTACAGATATCAATAGTGTGCGTTAGGAAGCTGTGGAGTGAGACTGTTTGTCATGCTTGAGGAGAGCTGCTCTACATTTCTACTCTCTGATTTCCCCTGGAGGGAGAGAAGGGTTCCGACATATACACACTCTTTCCTCTTGACTATTAGATTAGCTCAGTGTTATTCATCCTTATTGGATCAGTGTTCATGCCCAGACCAGAATAGCCTCACACTTTCCCTCTGTGTGTGTGTGTGTTTCAAGTTTTGTAAGTTGTATGTACGGGGTACACATGGTATACACCGTCCAACAAAATGCTTACTGTCAGGTTATTTCTCAACAATGCAACAACAATAAAAAATAATAAAAGTTAAGAATACAAACATAAAATGGGATGTGTCCATGTCTGTGAGGGTGTGTGTATGAGTGAGTGCATGTGTGTCAAGGTGCAGGAGAATCAGAGCAGGTGGTCAGTCCAGTTCAAGTGTGCAGCAGTCTGATGGCTTGTAGATAGAAACAGTCTCTGAGCCTGTTGGTATCAGACCTCATGCTCCGACACCACAACTGTAAAGGAGTGAACAGAGCAATTCCCATACTAGGCCATGATGCAGCCGGTCAGGACGCTCTTGATGGTGCTGTAGTAGTATTTGCAAAGGTCCCGGGGTGGCATGCCAAATTTCATCAGCCAACTTAGGAAGTAGAGATGTTATAGCACCCTCTTGACAAGAGTGGTGGTGTTGTTGGTCCATGTCAAGTACTCAGTGATTGTAACGGTTTTCTAGTGGTGATGAAGGAGAGTCGGACCAAACTGCAGCGTGTCGATTGCGATCCATGTTTAATACAACAAAGAAAACACGAACACTACACAAAACAATAAACGAAACCGAAACAGCCTATCTGGTGCAAACTAACAGAGAGTACACATAGGACACTAAGGACAATCACCCACGACAAACTCAAAGAATATGGCTGCCTAAATATGGTTCCCAATCAGAGACAACGATAAGCACCTGCCTCTGATTGAGAACCACTCCAGACAGCCATAGACCTTGCTAGACAACCCACTAAGCTACAATCCCAATACCACCACCAAAACCCCAAGACAAACACACCACAATTACAAAAACCCCATGCCACACCCTGGCCTGACCAAATACATAAAGATAAACACAAAATACTTTGACCAGGGCGTGACAGAACCCCCCTAAGGTGCGGACTCCCGAACGCACCTCAAAACAATAGGGAGGGTCCGGGTGGGCGTCTGTCCATGGTGGCGGCTCCGGCGCGGGACGTGGACCCCACTCCTTTAATGTCTTAGTCCCCTCTCCCTTCGTCCCTGGATAGTCCACCCTCGCCGCCGACCATGGCCTAGTAGTCCTCACCCAGAACCCCACTGGACTGAGGAGCAGATCGGGACTGAAGGACAGCTCGGGACCGAGGCAGCTCGGGACTGAGGGGAAGCTCGGGAGTGAGAGAAAGCTCAGGAGTGAGAGGAAGCTCAGGAGTGAGAGGAAGCTCAGGAGTGAGAGGAAGCTCAGGAGTGAGAGGAAGCTCAGGAGTGAGAGGAAGCTCAGGAGTGAGAGGAAGCTCAGGCAGGTAGATAGATCTACCAGCTCCTGGCTGGCTGGTGGTTTCAGCAGATCCTGGCTGACTGGCAGATCCTGGCTGACTGGCAGATCCTGGCTGACTGGCAGATCTGGAAGAGTCTGGTTGACTGGCAGATCTGGAAGAGTCTGGTTGACTGGCAGATCTGGAAGAGTCTGGTTGACTGGCAGATCTGGAAGAGTCTGGTTGACTGGCAGATCTGGAAGAGTCTGGTTGACTGGCAGATCTGGAAGAGTCTGGTTGACTGGCAGATCTGGAAGAGTCTGGCTGACTGGCAGATCTGGAAGAGTCTGGCTGACTGGCAGATCTGGCGGTGCTGGGCAGACTGGCGGCGCTGGGCAGACTGGCGGCGCTGGGCAGACTGGCGGCGCTGGGCAGACTGGCGATGCTGGGCAGACTGGCGGCGCTGGGCAGACTGGCGGTGCTGGGCAGACTGGCGGTGCTGGGCAGACTGACGACGCTGGGCAGACTGACGACGCTGGGCAGACTGGCGGTGCTGGGCAGACTGGCGGTGCTGGGCCGACTGGCGATGCTGGGCAGACTGGCGATGCTGGGCAGACTGACGGCGCTGGGCAGACTGGCGACGCTGGTCAGACTGGGGGCACTGGCGGCGCTGGGCAGACTGGCGGCACTAGCTGCTCCATATAGGCTGACAGCTCTGGCGGCTTCTTACAGACTGACCGCTCTGGCGGCTCCGTGCTGACTGGCAGCTCCTTGCAGACTGGCAGCTCCTTACAGACTGACAGCTCCGTGCAGACTGACAGCTCCGTGCAGACTGGCAGCTCCTTGCAGACTGGCAGCTCCATGCAGACTGGCAGCTCCATGCAGACTGGCTGCTCTATGCAGACTGACAGCTCTGGCTGCTTCATGCAGACTGACAGCTCTGGCTGCTCCATGTAGACTGGCTGCTTCATGCAGACTGGCAGCTCGGGCTGCTTCATGTAGACTGACAGCTCTGGCTGCTCCATGCGGACTGACAGCTCTGGCTGCTCCATGTAGACTGACTGCTTCATGCAGACTGGCAGCTCGGGCTGCTTCATGTAGACTGACAGCTCTGGCTGCTCCATGCAGACTGACAGCTCTGACTGCTCCATGCAGACTGACAGCTCTGGCTGCTTCATGCAGACTGGCAGCTCTGGCTGCTCCATGTAGACTGGCTGCTTCATGCAGACTGGCAGCTCGGGCTGCTTCATGTAGACTGACAGCTCTGGCTGCTCCATGCGGACTGACAGCTCTGGCTGCTCCATGCAGACTGACAGCTCTGGCTGCTCCATGCGGACTGACAGCTCTGGCTGCTCCATGTAGACTGGCTGCTTCATGCAGACTGGCAGCTCGGGCTGCTTCATGTAGACTGACAGCTCTGGCTGCTCCATGCAGACTGACAGCTCTGACTGCTCCATGCAGACTGACAGCTCTGGCTGCTTCATGCAGACTGGCAGCTCTGGCTGCGCTGAACAGGCGGGAGACTCCTGCAGCGCTGTGTTGGAGGAAGGCTCTGGCTGCGCTAAACAGGCGGGAGACTCCGGCAGCGCTGGAGATGAGGAAAGCTCTAACAGCGCTAGATAGGCGGGAGACTCCGGCAGCGCAGGAGAGGAGAAAGGCTCTGGCTGCGCTAAACAGGCGGGAGGCTCCGGCAGCGCTGTAGAGGAGGAAGGCTCTGGCTGCGCTGAACAGGCGGGAGGCTCCGGCAGCGCTGTAGAGGAGAAAGGCTCTGGCTGCGCTAAACAGGCGGGAGACTCCAGCAGCGCAGGAGAGGAGAAAAGCGCTGGCTGCGCTGAACAGGCGAGGCACACTGAAGGCCTGGTGCGTGGTGCTGGATCGAGGACACGCACAGGAAGCCTGGTGCGGGGAGCTGCTACCGGAGGGCTGGGGTGTGGAGGTGGTACTGGATAGACCGGACCGTGCAGGCGCACTGGAGCTCTTGAGCACCGAGCCTGCCCAACCTTACCTGGCTCGATGCCCACTCTAGCCCGGCCGATACGAGGAGCTGGAATATACCGAACCGGGCTGTGCACCCGCACTGGAGACACCGTGCGCTCCACAGCATAACACGGTGCCTGCCCGGTCTCTCCAGCCCCCGGTAAGCACAGGGAGTTTGCGCAGGTCTCCTACCTGGCATAGCCATACTCCCTGTGAGCCCCCCAATAAATTTTTGGGGCTGACTCTCGGGCTTCCATCCGCTCTGCCGTGCTAGCTCCTCATAATGCCGCCTCTCTGCTTTTGCTGCCTCCAGCTCGGCTTTGGGGCGACAATAATCTCCAGGCTCATTCCAGGGTCCTTTACCGTCCAATTCCTCCTCCCATGTCCATATCTCCAGGTGGTGCAACCTCTCCCACCGTAGCTGCTGCTGCTCCTGCTGCTGCTGCCTCTGTTGCCTCTTCTCCTGTTGCTCCTTTGGGTGGCTACACTCCCCTGGTTTAGCCCAGGGTCCTCTCCCGTCGAAGATCTCCTCCCATGACCAGAAATCCTTGTTGAGCATCTCCTTTTTCGGCTGCTCCTGCCTGTTGACACGCCGCTTGGTCCGTTGGTGGTGGGTGATTCTGTAACGGTTTTCTAGTGGTGATGAAGGAGAGTCGGACCAAACTGCAGCGTGTCGATTGCGATCCATGTTTAATACAACAAAGAAAACACGAACACTACACAAAACAATAAACGAAACCGAAACAGCCTATCTGGTGCAAACTAACAGAGAGTACCCATAGGACACTAAGGACAATCACCCACGACAAACTCAAAGAATATGGCTGCCTAAATATGGTTCCCAATCAGAGACAACGATAAGCACCTGCCTCTGATTGAGAACCACTCCAGACAGCCATAGACCTTGCTAGACAACCCACTAAGCTACAATCCCAATACCACCACCAAAACCCCAAGACAAACACACCACAATTACAAAAACCCCATGCCACACCCTGGCCTGACCAAATACATAAAGATAAACACAAAATACTTTGACCAGGGCGTGACAGTGATGTGGTTGGCGAGGAACTTAAAATGACTGACTCTCTCTACTGCAGTTCCAGTAATGTGGATCGGGCATGTTCCCTCCTCTGCAATATTATGTCAACAATCTACTCTGACATTGAGGGAGAAGTTGTTGTCCTGGCACCACAATTCCAGTTCACTTAACTCCTCCCTATAGACTGATACGTCGTTGCTGGTTATCAGGCCTACAACTGTGGCGTCATCAGCAAACTTGGTGATGGAGTTGGTGTTGTGCAAACCATGCAGTCGTGGGTGAACAGAAATTACAGCAGAGGGATGAGGACCCCCTAGGGGGCCCGTGTTACTGACAGTTGTGGCTCCTTTGCGTGATGTATTGTTGTCTCTACCTTCTTGATCTTTGTGCTGTTGTCTGTGCCCAATAATGTTTGTCCCATGTTTTGTGCTTCTACCATGTTGTGTTGATACCATGCTGTGTTGTCATGTGTTGCTGCCTTGCTATGTTGTTGCCTTAGGTGTCTCTTTATGTAGTGTTGTGTTGCCTCTCTCGTCATGATATGTGTTTAGTCCTAGATTTATATTTTATTATGAAGTTTTTTTTTTATATTCCAGCCCCCGGCCCCGCAGGAGGCCTTTTGCCCATTGGTAGGCCATCATTGTAAATAAGAATGGGAACAATAGTGTTCAATGCTGAACCGTTGTCAATGAACTTCATTCTCACATACAGTGCCTTCAGAAAGTATTCATACCCCTTGACTTATTCCACTGTGTTGTGTTACAGCTTGAATTCCAAATGTAAAGTTTCACCATCTACACATCACCAAGTGACCAAGTGAAAATATGTTTCTAGACAATTTAGCAAATGTATTGAAAATGAATACAGAAATATCTAATTTACATAAGTATTCACACCCCTTTGCTATGACACTCCAAATTGAGGTCAGGTGCATCCAATTTCCTTTGATATGAAACACTAAAGCATGCATGAGAGCACCAGCTGTTATGGACGACTGTGTGCAATACCTTTAAACAGACGGATTACCAGGATGTGTACTCATAGCATGCGCGGAACAACTGGCAAGTGTCTTCACTGACATTTTCAACCTCTCCCGACCGAGTCTGTAATACCTACAGACGACCATAGTCCCTGTGCCCAAGGAAGCGAAGGTAACCTGCCTAAATGACTACCGCCCCGTAGCACTCACATCGGTAGCCATGAAGTTCTTTGAAAGGCTGGTTATGGCTCACATCAACACCATCATCCCGGACACCCTGGACCCAATCCAGTTCGCATACCGCTCCAACAGATCCACAGATGACGCAATCTCAATCGCACTCCACACTTCCCTTTCCCACCTGGACAAAATGAACACCTATGGGAGAATGCTGTTCATAGACTACAGCTCAGTGTTCTACACCATAGTGCCCACAAAGCTCATCACTAAGCTAAGGACACTGGGACTAAACACCTCCCTCTGCAACTGGATCCTGGACTTCTGTCCAGAGCTGCTAGTCTCCCGCCTGTCCAGCGCTGCTAGAGTCTCCCGCCTGTCCAGCGCTGCTAGAGTCTCCCGCCTGTCCAGCGCTGCTAGACTCTCCCGCCTGTCCAGCGCTGCTAGAGTCTCCCGCCTGTCTGCAAGGAGCCGCCAGAGCCGCCAGTCTGCAAGGAGCCGCCAGAGCCGCCAGTCTGCAAGGAGCCGCCATTCAGCCAGGATCCGCCAGAGCCGCCATTCAGCCAGGATCCGCCAGAGCCGCCATTCAGCCAGGATCTGCCAGAGCCGTCAGTCAGCCAGGAGCCGCCACAGCCGTCAGTCAGCCAGAATCCGCAAAGGCGTCAAACGGCCTGAGCTACCCCTCGGTCCTGAGCTACCCCTCGGTCCTGAGCTACCCCTTAGTCCTGAGCTACCCCTCAGTCCTGAGCTACCTCAGTCCCGAGCTGCCCCTCAGTCCGGAGCTGCCCCTCTGTCCAGTGGGGCCATTTAGTAGGGTTGCCAATCCTAGGTCGGCGACGAGGGTCGGCGTTCCTAGGAAGAGACTAAAGCGGGCAAAGACTATGGTGGAGTGGGGTCCACGTCCCATGCCAGAGCCGTCACCATGGACAGACGCCCACCCAGACCCTCCCCTATGGATTTAGGTGTGCGGCCGGGAATCCGCACCTTTGGGGGGGTACTGTCACGCCCTGGCCTTAGTTATCTTTTGGACGTTTATGGGGCTGTTTCCTTTCTAGGTAGTTTGTATGTCTATGGTTGCCTAGATTGGTTCTCAATTAGAGGCAGCTGTCTATCATTGTCTCTGATTGGGAACCATATTTAGGCAGCCATATTCTGTGAGTACTTTGTGGGTGGTTGTTTCCTGTCTTTGTGTTCTCTGCACCAGATAGGACTGTTTCGGGTTTTGCCACGTTTGTTATTTTGTATTTGTGTCGTCTTTTATTAAACATGTTGAACACAAACTACGCTGCATTTTGGTCCTCCTCTCCTTCGACGGAAGAAAACCGTTACAATTATTCACATCATTCCAATTCAATCAAGTCACAATTATTTTCTGCTTTGGTATTGACATCAGTGACGACACTTTCCGAGTGATGAGAGACTCATGGGTAGGCCTACCAGCTGAAAATGAAAATGATTATGCAATTTGGACCAGAGAAATCCAATGTTTATATAAAATGTTTGCCTTATCCCCTACATTTTAAGTTTCTAAAAAGTATATTTAACAAAGGACAACATCACAAAATCCATTTGGCCTATGTCATTTCATTTAGTCTCATTACGATACTGAAAATGTTGAGTATTTCAAAAGAACAGAATACCATATTTTGAGTTGAATGTATTGGCTATTATACTAAATATCTATCCAAGGTACAACTTTAATGCAAGGGCATCTTTTAAAATGATTTTGATGCTCACCTCATGTCTTTATAATATAAATAAGGACCCTGTTTTGAAATCAGTATTTGTCCTTCTTTCCCATTTGCTCCCATTTTCAATTTTAAAAAATATGCATGAGAGATTCACAAGATAATAACATTGGAACATTGTATTGTTGTAAAATGCTTCCTTGCCCTGTCTGGAAACTCACATTCAAATAATGTTTACTTCTCATCGCTCTCATTGTTCCCATTTTCAATAAAAAAATATGCATGAGACATTCACAAGACTAACATTGGAACGTTGAAAAGTGCTGCCCAACCCTGACTGGCGAGGACACTCAGTTGAGCCATTGAATAAAATGAATTACAAGGAAATAAAGCTTATTTTCTTTTGAACATGTTCTATAGGCTTATTACATTTTTACTCTTTAGACTATCCTTTTTGTAACATTTGAGACATCAAAACATTCTAGAAATACTTTGTGTGCTATCACAACAGCTGTTCATGTCACGTTCTGACCTTTATTTCCTTTGTTTTGTATTTATTTAGTATGGTCAGGGCGTGAGTTGGGTGGGCAGTCTATGTTTGTTTTTCTATGTTTTGGGGCATTTCTATGTTTCGGCCTAGTATGGTTCTCAATCAGAGGCAGGTGTCATTAGTTGTCTCTGATTGAGAATCATACTTAGGTAGCCTGGGTTGCACTGTTTGTTTGTGGGTGATTGTCTATGTTGTAGCTTCACGGTTGTCATTTGTTTATTGTTTTGTATACAGTGTCAGTATTTTCTTTATTAAAGATTTACCATGGACACTTACCACGCTGCATTTTGGTCTGATCCTTCTCGCCTCTCCTCTTCAGATGAAGAGGAGGACGGCCGTGACAGAATCACCCACCACCAACGGACCAAGCGGCGTGGTAAACAGCAGCGACGACAGCAGCAGCAGCGGCAACAACAGCGGCCAGCATCACAGGACTCCTGGACATGGGAGGATGTATTGGACGGCAATGGTTGCTACACCTGGGAGGAGATCCTGGCGGGAAAGGATCACCTTCCATGGGAACAGGTGGAGGCAGCTAGGAGAACAGAGGCAGCCGGAGAGAGGAGCCGGCGATATGAGGAGGCAGCACGGCAGTGCGACAGGTACGAGAGGCAGCCCCAAAATTTTTTGGGGGGGGGGCAGACGAGGTGTGGTAGTGAGCCAGGTAGCAGACCTGAGCTCACTCCTCGTGCTTATTATAAGCAGCGCATTACTGGTCAGGCACCGTGTTATGCGGTTAAGCGCACGGTGTCGCCAGTGCGCGCCCATAGCCCGGTGCGCTATAGGGCAGCCCCGAAAGTGCCGTGAGAGTGTGGGCATCGAGCCAGGGCGTATGGTGCCTGCTCAGCGGGTCTGGTCGCCGGTACGCAGGTTGGGTCCAGGTTATCCTGCGCCGGCTCTGCGTGCTGTGTCTCCGGGGCGCTGGGAGGGTGCAGTGCGTCCTCTGCCTGCGCTCCGCTCGTGCCGGGCGAATGTGGGAGTGGAGCCTAAGGGAGAGGTGCGTGTAGTAAGCACTAGATCTCCCGTGCTTACCCACAGCCCCGTTCAACCTGTGCCTGCACTCTGGAGGGTCCGGGCTAGAGTAGTTGTCCAGCCTGGGGAAGTGGTGCCAAGGTTGCGCACCAGAGCTCCAGTGCTCCCCACAGCCCGGTCCTTCAGTTGCCTCCTTTTAACACCAAGCCTCCTGAAGGTCTCCCCAGCCTGGTGGTTCCTGTGGCAGCCCCACGCACCAGGCTGTCTCTCCGTCTCCTCCCTGCAGGTGGTCCTGTCTGTCCGGCGCTGCTGCCGGAGTCTCCCGCCTGTCCGGCGCTGCTGCCGGAGTCTCCCGCCTGTCCGGCGCTGCTGCCGGAGTCTCCCGCCTGTCCGGTGACGCTGCCGGAGCCTCCCGCCTGTCCGGAGCCTCCCGCCTGTCCGGCGCCGCTGCCGGAGCCTCCCGCCTGTCCGGCGCCGCTGCCGGAGCCTCCCGCCTGTCCGGAGCCTCCCGCCTGTCCGGCGCCGCTGCCGGAGCCTCCCGCCTGTCCGGCGCCGCTGCCGGAGCCTCCCGCCTGTCCGGCGACGCTGCCGGAGCCTCCCGCCTGTCCGGAGCCTCCCGCCTGTCCGGCGCCGCTGCCGGAGCCTCCCGCCTGTCCGGCGCCGCTGCTGGAGCCTCCCGCCTGTCCGGAGCCTCCCGCCTGTCCGGCGCCGCTGCCAGAGCCTCCCGCCTGTCCGGCGCCGCTGCCGGAGCCTCCCGCCTGTCCGGAGCCTCCCGCCTGTCCGGCGCCGCTGCCGGAGCCTCCCGCCTGTCCGGCGCCGCTGCCGGAGCCTCCCGCCTGTCCGGAGCCTCCCGCCTGTCCGGCGCTGCTGCCGGAGCCTCCCGCCTGTCCGGAGCCTCCCGCCTGTCCGGCGCTGCTGCCGGAGTCTCCCGCCTGTCCGGCGCCGCTGCCGGAGTCTGAGGCGCCAGAGCCCGTCAGCCCAGAGGCGCCAGAGCCCCTCTGTCCAGAGGTTCTGCCCCTCTGTCCAGAGCTTCTGCCCCTCTGTCCAGAGCTTCTGCCCCTCTGTCCAGAGCTTCTGCCCCTCTGTCCAGAGCTTCTGCCCCTCTGTCCAGAGCTTCTGCCCCTCTGTCCAGTGGGGTCATTGAGAGGGGTGGCCATGGTGAGAAAGCCACGGAGGCGGACAATAAGGCGGACTAAGACAATGGTGAAGTGGGGTCCGCGTCCTGCGCCAGAGCCGCCACCGCGGACAGACGCCCACCCAGACCCTCCCCTATAGGTCAAGGTTTTGCAGCCGGAGTCCGCACCTTTGGGGGGGGGTACTGTCACGTTCTGACCTTTATTTCCTTTGTTTTGTATTTATTTAGTATGGTCAGGGCGTGAGTTGGGTGGGCAGTCTGTTTGTTTTTCTATGTTTTGGGGCATTTCTATGTTTCGGCCTAGTATGGTTCTCAATCAGAGGCAGGTGTCATTAGTTGTCTCTGATTGAGAATCATACTTAGGTAGCCTGGGTTGCACTGTTTGTTTGTGGGTGATTGTCTATGTTGTAGCTTCACGGTTGTCATTTGTTTATTGTTTTGTATACAGTGTCAGTATTTTCTTTATTAAAGATTTACCATGGACACTTACCACGCCGCATTTTGGTCTGATCCTTCTCGCCTCTCCTCTTCAGATGAAGAGGAGGACGGCCGTGACAGTTCACTTTACTGACTTATTTTCTGAATCAGCTGATGATAGTCAAAACAGGGTTCAAATTCAATGTCAATTTTGTATTTTATTATGTATCTAGGCCAAATGAATTACCTCTGAAACTATCCTCTTTGAAATGCCGGATCTGAATAAATGGGTTGAATGGGTTGCTTTGATAGTCCATCAATCGAATTACAAGTCGTTCATACGCTAGTAATCCTAATATTCGGATTAAAAATATCTACTACCCTCAACATTCATTATTCTCAGAGGTGTAGAGCAAGCAATGGAAGCTGAATGTACCTTCTCTGTACATGGAAAAAAATATCCTTGCGCATGAAGACTACACATACAGACAGGAACTACAAACCGTAAAATAAGTCCTTCCTGAAGTGCACCGAATATGATTGCCGCTTTTGATTGCCGAGGTTACATAACACCGTCAGTGAGGGTTATCTGGAGAAAACAACCATAACCCGGACAATGCTCCGATTCGGATCCGAACGCTGAAGAATGGCCAGAAGAAGCCTGCAGACCCAGGAAGAAACTGACCAAGTTGTGGACCATGGTACACATGGCTTGCCTGCATGTAATTGGGGAGGCATGTATGAATATGAAGAAGTTGATGCAGAGGCACCAACAAAAGAACAAAGCGGCACCCCCTTGTACCTAAATCCCTCTCTGAACTCATCATACCTGACAGCTATAAGGGCTACGAAGAAGAGATGTTCCTCCAGCATGACAGTGGACCCAGGCCAGACAAAGTTCTCGTCACCCTGGTTCAGAAGTACACCACAACTGAACGGCTGGAGTCTTACCTGCAGAGCGTTGCCTACACCTTCAAGTTGCAGTTATGAACACTCCAAAATCCATCTGAGAAAAATGAGCACGTAGCTTACTTGGCCTCTTCTGTGACACTTATCTATTTCAACCCTTTCAATGACTCCAAAATCCGTATCCGTGTCATTTTTGGCCTTTTTAAAAAAAATGCTAAGGTTTTATAGTGAATGGTTGGTGTTAATTAATGGTGTAAACATGTTTATTTGATATTAATGTTTTAGGCCTACTTATTTTTGCTCCATATTTTCTTGTATTTTGCTAAGCTTTTTTGTTAAAAAATACATGTTTTACAGTGGTTGGTGTTAATGGATGGTGTAAAACTAGATAAAACGAGAAAAATATAGGCTGTTTTCAGCCTTCATCCCTGATGAACAAATTTAAAATCGGCCTAGGCTACACAATTCTGACCATATGAACAACATTTATTTTAGGCCATAACTGAATATACAATATTCTGCCCATATGATCAAATGTTTATAACATATTTATATCTAAACATGATTTAATGAAACTCCGTAAACATACACATTTAATAACAAACTTAAGAAGACAATAACACAACAGTTAACATACACAACATTGTTTCACATTATTTAATAACAGTCTCAAACACAATCACACAATAGGCTACAGCTGGCTTCGCAGCTTCTCCAGCGCTTCACGGCTTCCCTGGGAAACTCAATGTATTGTAGCCTCATGCAGACAAAAGAGTAGCAGAGATTGTTCTGCTGCAGTGTTTCACAGTAAAATATTGTGGGTGTGGTTCGAGGGGTATGAATACTTTCAGAAGGCAATGTAGATGTTCCTTGTCTCCGTGAATAGCGATGGAAATGGCATGTTCTGTGGATCTGTTGGATCGGTAGGCAAATTGGAGTGGGTCGAGTGTGCCTGGCATGCTGGCCTTGATGTGGGCCAAATCAACAGTGGAATGCTTACTTACGGGTAGGCTTTGGCGGTCTACCATATATACTGTTTACCAGGGTATTTGGAAATAGTCAGGGGATGGTTTTTCAATACCCTCAACAGTGTCAAAACATGAAAGGATTAATATGTAGGCTATGTGCTCTGTTTTTAATTTATGTAGTTCTGTCGAGCTGTTCTTGTCTATTAATGTTCTGTATTATGTCATGTTTCATGTTAGCTGCTGAGTAGCTGCCGCTTTCGCAACAGCTAATGGCGATCCTTATAAAATACCAAATACCAAAATATTTCTTTTAAGTTTTTTAAAGAAATGTGAATATGTATTTGTGGCAATGTTTTAACTAAATACCTGCAGTCAACTTGAGCATCATTTCACCTGTCCATAATTGTTCCTTATGAAGCGTACTGGTAGTCCCGAGTCACGTGGTGTTTGTTTACAAGCACACAATGACGAGAGACTAGAGCCTTGTGAGTCACTCACTGTTGTGCAGCAAGGTGATCTAGTTACAGGGATGAGGTGTTGATGTTGGTGTGCTGTGCCTTTTTTTTCTACACATAGTGTTGTGTGTAGTTTCATCTGTCCACAGAATATTTTGCCAATAGCACTGTGGAAAATCCAGGTGCACTTTTACAAACTTCAGACGTGCAGCAATGTTTTTTTTGGACAGCAGTGGCTTCTTCCGTGGTGTCCTCCCATGACACCATTCTTGTTTCGTGTTTTACGTATCGTAGAATCGTCAACAGAGATCTGAGCATGTTCCAGAGATTTCTGTAGGTCTTTAGCTGACAATATAGGATTCTTAACCTCACTGAGCATTCTGCGCTGTGCTCTTGCAGTCATCTTTGCAGGACGACCACTCCTAGGGACAGTAGCAGTATGCTAAACTTGATCCATTTATAGACAATTTGTCTTACCTTGGACTGATGAACATCAAGGCTTTTAGAGATACTTTTGTAACCCTTTCCAGCTTTATGCAAGTCAACCATTCTTAATTGCTTGTTACTTTTATCTCTTATTCTTATCAATATATTTTTTTAAACTGCATTGTTGTTTAGGGGCTCGTAAGTAAGCATTTCACTGTAAGGTCAACACCTGTTGTATTCGGCGCATGTGAGAGGCTCATGTGACTAATAGGATTTGATTTGATCAAGCGTCACAAATAGAAACAAGTTCTATTTTAGCGCCTGGCTATGCAGACACTTGTTGACACGTGCGAGCAGTGTGGATGCAATGATTGAATAAAAGGTATGTGTACATTTATTTTGCAATGCTCACGAACGCGACACGAGCGGTGTGGTCAGCATGTAAACTGCTTGGAGTAAACCTGGATTGTAAACTGTCATGGTCAAAGCATGTTGATACAACAGTAGTTAAGATCGGGAGAAGTCTGTCTATAATAAAGCACGGCTCTTCCTTTTTAACTGGTGACTGGTGCTTACTGTTTGAGTTTTTGCTATTAAGCAGGAATCAGGACGATAGACTTATGGTTAGATATGCCAAAGGGAGAGGGCCTTTTATACGTTTCTGCTTACGAAGTGAAGGTGATCTAGAGTTTTGTTGCCTCTAGTTGCACAGGTGACATGCTGGTAAAAATTTGTTTCAAACGGATTTCAGTTTTCCTGCATAAAATTCACTTGCTACAAGAAATCCTGCCTCTGAATTTGCATTTTCTTGTTTGCTTATGGCCCTGTACAGCTCGTTGAGTGTGGTCTTAGTGCCAGAATTGGTTTGTGGTGGTAAGTAGACAGCTACGAAAAATATGGTAAATAGTATGGGTGCAGCTTATCAAGAGGTATTCTATGGTGAGCAAGATCTTGAGACTTCCTTAATATTAGAGATTGCGCCTCAACTGTTAACAAAGAGACACACCCCTCCCCATCTCACCTTACCCGAGACTAACGTCTGATCTTGACTATGCATAGAAAAATTTGCCAGTTGTATGTCCTTGCCCTCGTCCAGCCACGCCTGCCTCATCTGTCCAGCGCCTCACTATTCTCTGTGTTGGTGGTACAGGACGGCAGACAGTGTTCAGGGTCAGGCAGAGTTGTTAGGTAGGCGGGCTCAGGTTCAGGACAGGCAAGGGTCAAAACCAGGAGGGTGAGGAAAAAGAGATATTGGGAAAAGCAGGAGCTGAGACACAAAAATACTGGTTGACTTGACAAACAAGATGAACTGGCAACAGAGAACACCGGTATAAATACACAGGGGGAAATGGGTGACACCTGGAGGAGGGTGGAGACAATCACAAAGACAGGTGAAACAGATCAGGGGGTGACACTTCTTAATGCATTTGAGCCAATCAGTTGTGTTGTGACAAGGTGGTGGTATACAGAAGATTGCTCTATTTGGTAAAAGACCAAGTCCATATTATGACAAGAACAGCTCAAATAAGCAAAGAGAAACGACAGTCCATCATTACTTTAAGACATGAAGGTCAGTCAATACGAAACATTTCAAGAAATGTACGTTTCTTCAAGTCCAGTCAAATAAACCATCAAGTGCTATGATGAAACTGGCAATCATGAGGACCGCCACAGGAAAGGAAGTCCCAGAGTTACCTCTGCTGCAAAATATATGTTCATTAGAGTTAACTGCAACTCAGATTGCAGCCCAAATAAATGCTTAACAGAGTTAAAGTAACAGAGACATCTCAACATCAACTGTTCAGAAGAGACTGCGTGAATCAGGCCTTCATGGTCGAATTGCTGCAAAGAAACCACTACTAAAGAGCACCAATAATAAGAAGAGACTTGCTTGTGCCAAGAAACACTCGCAATAGACGAGCAATAGACAGTGGAAATCTGTCCTTTGGTCTGATGAGTCCTAATTTGAGATTTTTGGTTCTAACCTCTGTTTTTGTGAGACATAGAGTTAGTTAACAGATGATCTCCGCATGTGTGGTTCTCACCGTGAAGCTTGGAGGAGGAGGTGTGATGGTGTGGGGATGCTTTCCTGGTGACACTGTCTGTGATTTATTTAGAATTCAAGGCACACTTAAACAGCATGGCTACCACAACATTCTGCAGCGATACGCCATCCCTTCTGGTTTGAGCTTAGTGGGACTATCATTTGTTTTTCAACAGGCCAATGACCCAACATACCTCCAGGCTGTGTAAGGGCTATTTTACCAAGAAGGATTTTTATTTTGTGCTGTTGATGACATTAAATGGATGACACACACACTTTATGGCAATCTTGTAGCATGTCATATCTTGCAAGTGCAGTCTATTTTCTTATGTCTTCAATATAATTTCCCGGAGTACGAACGCATGCATATATGCTACTCACGCACGCACACACGCACACACACACACACACACACACACACACACACACACACACACACACACACACACACACACACACACACACACACACACACACACACACACACACACACACACACACACACACACACACACACACAGATGATTGGTATGTCCCATCGTGCACCAATGATGCTGGTGCTATGGTGCTGGGGAAGCCAGCCTGTAGTGGTCCCGTATTTTAAAAATGTAATGTTAGGTAGTTCCTCACCCTGGCCCATCGTCTTACTCTATAGATGTTACGAGGTAGTAAAAGAGGCGTAAACCATTCTCACCACTGAGTGTGTTGTTGACAAAACAGAGGAGAGACACAGAGGCCCGGCTGGCTTAGCTATCCTTGCTAGCCTGGAGCCTCAAGAAACATTTAACACTGCAGGAGCTGTGATTATGTTGCTTTTCCGGGACAATGTCGACCCCCCGGATTTTCAATGTAGCGTGTGTGAGTGTGTGAGTGAGAGAGAGATTTCAGAATCTGACTGTCTCTCTGTTGATTGTTTGTTGTTGGCAGGATTTATGAGCGAGTGATAGACCCACCTCAGATGGATCTGACCCTGGGCAGTGGAGTGTGGCTGGGTCAGCATAGCCACAAGCACGGCCTCTTCAAGGTAAAACAAACATACTTTCACCACTATATACACGATCACTGTAACCATCTAACCTCAACCATGCATGGCTTCTCAAAGGTAACAGTCTTGACTATCTTGTCATTCTATGGACGGCAGTACCATGCTTTCTCTCCGAAAAAACGATTTTTCTGAATTAAGAATAAGTAGCGCATTTACATTTAGCATTTTAGAATCTGAGAGTAAAAAGAGCCGAATATATTGATAGAAATCACTTTGTCTGTGAGAGATTTTCATGGTTATTAAAACTTCACGTCAGGGTAAGCCTACACGAAACATAGCCCTTATTTTAAGTGTTTCTAAAATCCCATATGGGGAAAAAAATGTATGGTGGAAAAATGATTGGAACCATTTCCCTCTTTGACCGCTAGGTTTTATGGGTATTATAATACCTCAACTGTGGGGCTCTATTTATCACCATCAATAACAACACTATGCTATGGTAATACTCTATATAATGCAACGTCAACATAGCCTTATTATTGAGAGAGGGGTAGGGAGAAAGAGGAAAGGGGTGTGGTGACAGAGAGAGAAAAATAGGTAGGGGTAGAGAGGTGGAGAGAGATCAACTGACCAATATTCCGCCATCTTACACACGCCCGCCGAGCAGTCGATGGCCTCATTTTCTATTTTTATTTCATCTCATGTATCGATTAACAATACAGCGTAGAGACTGAATAGATCCCATGCCTCCCAGGCCACCCACAGTCTCTCAGTGCCTGCGTCCATTTTGGACACAGCCAGTGTCATCTTCTATTCTCCACAGCATCTGTAGTACCCAATTCCTTGTAGTATGCTCTCTCTACCCATATGATGATTACTGGGCCCAATCAAAGCATAAAGAAGCCCCCTTCTCTTTCTCTGAGGATGAAAAACTCAGTATTTAAAGAATTCTCTCTCGCAGTCTGCCTGAAACCGAGTTTGAAGCAGTGGCTGTCTAGCTCCAGTCTAAGGTGCAGCAGCGTTTAAGTTTAAGAGTTGATAGGAAAAAAGAGCAGAGACAGATGGCCTAGAAACCTAGAAACGTTCAAGGTTTGACTGTGGATGAGCGAGGAGCGGATTTGTTTTGCTGTGTTCAGAGATTGATTTGGTGCAGGAAATGTGCTAGAAATTCATACCTATATATTTATTACAACCACTTATTCACAGCTCATGCTATAGCTTTTTTTTGAAAGCATTAAGTTCATATTATGCATTCGTAGTCCATTACACACAGCTGTTTCTAAAATGAAATAAGTTGGCTTTACATTAAAAAAGTAAATAACAGGCCTCCCGAGTGGAACAGCGGTCTAAGGCACTGCATCGCAGTGCAAGCTGCGTTACTACAGATGCTGGTTCGATACCTGACTGTGATGCAGCCGGCCGCGACCAGGAGACCCATGAGGTGACGCACAATTGGCCCAGCGTTGTCCAGTTTAGGGGAGGGTTTGGCCTGGACGGGATGTCCTTGTCCCATCGCGCTGTAGCGACCGACTCCCGTGGTGGGCTGGGTTGTATGCATGCTGACACGGTTGCTAGGTGTACAGTGTTTCCTCCCACAAATTGGTGCTGCTGGTTTCCGGGTTAAGTGTGCATTGTGTCATGAAGCAGTGCAGCTTGGCGGGGTTGTGTTTCAGAGGACGCATGGCTCTCGACCTTCACCTCTCCCGAGTCCGTACGGGAGTTACAGCGACGGGACAAGACTTTAACTACCAATTGGATATGGCGAAAAGGGGGTAAAAAAAAGTACGAACAACGATGTCTATATTTTGTACAGTGTACAAAATATATTTAGGTTAGGACACTTGTCATCATTTACAGTGTAGAGAGTGTTACAATAATGTTCCCTTGGAGTAACATGCAGTAGTTCTCTATAAGATAAGCTACTGTATCTAAACCATGGCCATAGGGCAGTTCGGGCAAATGCCAGATGGGTTGATCTTTAGCCCATTGGGACTGTCTAAATTGTGGTTTGAGCACAGAATTATCATTATTTGACGAATAATGGGGGCCTCAAGAAATAAAGAAATGGACGCTGTGTTAAGAAGTGCCCAGACTGATGTCTGGTCCCATTCTGTCCCTGCATTAAATACTTGTAAAAACATTCCAAATCTGTATCTGGGAGAGGAAGTGAGGCTGTTATTATTGGTGTTGTTGTTGTGTAAGAGGGGGCTGTAGCCTCAGGTAGCCTGGGGAGCTGTGACGCTTCTTCAGTTGTTCTTCTGCCCCCTCATGTAGTTTTTTTCCTCTGCCATTCTCTCCTTTCTCTCTGGTCCGTCAGGATGTCATGGAATCAGTCCCAGGGCCATGAGCTTTGTGGTGAGCTTAGAGGGCACTGTAGTATTGAAGACCGAACTGTAGTCAATGAACAGCATCCACACATGTGCATTCCTTTTGTTCAGGTGGGTGAGGGCAGTGTGTAGTACAACAGTGAGCTGGTCTGCACATGCTCTGAGGGTTCGGCTAGGGATGACGTCTGGGCCGGCAGCCTTGCGATGGTTAACATGCTTGAATGACTTGCATACATCCTCCGTGGAGACCGTAAGCAGGTTGCCCTCGTTGTCCTCAGGTGCTCTCCTCGACAGCTCAGAAAGGTTATGCTCGAAGCGTGAGAAAAAGGTGTTTAACTCGTCAGGTTGCTGTCTCTGATGTGACTGGTATTCTTCATGCAATCCATGATTGTTAGAAGCCCCTGCCACGTACACCTCATTTCCGATCCGCTGAATTGCTCGCCCACTTTGTCCCTATACTTGTGTGTCACCATCTTGATCGATCTGCGTCGGTTGTATTTGTACTGTTTAATCATATAAGTGTCCCCCGGTCACCTTGCCTTGTTTATAAGCAGCAACTCTCTCCTTCACTTTCCCGACAAGGCTGCCATTAATCCATGGTTGTTGATTCGGGTAAGTTTTGGAAGACACCATCGGTATCAGATCATCTAAGCATTTCTTTTATTTAACCAGTGACTGAGTTGGTGTATTCATTCATGTTTTTACCAGACCGCCCCGAAACAAATTATAGTCCGCATGATCGAAACAGTTTTGGAGTATGGAGTATGATTGGTCAGACCAGCATCACAGACAGATTTGCCGAAACAAGGAAGAGAGATGGCCTCATTCCCTTATATTCCCAGTGGTCAAGAGTGGAATTTCCGCACTCATATTTGGGCACTCATATTTGCACGAACACACACGCACACAAACACACACACACACACACACACACACATACATCCTCCCCTTTCCCCTCCCTCCCTCGCTACAGTATTACTTGCTGATCAATAGAGGCAATGTATGGTCAGGACTCCCATAAACTCCCAAGAGACAAGCAGCCACATCACTGGCCAAACACTTTCACTTCCATGACACACTCTTCACTGATGTCGGCTGATTATGCACTGTGGCATGTGTATTTGTGTGTATGTGCCTGAAACAAAGCCAGAGTTGAGCATGGCTGGTAGAGAGAGTGTGTGTGTGTGTGTGTGTGTGTGTGTGTGTGTGTGTGTGTGTGTGTGTGTGTGTGTGTGTGTGTGTGTGTGTGTGTGTGTGTGTGTGTGTGTGTGTGCGTGTGTGTGTGTGTGTGTGCGCATGCGCGCGTGCCTTTGTGATCTACTCTGTTGTTCATCTCTCCTCTCGCAGGGTTCTTTCTCTAAAGTGGCACAGGTGTTGCTCTCATTCAGGCTTACTGAATGCATTGTAAATGAATATCACAAATACAGTGAGACACAAAAAGATACAGAATTAAAATGGGTTTTTATGGGTTTGACAAAATGCCTTCTAGACTCAATATGAAAATAGACTGTCCTCTTCTCTGTCACGATGAATAGACTTTAATTGTTCCAATATGCTGGGTATTTTCCCCTTGTTTTCAATGGCATGATGATTTGGGTTAGTCTGACCATCCAGACTGGTCTCATAGACTAGACATAGTAAACATAAATCTGAGACACTCATATTAATATGATATGTTACGTTTGTTATGGTTACATAAGATAGATGTCACACCCTGATCTGTTTCACCTGTCCTTGTGCTTTTCTCCCCCGCCCTCCAGCTGTCACCAATCTTCCCCATTATATTTATACCTGTGTTCTCTGTTTGTCTGTTTCCAGTTCATTTTATTTCGACAAGCCTACCAAACTAGAAAACAGGAACTAGCGAAAGTCAAGTGCCTGGGAAAAACGCTGGTAGGCTTGACAAAACAAAATTAACTGGTATCAGACAAACTGAGAACACGGGTATAAATACATTGGGGATAATGGGGAAGATGGGTGACACCTGGACGGGGGTGGAGACAAGCAGAAAGACAGGTGAAACAGATCAAATACCATTTTCAATGTTTACTAAAAGAAAACTGATACATTTAATATTTTTTTCAACCTGAAACTCATTGGCCATGGCTCTTTTTCTGTGAAGAACATGTAAAATAACACATTTTCATTGAGTGCACACTGTGCACCCCCTACACATTTATAATACATACAGTGGGGCAAACAAAGTATTTAGTCAGCCACCAATTGTGCAAGTTCTCCCACTTAAAAAGATGAGAGAGGCCTGTAGGATTTTTTTATGCATGTATTTGCAAATTATGGTGGAAAATAAGTATTTGGTCACCTACCAACAAGCAAGATTTCTGTCTCTCATAGACCTGTAACTTCTTCTTTAAGAGGCTCCTCTGTCCTCCACTCTTTACCTGTATTAATGGCACCTGTTTGAACTTGTTATCAGTATAAAAGACACCTGTCCACAACCTCAAACAGTCACACTCCAAACTTCACTATGGCCAAGATCAAAGAGCTGTCAAAGGACACCAGAAAATTGTAGACCTGCACCAGGCTGGGAAGACTGAATCTGCAATAGGTTTGCAGCTTGGTTTGAATAATTCAACTGTGGGAGCAAATATTATGAAATGGAAGATATACAAGACCACTGATAATCTCCCTCGATCTGGGGCTCCACGCAAGATCTCACCCCGTGGGGTCAAAATGATCACAAGAACGGTGAGCAAAAATCCCAGAACCACACGGGGGGACCTAGTGAATGACCTGCAGAAAGCTGGGACCAAAGTAACAAAGCCTACCATCAGTAACACACTATGCAGACTCAAATCCTGCAGTGCAAGACGTGTCCCCCTGCTTAAGCCAGTACATGTCCAGGCCCTGAAGTTTGCTAGAGAGCATTTGGATGATCCAGAAGAAGATCGGGAGAATGTCATATGGTCAGATGAAACCAAAATATAACTTTTTGGTAAAAACTCAACTCGTCATGTTTGGAGGGCAAAGAATGCTGAGTTACATCCAAAGAACACCATACCTACTGTGAAGCATGGGGGTGGAAACATCATGCTTTGGGGCTGTTCTTCTGCAAAGGGACCAGGACGACTGATCCGTGTAAAGGAAAGAATGAATGGGGCCATGTATCGTGAGATTTTGAGTGAAAACCTCCTTCCATCAGCAAGGGTATTGAAGATGAAACATGGCTGGGTCTTTCAGCATGACAATTATCCCAAACACACCGCCCGGGCAACGAAGGAGTGGCTTCGTAAGAAGCATTTCAAGGTCCTGGAGTGGCCTAGCCAGTCTCCAGATCTCAACCCCATAGAACATATTTGGAGGGAGTTGAAAGTCTGTGTTGTCCAGCAACAGCCCCAAAACATCACTGCTCTAGAGGAGATCTGCATGGAGGAATGGGCCAAAATACGAGCAACAGTGTGTGAAAACCTTGTGAAGACTTACCGAAAATGTTTGACCTCTGTCATTGCCAACAAAGTATTGAGATAAACTTTTGTTATTGAACACATACTTACTTTCCACCATAATTTGCAAATAAATTTATAAAAAAATCCTACAATGTGATTTTCTGGATTTTTTCTTCTTCTCATTTGTCTGGCATAGTTGAAGTGTACCTATGATGAAAATTACAGGCCTCTCTCTTCTTTTTAAGTGGGAGAACTTGCACAATTGGTGGCTGACTAAATACTTTTTTGCCCCACTGTATGTGGTGTTTGGGTCCACTGGACCCGAGGGTAATACAAGTGTGTGAAAGTGTGTGTGTAGATGAAAACAAGTAAATATTAAACAAAAAGGTTTTGCTGTGTGCCTTCACTCTGTCTTCAACATAGCACCAATATATGAATATGTCTGTCTCCCTGCCTGTCTCTTGCTTTTCTCGCACTTTTACCCTTTGTAGAGTGTGAAACTACACAATGTCTTGCGGGAACCTGAACAATTTTATTGCAATACATGATTTCGATACATTGTAAAAAATTCTGTATTTGCCCAAACACTACCCCAGCCAGATGCAAATTGGGAGAGTGACACAACAAATAAATAGCTTTGCATTTGTGGTTCGTAACCACAATCAATCAGTGTGGCAAAAATAATCTCTGCTCAAATTAGAAGTAATTTTTGCAGAGAGAGAAGCTCGTGTGGAAAGAGGATCTTCATCTTTGGAAGATGAAGAATTTTCTGAAAATGAGATTCATTTATCTGTCAATTCAGAGTCTGACATTGAGTTGGAAGAATGGAAGAAGAGTATAAGATTGACCCTCAGCCAGCCCCAGGACCAGCCGTCAGCAGCCAGCCCCATGACCAACCCGTCAGCAACGAGCTCATCAGCAGCCTACAGGAGGAGAAATATGGATGTCAACAAATTGTGAAATTGAATGGTCTTCTTGCCCAAGGAATGAACCACCCCGCATGGCTGCCAATGTGATAAGGATGCAACCAGTGCCGACGGGAATGGCGGTTACTCATATGCAAGTCTCCTTTTGAACTGTTCATCCCAGACACCATCCAGAAAATCATTCTGGACTGCTCTAATTTGGAGGGAAGGCGTGTTTTTGCTGTCGTGACTTTACTTTCTTTAATCTGATGACTGTTATTTATCGAATCAGCTAACTATGTTTAATTGTTACTTGATTCATTTAATCATGTAACAATTAACTCATTAGGAATTTGGAGCACCATGAGAGCAGTTGTTTAAAGAGTGACCATCACCTGAATTAAACTGTAAAGGTCTTTACCTATCACATCCATAAAATAGACAACGTCCTAATCATATCATCATTCTGAACAGTCGTAACCTCTTGCATCTGCTAAAACCCCAGCCTTACTTAAGATTCAGTACTACACACATTGGTTTAGTTATTTATTCACTAGCCAAGTAAATGACACAGAATAAACATACACACTTAATAAATTAGGAAAAGGTCCCTCGTGGACTGACAATATGGTGCCTTTTTATGACAAGGACAAGGAGAAGGAGAGAGAGAGAGAAAGCGAGAAAGAGACACTTATTGTTGATACATTTTAGAAACTATTCTCACAGTAATCATATACTTTGCACACAAACCACTGGCCATTTGGAGTATGAAATCCTGAATGTATTTACATGTGAATGACTTCGTTCGCTGTTTATCTCTGTCAGAACCAAGCCTTCTTAGGAAGGGTGTGGGCCTTACAGTGGCATGCTTGCAACGCTCTGATTGTCCAAAAGGCCCCCCCCCCTTTCCCGTCCTCTACTGTTGTTCACTCTGGAAGATGCTCCTTAGAAGATAGGCTAGCCTACGTTGAGTTGAAGAGTAGTAGAATGGTCCCACTTAAGTTCACTTTTCTAGATATTTGACTTAGGACAGCTAATCCGCCATAACAGTGATTGTTGGTATTCAGGATTCAAACCACTTTACACATGCAGCTGCAGCCTGGCGAAGTTCTGGTCTGGGAGGTGAGTTTATTTTCTTCTCCTCATGTTGAGTTTCAAATGTGTAGCTACCATTTCACACTGTTCTAAATGTTAATTTCTTTACCAATCCTTTTATGCAAAATGGTCAGAAGGGATGATTCCGTCAGGCTGACACGCTCTCTGACCTCACTCGGGGCGTGGCTACTTACTGTGCAAAGTTTATAGGAGGCAAATCCTGTTATTGCTCCTAAAATCACATCCCTGTCTTAACATAAATACTTTAATCATATTTCACATACAATGTAGAGGATTGAGACTTCAAGACTTCAATGTAGAGGATTGTACTTTTCAAGTTACAGTTTGTCCTTTACAACATTTTAAATGACATCACAAAATAGCATCCCATATGACATTATTATTCTTTAGGTCACCTCTGACCACCCCCATGTTCTTATGTTAGCAATATTGTTCCAGTATTCACTTTTGAACATGTTAAAGTTTTGGCGGGGAAAGTGTCTGGAGACAAAGTACATTCCTTTGTGGATTTTGGAGAGGGAGACCCTCTCCTTTAATTTACAACAGGGTGTGAACTGTCAACCTCCCAGCAGCTCCCTCCTCCCCCTCTGTCGGTGAGAAAGGGTCTGGTTACTGTCATCCATTGCCAAACTGATCTGACCCATTCGGTTCCTCACAGGACAGTTATGACATTGGAGGGAGATGGAAGGAGATGGACCAAACTCATTTACATGCATACTTTGGGGTTCTTATCCTTGCAGCTGTTTTCAGATCCAATGGGGAATCCACAGAATCCCTTTGGGATGCAGAAACTGGCAGGGAACCTTTCAGTGCAACAATGTCTCTGGAAAACTTTTTTCCAGGATTATCTGCTTCGATAACTGAGACACCGGACCAGCTCAGCGGCAGAGTGACAAGCTAGCTGGAATCCGGTCAGTGTGGGACAAGTGGGTGGACCGCCTTCCCCTGTTTTACAACCCTGGGCCCAACGTTAAAGTTGATGAGCAGCTTATGCCATTTAAGGTCCGCTGCCCCTTCAGGCAGTACATACCGTCTAAACCCACAAAATATGGAATCAAGATCTGGGCTGCCTGTGATGTTGCTTTATCATGTGCTTGGAACTTGCAAGTGTATACAGAGATGCCAGATGGAGGAGCCCCTGAGAAGAACCAAGGGATGTGGGTTGTCCTGGACGTGACACAGGGACTCCGTGACCACAACATCACATGCAATAACTTTTTTACTTCAAAACAAGCTGGGACAGGAGCTCCTCAAGAGGAAGCTGACGATGGTAGGAACTGTACAAGAACACAAGCCAGAGCTCCTATCTTAGCTGTTTAATACACGGAACAGGCCTATCAATTCCTCTGAGTTTGTGTTCACGGCCGACAAATCCCTGTGTTCTACATGCCAAAGAAAGGCAAAAATGTGGTACTCATGAGTACGCTGCATAGAGATGGGAGAATCTGTGGACTGGAATGCCAAAAACCAGAAATCATAATGGATTACAATGCCACAAAAGGAGGAGTGGTGACTGGCTACAGCTGCAGAAGGAGAACCTTACGCCCGGAACAGAGGGAAGCTCCAGAAGAGACAGCTCTTTCTCGAGGAGCTGGGCAAGGCATTGGTAAGACCTCAAATCCAGAGGAGGCAACATAGGACCCAAGCTTCTTACAGCCATTGTGAGGAGGATTCAGGAGGATGATGCTGGTGCCCCATCCGCCCGACCCACAGAACCAACAACTCCAATACCGTAAATAAGTGTGAGTGATGTTTTTGCATGTGTGTGTGTCTGACTCTCCTACCTTGGCCTACTGTAACTGTATATGTGAGTGAGTGAGTGAGATGTTAGTAAAATTCCTGTAGTGTTTTCTCTTTCTAGAAGGACAGAAAGAAGTACTGCGATGTGTGTGGACCCAAGAAGGACAGAAAGACAGTGCATATGCATCAAGTGCAATAAATACATTTGCAACACACACATTATAAAACTCTGTCCCTCATGTGATGTGTAGACTGGACTTAATTGGTGTTCAATGGTGCTCATTTATCATTTCCATAAAATACTGTATGTAAAATTCGGCCTTGCAATTTTTTCAGTTCATAGCAATAAACATCAATAGTGATGAAAACCTTGTTTCATTCATATTTGTTCAAGATAAACATGATTTATTCCACCCATGTCTTGATTATAATATATTTTTGATTACAAAAATCACATTTTTTTTTTTAAATGAATAGCGCTTTTATTGATAATTGGAATCTAGCAGAGGTAAATGGCAAATACTGTATTAAACATGTATGCGTTCTATATTGCTTGCAATTGATATGTCAACATCTAGTATTAAGTACTTTTATGTAAATTGTTATGGCTGTATTGTTTTAAAAACCCAATAATGTTGTGGGTCCATCAGACCCGCGAACATTGTTTGAATAGAAAAACATGAACATCACACAAGGGTTAAGCCAAAAACAATAGGAGGGTGGAAGGTCGGAGTGGATGGGTGAATGCATAACGCGAATGTCTAGCAACCCAAATGTTGCGAGTTTGAATCTCATCATGGACAACTTCAGCATTTAAGCTAATTAACAACTTTGCAACTACTTAGCATGTTAGCTAACCCTTCCCCTACCCCTAACCTTTTAACCTAAATCTTAACTGTAACCCTAATCTTAACCCCTAACCCATAGAGCTAGCTGACGTTAGCGTTAGCCACCTACCCACCTAGCTAACCTTAGCCACAACAAATTGGAATTCGTAACTTAATGTACGAATTGGAATCTGTAACATATTGCACGAATTGCAATTCATAACATATCATACAAATTCTAAATTTTAAAATGTCATACTATTAAGGATGATGGACATCCACAAATTAATACATACCATACGGAACGTAACATTCATGTATCATACTATACTGAACACAAATATGAACGCAACATGTAATGTGTTGGTCCCATGTTTCATGAGCTGAAATAAATTAGCCCTGAAATTTTCCAGACACACAAAAACCTAATTTCTCTATGGTTTTGTGCACAAATTTGCTTACATCCCTATTATTGAGCCTTTATCTTTATCTTTTTTTCTATTAAGATCCTCTAATTCATCCACCTGACAGATGTGGCATTTTAAGAAGCTGATTAAATAGCATGATCATTAAAAAGGTGCACCTTGTGCTGGGGACAATATAGGGCCACTCTAAAATGAGCAGTTTTGTCACACAACACAATGCCACAGAAGTTTTGAGAGAGCATACAATTGTCATGCTGACTGCAGGAAGGTCCACCAGAGCTGTTGCAAAATAATGTAATGTTCATTTCTCTACCATAAGCCACCTCCAACGTCGTTGTAGAGAATTTGGCGGTACATCCAACCGGCTTCACAACCGCAGACCACATGTAACCACGTCAGCCCAGGACCTCCACATCCGGCTTCTTCACCTACGGGATTGTCTGAGACCAGCCACCTGGACAGCTGATGAAATTGAGGAGTATTTCTGTCTTTAATTGAGCCCTTTTGTGGGGAAAAACTCATTCTGTTTGACTGGGCCTGGCTCCCCAGTGGGTGGGCCTTGCTC